>NC_060272.1:86266923-86633540 GCF_021613505.1 Equus quagga
CTCCTCCATCCATTCCTCCACTCCCTGCTCCATTCACCGCTCCATCCACTCCTCCATTCACCACTCCATTCACTGCTCCACTCACTCCTCCATTCACTGCTCCATCCACTCCTCCATTCCTTCACTCATTCACTCTCCCATTCACTCACCCATTCTTCCTCCAGTCAATGTTTGTGGAGCACTTAGTATGGGCCGAGTGACATGCCAGGCACTAGGATACTGCAGTGACCCTTCCTGCCTGCAAGGAGTGTGCACCATGCTAGAAATCTGCTTTCCTGAATCTTGTTCCCTTGTGCTCTGTAACAAGACCATTTTCCTCTGTTAAATAATGACCACACCTTCTTCCACTCTGTACCTCTTCATTAAGGGTTAGCTTATCTTTCCTTTCTCAAAATGTGTTTCAGGCCTCATGGATATGTGTGGGAAAATGTAAGCTTTCATATATATGACTAATCATTCTGGTTTTTTATGTGTTTTACAAGTGGAAGAATTAAATCCTATAACTTTTCTGTTTATTGTACAGTTGTTTTTTTCTGGTGAAATTCTGATAGAAAAGCTAAGCCAGAAAGTTACTATGGCACTTTCAGGAGCTAAAATATGCCCTGATTCTTGACAGATGACTAAATGAAATGTACTATTATATTCTGGAAGAATAGATTATCTATAATAGATAAGTTATCCATAAAATTGCATATTAATTTAAAAATAATCATCAGTAAGCTCTAGAAATAAATAGACTCATATTTCATTTAAGTCATCAAATGGAGTCCTTGCTCATTGTCAGCTGAGTTTTCTCTCTCTTTGCAAAATTCAATCTATTGAAACCAATAGTATTAAAAAAAAAGAAGAGAAAAGAACCACCAACATTTAGTGTACTGGTGAGAAATTAGTTATTTTATTATTTGGCCTCTGTTCATAATAGACCACTCCAAAACTTAGTGACTTAAAGTCTCTGCCATTTATTTGCTCACAGTGTTGTAGATATGCACTTTGAGCTGGGCTCAGCTGGGCATTTCTTCTGCTGGTCTCTCTGGACTCACCTGCCTATAATTAGCTGGTGGGGCAGGTGGTGGAGGGTTGGTTCCAGATGGCCTCATTCTCATGACTGGCAATAGCTGGTGTGACAGGGGCAACTGAGATGTGTGTCCTAATGTCTAGCAGGCTAGCTCAGGTTTCTTGTCATGGTAGCTGGACTTCAAAACAACAAGGGAGGGGAAGCCACAACGTGCAAGCACTTTTCAAGCTGCTGCCTACATCACGTTTGCCAAGGTCCCACTGGACCAAGGAAATCACATGACCAAGCTCTGCTCTAGCGGGTGGAGAACTCGACTCCACTTCTTGATAGGAAGAGGCAGAGTCCCATTGCAAAGGGGCACCCATTTGGGGATGGGAAGAATTATAGAAACCATTTTGTAAACACTCTTCCATAATAATGAATTGTTTTCCTTGGGTTCTGTTCCCACATCTTCTGCTGGCATGACAGGGAGAAAGAGAAGTAAGAGGTTTAATTTTCAGAATTTATAAAATGTGAGCACCAAAAAGCCAGGAAGGACGTGAAATGCTGTTCTACTATCTTATGTACCAAAGACTTACGATGTGACTTATTATCTAGTAAGACCATTTCTTCGCTTTCTTCTACTTCAAAACATTTCATTTTACATGGTACTGTACTTTTTGCCTTCCAGAAGAATTTCCAAATCAAATTCTGAAGTTTCTTTGAAAAGCTTTTATTGATACTTTGAATGGTATTGGATGTAATTCACTGATCAATATGGAGACAATTGGTAGCTTTACGATAGTGAATTTTCCACTTTTCCTCTTAGATAAATGCCATATTGATCCATAAACAGATCTTACTGAAAGTTTTATGCCTTTTGTTTATTCAAGTCTTGTTTATTTCTTTTTAGATTTTTCCTAGGTAGTTTACAGTTTCTGTCGGATTATTACTGTTATTATCATTACTGTTATTACATTGCTTAATTCATTATTGCTACTGTATAGGAAACTATTGGGTTGTGTTCATTGATCTTGTCTCTAAACACCTTGCTGAACTCTCATGACTCTAATTATTGGCAGCAGACTCTCTTTGATTTTTCTAGACATATAGAAAACATACTAATGTTTCTCCAACTTTTTGGTCTTAGGAGACTTTACATTCTTAAAAATTATTGAGACTTTGTTTATGTGGTTGCAAAGAGTTCCGGGTCGGTTTCTAAGACCGCTCTGGTTCCTGACACCAGCTGCCAGTTTGGGGGCTTCCTTAATCCATCCTCAGGCTCGATAATTCCCTAAAAGGGCTCACAGAGCTCACCGAACGCTGCTGTACTCACAGGTACAGTTCATCATGGGGAAAGGACACAGAATGAAATTAGTAGGAAAAAGAGTTCATAGAGCAGAGTCTGGGCAAGTGTCAAAGGCAGAGCTTCCAAGTCCTCTCCTCGTGGAGGAGGACGTGTGAAAAATCCACTCAAATAACTGCCAGCCAGGGAAGCCTGCTGAGCCCAGTGTTCAGAGGTTTTACTGGGGCTCCAGTACAGAGGCGTGGCTGGTTGACTGCCCTTGTGATTGATCTCCTCTCCAGGCAGACTGATACCATGTGACCCGTAAATCCCATTGTTGGCCTTTCTGGTGTAGCCAGCCCCCTAAGGTGTGACCAGTTCCCATCTTAAATCTCATCCTGCCAATCCGCCTAGCCCAGGACCTCCAGACAAGGACAAAGTAAGTCCTGGAAGCGGAGGCAAAGGCTGGACCTCTTTCTGGGCAGGGTTAACTTCCTTACTACACAGCGGCTTAGTATATTCACATCCACCACATGAGAAGTTAAAGCAGACAAACTGTTAAAATGTTTAACAATTATTTTTAAAAATAATAAACCTATTACATGTTAACATAAATGATATATTTTTATGAAAAATAAATCTATTTTCCAGAACAGGAAAAAATCAGTGAGAAGGCAGCTGAATTCTCATATTCGCTTCTGCATTCAATGTTTCCATATGATATATGTAGTTAGAAAAGGCAGCAATAATTTGTCTTTTCAGATAATTGTGGATATTCTTCTTCAATATACAACAACATTCGACAAGTGGTAAATTTTTAAAGATTAATTGTAAGGCAGAATCGGAAACCATATCAATAAATATTTCATAATCAGTGATATCAATGTCCATGGTTCTGTCTTGTCATTTTCATTGATCTTTCATCTATGCATGATTTTGTAGCACCATCAATTGATCTTTTGAAAAATATTTGTCACTGCGTTATGAAGACAATCTAAACATCAACACGTTTTATTTTATGATATTAAATAAGCAAAATTTGTTAACATCACCACCAATCTCATCATAAAATTCTAATTATTGGAAATATATCAGGCTCACAGTGCAGGATACAAGCTTTCCAGAATTCCCATTTTTACATGGAAGATCAAATGTTATTACTGGCAACAAATCCTGTTATTTGCCTTGAATTATGTTTATTTCTGATAAGATGTTTGCCAAATATCCGAGTCTGAATAAACAGTTTGCCTTTCAGTCATTCTTTCACATAAAAGCAGCGTTCCATGGAAAATGGCTGGTTCAATTCACAATTCAAACAACCACACAAGTGTTTTTCCTTGAGAAAAATATTTCATGCAGCAGAAATGTCTCATGTGTACTTCCCATTTCATCATACAGAATATTAAAAAGATGTGTATTCAAGGATCGAAATTAAATAAAACTTTTATTGCTTCATTAAAGTGTCAAAATTTTTTAGTGTAAATGCATGGCAATGAAGAATGTGGCTACTGGTACACTTTGGTACAATTTTCTTGATTTGTGCGCAATTTTATTGTTAGTGCCCTCAAATTGATTCCGGCTCCTAGAAACCCTGTGTACTGCAGAGCAGAACCCTGCCTGCTCTTTTGTGCGCCATCCTTTTGTGAGCCATCCTCTCACCTTCTGGAGCTGTGTCAGACAATGCTCCACTGCTATTCACAGGGTTTTCACAGCCAACTTTTTGGGAAGTGGGTGGCCAGCTCCTTCTTCCTTATTCTTAAGCTCCGCTGAAACCTGTCCACCGTGGATGACCCTGCTGGTATCTGAAATATTGGTGGTACAGCTTTCAGCACCACAGCAACATGAAGTCACTACAGTATGACAACAAACAGACAGGTGGTGTGGTCCCCTGACCCCAAATGAGCCTGGACCAAGGCAGTGAGGGCTCCAAATCTTAGCCACTAGACCAGCAGGGCTGGCTTTGTGTTAAATTACCCTCAGTTTTATTCACCATTGCTTTTGTTCCATCCGTGCAAACAAATGTCAACACAATGCAAAAGGAAAGCAGTGCCTTGGGATTATTATGAGAACAGTTTTGACCGTACAGTACCCCTGAAAGAGTCTTGGGGATCCTCTAGGAATCTGTACACCACTCTTTGAAAACTGCTGATAGACTTTTTCTTTTCCAGTGTTTATCGTATTTATACCTCATAACTACTTTTCATGTCATATTGCTCTGACTAGGATTGCCAGCACAGTGTTAAACAGGAGGCCATGACGATAGGTGGCTGTTCTTCCTGTATGTTGACTCTGGGGTAATACTTCTAATGTTTCTGCTACGATGCTTGGTGTAGGTTTCTAGTGTCAAGTTATCAAGTTAAGGGAATTTCTTTTCAGTTTCTTTTCTATTTATTGGTCTATTGAGGAATTCTACTTCTTGAGTTATTGTTGGTGATTTGTACTTTGATAAAATAAAATCAATTTCATCTAGATTTTCAAATATTTTTAGTACATCTTATGAAATATCTCTTTCATATTTTTCATCTGTAAATTCTGTGTTTATGTCTTCATTCTTTCTTAACCTATTTTTGAAGTTTTACTTACATGATTGTTCTTTCAAACAACGAGTTTTGAGTTTCTCTATGAAATTCATGCTGGGATTACTTGTTTCTTCTGTTGTTAATTTTTGCTTTTTTCTTTTTTTTTCCTGCTTTATCTCCCCAAACCCCCCCTGTACACAGTTGTATATCTTAGTTGCAGGTACTTCTAGTTGTGACCATTACTGATTTCATTCTTATACTTTGTTTTTCTTTGTTCTTTTCCTGGGTTCCTGAACTAAATGCTTAGTTCATTTATTTTCATCTTTTCTAATAAGTTGATTTCTTGATACTACTTTTCCCCTGTGCCACTTTTAGGTCATGTCCTACTGGCTTTGATGGACTATTCTCTTATTGTAGTTCATTTCCAAAGAGCACAGATTTTCCATTTTGACTGGCTCTTTAACTGCAGAATTATCTAGATTATGTTTTTAAATTTTTGTTTTATTTTCTCATTTTATAATTTCAATCAAAATGATTAATGAATATAGCCTAATAATTTCTGCTTTTTTGCAACTTAGTGCTATTTCATTTATGGCTATTAATATGATCAAATTTTGTATATATTTTAGGTACATAAAAAAGGAATGTGTAATCTCTGACTTTGTTGGTGTTCTCCTTTACAACAGTATATCAATTTAAAATCTTAATTCTGGGGCCGGACCTCTGGCACAGCAGTTAAGTGCGCATGTTCTACTTCGGCTGCTGGGTTCGCAGGTTCGGATCCCGGGTGCGGACATGGCACTGCTTGGCAAAAGCCATGCTGTGGTAGGCGTCCCACATATAAAGTAGAGGAAGATAGGCATGGATGTTAGCTCAGGGCCAGTCTTCCTCAGCAAAAAGAGGAGGATTGGCAGCAGTTAGCTCAGGGCTAATCTTCCTCAAAAAAAAATTAATTAAAAAATTAAAAAAAATAAAAATAAATAAAATCTTAATTCTGTATATCTCCTTTCTTATTGTTTCTTAAAGTGATATGTTAAAGTCTCCTGCCATGCTGTGGATTCATCAATTTCTCTTTTTATTTCTATCAGGTTTTGCATATATATTTTGAAGTTTTAGTGTTAAATGCATTTAGGTCCACTGACTATTTTATCTTTATGGCAGAAAATATCTATCAACAATATGAAACATAACTCTTTGCTCTTTTAATGATTTTTGCCTTTAATTCTATCTTGTTTCATAATAATGTTGCATCTGCTTTTATTTTGTTAATTTATACTATTTAGTTTTTTGTAAAAATAAACTTCACTTTGCTTTTCTTATTACACAGTAATACATATACATTGAAAATTTAGAAGATACAGTTAATAAAAAAGAGAATAAAAAGTACCCGTAATAACACCTGAGATGACCTATGTACATTGACATAACCTTTCAATATTTTCTCTATATTTAAAAGAAATGATATCCTGGGAACTGAGTGGGTTCTTTTAGAAAACCCGGGACTCCCTGTAGAACCAGGAATGGAGGTTCCATATCTTAACTACAGGGACGCGGGCAGATGGTCAATGAACGGCAGCTGTTACTGTCACTGGAAGATGGAGTCAATGATTTCAACCCTCCTTCCGGCAGAGGGTGAAGCGTGGACCGGGTGAGCCCATCCTGTGCACTGTCGGGGCCTGTTAAAATGTGAGGTGCTGTTAGCGTCATTGGACCCATAAAGTGCGCTGCCCCGTCACGGGGACAGAGGCGCCTCAAATGTATCGGGCCCTCAGAACTTCTCTTCTTCAGCGTCTGATACAAACATTGCCCGCGGAGAAGGAGCGGCAAAGGCAGCTCTCATTAGCTACAAAGTGTACGGATCCCTTATGTGTGGCTCCGACATTTAGGCTCCCTCGCTAAGTCTCATCTTAAGCATTCCATTTACTTTCTGCGTTATATACAACATCCCAGAGCCAAGCCAAATCTTTTGGAATAGATTCTTTCTGTCAACTAAGCACATTCTGGGCATGCCATCTGACTTCAATTTGTTTGTGATGTCACCAGGGAGAGCGTTCCTCCCAGGAGGCAAACACTGTTGGTCTTACTTGAGGCGTGAGCCCTTTGAGCTATTCATTCAACCAATATTTATGAAGTGCCTCGTAGGTGCCAGGAACTATGCCACATGTTATGGAGACAACGTCATAATTATCACTGTCATCATTGACATCTTTGGTCAGCAACAAACAGCAGAGTCGAGAGATGGCCTGGGGGGAGGGGCGCTACAGCGACACTGGCGGTTATACCAACTCCCTCCAGGCTGTCCAAATAAATATTGATACGAGCTACTCTAGAATGCTAACATGCTTGCTAAATCAGCACGATTTCAAGGCAAGTTTCCCAATCTCCCTGGTCACTGGTGACCCTGAGCCCTCAGATAGAGAAATTTTGAGACGTCACCAGTAGCAGCAATTTCTCCGGCCTCTTCCTTAGTCCCTCTGTCTCCCCTATTCCTCTTTCACCAGCTCCAGTCCCCGGGGATGCCTTTTACTCACCATTTCAGGCTGTGACTCTATTGGGCAGTCAACTCCACTCTTGATGTGGCTGCCATGGCAGGAATGCTTCTGTGCACCCAGCCTGCAGAGGGTGGCATGCTGGCCTGGGCTGACATGGACGCACCAAACTCAAGTGTTTCTGGTGCCTACTAGTCCAGGATGGGAGATGTTGTGATTGAATTGTGTCCTCCTCAAATTCATATGTTGATGTCCTAACCCCCAGTACCTCAGGATGTGAACTCACTTGGAAATAGGGTCATTACAGATGTAACTAGTGACGTTAAAATGAAGTCATACTGGAATGGGTCGATATGACTAATGTCCTTATAAAAAGGGGAAGTTTGGACACAGTCCCACATACACAGGGAGTACACAAGTGAAGATGAAGGCAGAGATCGGAGTGATGCTTCCGCAAGCCAAGGAACAGCAAAGATTGCCAGGAAACCACCAGAAGCCAGCGGGGAGGCCTGGAGCAGATTCTTCCTCACAGCCCTCAGAAGGAACCAGCCCCAGGGACAGCTTGATCTCAGACTTCCAGACTTCTGAACTGAGACAATTTCTTTGCTTAAACCACTCAGTTTATGGTACTTTTTCATGGCAGCCCTAGCAAACTAATACAGGGTTTTTGAAAAAAAAGTTGAATTTAGAGGAATGATAGGGTTGTGCTTAAATTTTTTCTTTCTTTTGTTGAGAATTCTGGTGCTGGTGGTGTATTCTTTATTTAGGCTTAATTTTAGAGAAAACTCATTCCTCCTAAAGTAAATATCATACCATATAATAATACCACATCATGTAAGAGAACAGCTCCTTCTAAGGCCACAGTCATTTAAAGGGGGGTCAAAATTTTAATCCAGTGTTTCCCATATTTTAGTGTATACAAGAGTTATCTGGGGGGCTTGTTCAAAATACAGATTCCTGGGCTCTACTAGTACACCTGCTGATCCAGAATCTTTGAGGGCTGAGGCATGAGAACCTGTGTTTTTAGCAGGTGTTTCAGAGGTTCTATTGATCACACTTTGAGGAACACTGACACAAGCTGAAGGAATGAGGCGATTTCATGCCAAGTCTATTGGATAAAGTAGAGACATCTTTTGACACAGTTTTATGGGGAGTCCTGAAATCACGCTATAGAAGCAGCAAGTTTTCTAGCTAACATCTGAGTGAATATCCTCAAAGTACTTATTATGCATCTTAAGTTAAAATGGTCTTATTATAGAACCTCTCTCCACAAAAACCACATCATCATAGTTTAATGAAGTAGAAAATTACTTCTAATTGGGTGTTTCCCCAACTAAATGCAAGATTCAAGAAGAGCCATAAAACTCATTCATTTATCCAATAAATGTTCAGCACCCTGCAGCATAGGGGAAAAAAAGCAGTGATTGAACCATCCCTGCCCTCACTGAGCTTACACTCTAGAAGGGAAGGCAAACGAGGAACCAAGAGCAGATGAGAAGTCCAGCAACTACTGCCACTCACTCCCTTACAAGATGAGTCTCAATTTTTCCTATGCAGAAAATGGGTGTGTCGTGATATTTAAAAACACACCTAAAATTTATATATGTGTATAAAACTCTTATGCAGTTTTAGAGAACAAAGCGATGATACAATGATTGAATGACTTAAATGCCAGACTAGAGATTTAAAGCTACAGTGTTGCTCTGAAAGATAATGCTGCTAATACTCTGTGTGACATGCCCATTCCATCATGCACATTTTGTCTGTGACTCCTCGAGAGAGGAAGGAAAGATTTGAAGGTTGGATGATGTTAATTGCTCATTGTAGCAGGCAACACTCAGGACAGGGATGTATTTCTGATTGTCTCGGGTATCCAAAAATTTCTACAAGGACTCCAGAGAGATGATGTTTCGAGAAAAGATTTGATCACAGGTTTTAAAACAAGCTGGAAAGGTGATAATAAAAGAATGAACATTCCAAACCACGTTAAAAAGTAAAGAAAATAAAAATTCCTAAATATTAATTCTCCATGTTATTCAATAAAGTTTAGGAGACAGTCAAGTAGTAGGTAGAGGGTAAAATAGGCTGTATTTTCATTTTAAAGCTAATTCAGTTTTGATAGATGTTGCCAAAATGTAAGTTCCCCCAGCGCAGTCTTAAAACCTCACACAATTATCATTGTATAGATTGTTTTGCCAATGTTTACAAGCATTTTCTTTTAATATCCATAAGTGTGTATTTCTCAAAACCCAATGCAAGATTTGAAAATAGAACTTTGGGGAAAAAACAGCAATCATCTACTACCATGCAAACAGGAAGAGCTAAACTATATAATTTAGCAGCAAAGCTTGTTTTTCTTCTGAGTTCCCAGTCTCTTATTTCAGGGTTTTAAGTGGAGTTTTAGTAAGAATATCGAAGACACGGTTTCTAAACCCTGGCCACTTTAAGAGGATACACCATGCCTATTAATAATTGTATTACTCCTCTATTATTGCTAAGAATAATGATGGGCTGGAAGCCTTGGCCCCCGAGCCAAATTTATCCTGAAATGTTTTCAATTAACTCTTGGCACTGGCAGGAAAGCATCAAACCTTTCCCAGGCTGAAATATGGAAAATCTGCAGGGAGCATCTCAGCAGGAGAGGAATTTCATTAGAACGAGCACATCATAATCCAGCGACTTCTGCTCTCCCCCTAAGCCTCCCTATTGATAAGGCGTCCGAGGCGATTTTTATGGATTTGCAAAGAGAAATGATTTCATAAGATCCTTCCAGAGAGGTTGCTTTGGTCCGGGCCTTTGAATTATTTTCTGCTCGCTGATGAAAAATTTTCAGACATTTGGCTTAACTGTGACTGCTGGCTAGGAGGCCGGCCTGGAGGAGAGGCATGCAGCCTCAGCCACAGACAACGCTTTCTGCAGTCGCAGAGGATCTGACGGGACGGCTTCCCGCGTCTCCAAGGAGTGACACACTGTTACTACTGTGCTTTGAATGACCTGTTGGAAGAAGGTGAGAAGCAGGCTTCTAAAGGAATTAGATCGACAACCACACAATCTGCCAACTTTCGAAGGTGTCAATCCAGTTCAGAAAAAGCTCAGCTGCCCTCGTGGGGGTGGGGGGAGGGAACCGGAGGCCACTGAGGGAAGCAATGGATTGATGGGTTTTTAAAGTACACTTCTGTCCTCAGCCTCCTCCCCCAACAACTTCTGCATTCTCTTGTTAAATATTTTATGGGGAAGAAAAGAAAGCCTCAATTTCCCCACCTGTGAAATGATGACAATGATAGCACTACAGAAGTGATGGAAGGTGCTGTGCATATTAAAGGAGATACCACGTATGAATGCTCAGCAAGTGTTAGTTGTCATATTTCTGAAGTATTAAAAAGTAAAACATCAAAATCTTTGACCAATACCCCTCAAAACTGTCAAGGGTGTCCAAAACAAGGGAAGTCTCATAAATGGCCACAGCCGAAAGGAGCCCAAGGAGACATGACGAGTGAATACATCCTGAGTGCCATCCTGGGACAGAAAAAGTCTTAGGCAAAGACTAAGGAAATCTGAACAAACCATAGACTTTAGTTAACAATTTATGCATATCTCTCCATGTTGGTTCATTGATTGAAACAAACGTACCATACAAATGTGAGACATTAATAGGGGGAAATGGGATAACGGGGTGTATGAGAACTCTCTCTACCATCTCAAGTTTTTGTAAATCTAAAACTGGTCTGAAAAATAAAGTCCATTCCAGTGGCCAGTGGTGTAATGGTTAAGTTCGTGTGCTCTGCTTCTGCAGCCTGGAGTTTGGGGGTTCGGAGCCCAGGTGCGGACCTACACACCGCTCATCAGGCCATGCTGTCGCACGTGCGAAATAGAAGAAGATTGGCACAGATTTAGCTCAGTGTCAATCTTCCTCAAGCAAAAAGAGGAAGATTAGCAAAGGCTGTTAGCTCAGGGCCAGTCTTCCTCACACACACACACGCACAGAAGTCCATTCAAAACAAACAAACAAAAGCACAATGCATTAGTTGAAATTGTAAGGTGATCTTTTACAGATCGTTTCCATCCTGACGAAAGTGAGATCATGTGTGCGTTTTAGAATAGATGAGTAAAGAACATTTGTCTTTTTACAAGGCACACACACAACACACTGCACAGTTCACACACACCCATACACACATATGCACATACCACACTCGCTGCACACAAACACGCATGCACACAAACACGCATGCACACACATATACAACACACCCATTCGTGCACATGCACACACCTACACACACGTACATGCACACTCACACAGAGCCTACTCCCACCACACGTCCAGAACGCTGGTTGTTCCACTGTGGCTAGCAGGGGTTCAGTACATTTTTCACTCGAACACCTTTGTATCTCATGGACTCAAGCTATTTCAGCTGCCACCTCTGGGTGGACAGCTCCAGGCCTGCTCTATGTCAGTTCTGCACGTCCAGTTCCCTCCAGGATGTGCCTTCTCAACTTCATCCCCTGGACTTTGAAACTAAACAGAAAACTCTGAGCACATCCTCAGTGTGTTTCCTCATGACACGCATCCGTTCCCAATTTCCTATGACTGGTGCTTATGACTGATAATAACCCAGTGGGATGCTCGAGGCAGGCCGATGGGAATGTTCAGAGACTTCTTTCTTATTCGTCAACATTTCCTGTGACAAAAATCTTGGAGTCCTTTCCTATTGACGTCATATTTGTCTGTTCCATACGTTTCACCCCATTCCAGTCCTTTAAACGGAGATTCTTGCAACTTCCTCCATTTTTCCTTTTTGCATCCCTACAAATGTGATTAGAAAACTTCTCCCAGACACCACTGTCACTAAGTCACTTGTACATTTAGCAGTATACAGTGTGGCTTCCTCTTCCTTCCCTACAGCAGTGGTTTGCAAGCTTGCATCAGAATGACCCGGAGGACTTGCTAAAACACAGATTGCTGGGCTCCCCCTCAGCGTCTCCAGTTCTGTTGGTCTGGGGCAGAGGCCTGAGCACGCGCATTTTGTGACTTTCCTCCAAGATGGTGATGCTGCTGATCAAAGGACCACACTTTGAGAATCACTGATCTGAAGGATCAACCACAAACGCTTCTGTTTAGATTTTAGTATTTCTCTCTCTCTTCCAATCCTCTTTCATTCCACTGCGCATTTTCCCAAGCACCTGGGTGGTTCCAGTTCGTCAGTTGCACACAGCTTGCTTGTTCCTGCTCTGTTCCATTTCCTGTGTTGCTTTTCCCCTGGCCACCAATCCCTGTTTTTCACCCTTTCAAAACCCACCTGGGACTTGTCTCTTCCAGACTCTTTCCCAAAACAACACATCTCATGCTTGGGAGTTACAGAGTATACCGTCCCCCACAGCCCACAACCAACTAACCAACCCAACAAACAACAAGCCCAACTTGAACCATAATTCTGTGCAAGACCCTTCACATGACGCTGTCCCCTCCAACCACATTACAAAATCCAGGGCTGCTGACCTCCAGAGATGGGGTCCAAGACGCTAGATTTGGCAAAGCCCCCAGGCCTGCAGGTGGTGTTCGACAGTTACTGGTTGGCACCCACGTCCTTTACTTTCTCAACATCCATTCATTTCCTAACTCCTTGAAATTGGCTTCTACCCCACCACTCTACTGAAATTGTTTTCTTGAAAGTTTTCAATGATTTTCTAATGAATAAATCCAATGGTTTTCTCTATTAATGATCACAGATGCCTCCTCATTGCTTTCTCCTCTCTAGGCTTTCCGGGCACAAAATTCTTTCAGTTCTCTTAGGGTTCTGCTAATCTGTTCCTCTCGGTCCTCTCATCCTATGATAGAAACATTGTCCCAGGCCCTAGGCTCAGCCCTTCTCTTTCCCCTCTACATATTCTCCTCTTTGAAAGTTTCACTTCCTTGCGCTTTCAACACCACCTTTACGCAGGTTTTGTCTCAAGCCCTGGCTGTCTGGTTACTGCCTCCCTCCATTTCTCTCTGCCTGCTGGATGTGTCCAACTGCGGCTCAACATTTCTAGAACTTCCCTCATCACCTAACATGGAAAACTTTTCTTCCTCCTTTGTTATATTATTTATACTAAGGCTGCCACCACTTTCAAAGAAACCTAGTCTTCAATCACCTGGTCTTTAATCCATGACATCAATCACCTTTGACTCCTTGGTCTGCCCCACATCATACCTCTAAGGTGTGGGGAATCTCGCGGGAACTGACTTTTCCCAGGACCCACACCGTTCCTCCATCTGTTCATGTTGTGACTCCAGCTCAGAGCTCATTATACTTTGCTACTGCCTCACTGGTGTCTCAGATTCAAACGATGCTCGTCCCGTCTTTCTCACAAACTATATGCCAACGTACGTATGCATGTACACGTAAAATGCGAGGTCTCTGCCTCATTTTAGCCAGAGGATTTGTGGTAATGTTGGCGAACACACAGAATGAAAGAGAAAATGTAAAGGATAAGTCAGAATCATAGAAAGTAGGCATCAGAATGGAAGGTCAGGATCCAGGAGAAATTCGTTGCAGAAACATAGGCCCTACTGTTTAGCCTAATAAAAATCAAATGGCAGGTTTGCACTGTGCATCCTGGAGCCAAATGGAGAAGAAATACACTTAGATGATTCTATTTTCTATAAAGACCAAACTTAAGAATTTCTGGGAAGCAACGATGTCTCTGGCACTTCATTTGAGAATAAATTCCCCAGGTGAAAGTTCCTGAAAGGGACCACCTTTTTCTGAAGCATACTTCCAATGAGAATATATTTGCTAATTGAAACTTTTTAAACTATGCTAAGTTGAAAGAACTGATTCTAAGCATCTTAGACAGTGGCCTGAGCTTTGGAGATGACTAAATACCATGTTATCTTTTCATCTTCTCTCTCATCCCTCCCTCCTGTATTCCTGCCTTCCAGGCACACCTCCAGCGTCTGGGGGCACCCTCCGCCTCCTGGTGGCCGTACCACACTGGGCTTGAGGAACGCCTCTTCCCCAGCGCCTGTCCTGAAAGGCCTGGCCACACTGCCATCTCCCTGGACTTCTTCCTGTGTCCCTCTTCCGGTTTCCTCCCCTTTCTGGCTCTCCGTGGCTTTGTCTGTCACTCTTTGGTTGGCACTGCTTTGTTCCACTTCATGCCCTGTATTATGTCTCTCCTGGTGGGTCTTCAGCTCTTCCAAAGGGAGAAACAGAGACTGCTGGCTCCTCCCCTCAAAGGCCATTCTGTTGGAGACCCACTTGCTAAACCCCTAAGCTCAGACCTTGAAATGTAAGGAAATGGATGGGATTCTAAAAGGACCTACCCAACGAGTAAATGTAAATTTCCTAGAGGACAATAAAAAAGTACTTATTCATTCCATTATATTCCAAACAACTTAAGAAAACATTAAATTGGCCTTCGTTAATTTATTCTCCCGGTAAGGGGGTCAAGAGCCTTCATTTTGCACATCTACTTTAGGGCCCCACAGGTTAAAACACTCTCTCTCTTCAGGAGCTCACCTAGGCACTCTAAGAGTAATTTCAGATGAGTGAATGGTCTCTTTGTAAGCTCAATATTTTTTCAAAAATCACATTTGCAAAGTCACATGTGAAATTTCAGACAACACTGTAGAACAAAACTGTATTTGACTTGTTCTTTCTTATACTTCTCATCATATTCATAATAATATGATAAAATGGAATAATCCAGGCTTTGGACAAAGAAAATTGTCCTTCTCCTCTCTTTACTGGAAATGTCTACAGCTGATTAATGGATGATATCAACGTGCTGAAGCCCCTCTTCAACATCGCAAGTGGCCTTATGTAATTTGTTTCAGAACCTCCAATGATGGCAATTTGATACAATAGCTTTCTGTCTCAGTCCCTCCAAAATCCTCCTTCCTTCCTTTTTCCTTCTCTCCCTCTGTCTTCTTTCTTTTAGCATTCAAATTGTGGACAGTGCATTCTCAGAGTCCACATCAATCCCCCAGCCCCTGGAGCTTTGCTTTTTCATAAGTTTGGTATGTGATTTATTAGCTCATTTCACTCTCCTAACAGCCCTGTGAGAGCAGCGCTATTGTGATCCCATTTTATAGGAGGCCACTATTGACCTTGAAACTCAAACAGCCAGTCATTTGCCTGCAAAATGGATTTATTCAGGAATAGCAGAGAATTGCAATTTAGGACAAATGAGCTATAGCAAAAACTATAGGCAAGTCGAACAAAGGGGAGGAAAGTTACTTTATAGAGAAAAAGAAAGATGTTGGGATGAGGCGCTTTAGATGAAAGTCCATTGGAAGAAAGTGAGAGTTCAGGGTGGTGATGGCTTCTCATTGACTGAGTTGTGATGGTTCCCGTTGGCTGGGCTAGTTGCGGGGCTCGGAGCAATCTTCCTTCCTCCTGCTGTAGTAGTAAAGTAGAGATCCCTTCCTGCTGGGAATGCAAGGTACCTCTCTTCCCGTTGGCGTGTGTAATTGACGTCAAATGGTAGTGGGGAGAGTGCCTCCTTCTGGCCTTCCAGCTCCAGTTTAAATGAGGTTTCCTTTATTCAGTTTCACCCCACACATAGAAAGTTAAAGTCACTTGCTCTTGATCACACAGTGAGGCAGTGTTGGAGCTGGATTTGACCACAGGCTGCCTGGCCCTAGAGTCCATCTTCTTAACCTTGACACTCTGCAGCCTAAGCTACACCTAACACAACGTGTGGTGCCCAGCCCTACCCATCTGAACATTGCTTCCACCCTAATTACCTCGTTGGCACCTCACAGCAACTCTGTGTGGCCTGCAGGATGGATATTACCATTAGTCCATTTTGCAGATGAGAAAACTGAGGCCAGGAGAGGAAAAGTGATTGACCTAAAGTCTCAGATTAGATTGGTTGTTGAGCTGAGACTCAAGCTGAGAAACTCCTTATGCTTGGTATTTTCTTCAATATATATTTTTCCCGTTAAATACATTATTTCATATACATATATAAACATATATGTATAAACAGCTTTATTGAGACGTAATTCACATACCATGAATTCGTCTGTTTAAACTTTGCAAGTCCGTGGCTTTTAGTATATTTCCAGTATTGTGTAACCAGTACCACTATTTTATTCTAGAACATTTTCATCATCCCAAAAAGGAACCTGGTACCAATTAGGAGTCATTCCTCATTTGCCCCAACACTCCCTTCCTCTCTAGGCCTAGGGAATCATTAATCTACTTTCTGTCTCTATAGATTTGCCTGTTTTGGACATATTATATGAATGGAATCATATGTGGTCTTTTGTGTCCGTCTTCTTTCACTTAGCATAATGTTCTCAGGGTTCATCCATGTTGTAGCATGTGTCAGAACTTCAATCCTTGTTATTGCTGAATAGTATTCCATTGCATACATATACCCCGTTTTATTTATCCATTCATCAGTTGATGGACATTTGGCTTGTTTCCACTTTTTGGCTATTATGAATAATGCTTTTATGAACATTCATGTACAAGTTTTCGCATGAACACGTATTTGCACCTCTCTTGGGTGAGAAGTGGAGTGGAAATGCTGGGTCAAATGATAACTTTATGCTTAACTGTTTTAGGAACTGCCAAACTTTGTTCCAAAGCAGCTGCACCGCTTCACATTCCTGCCAGTGATCTGTGATGGTTCTCTTTACTGTAAACTCCAACCATAACTTATTATCTGTCTTTTTATTTTAGCCATCCTAGTGATATGAAATGGTATCTCATTGTGGTTCTAATTTAATTTTCCTAATGCTTAACGATATTGAACATCTTTTCTTGTGTGTATTGGCCATTTGCGTATCTTCTTTGGAGAAATGCCTATTGAAATCTTTTGCCTATTTTTAAATTGCATTATTTGTCTCTTTATTATTGAGTTGTGAGTTCTGCGTATATTGTAGACACAAGTCCCTTGTACCCAGATTTGCAAATATTTTCTCCCCTTCTGCGAGTTGTCATTTCAATTTCTTGATGCTGTTATTTACAGCACAAAAGTCCTCACTTTAATTGAGTCCAATTTATCTATTTTTTATTTTGTTTGCGCTTTTGGTGTCATATCTAGTAAACCATTACCTAACCCAAGTTCATTAGATTTACTTTGATGTTTTCTTGTAAGAGTTTTATAGTTTTAGCTATTATGTTAAGTATTTAATCTATGGTCCATTTTGATTTAATTTTTGCACACATTATGAGATAGAGGTCCGATTTCAATCTTTTGCATAGCGTATCTGGTTGTCTTGGTACCATTTGTTGAAAAGATTATTTCTCCCATTCAATTGTCTAGGAACCCTTGTAGAAAATCAATGGACTATAAATGTAAGAGTTTATTTCTAGACTCTCAATTCCATTTCATTCATCTATATGTCTATTATGTCTTGATTACTATAACTTTGTAGTAAGTTCTGATATTGGGAAATCTGAGTCCCCCAACTTTATTCTTTTTCAAAATTGTTTTTGCTATTCTGACTCCTTTGCATTTCCGTGAGAATTTTGAAATCAGCCTATCAATTTCTACAAAAAAAAAGTCAGTTGGTATTTTCAGAGGGATTACATTGAATCAGATCAATTTGAAGAGCATTCTCATCTTAACAATATTAAGCCTTCTGATCCACAACCATGGGATGTCTTTTCATTTGTTTCAATCTCTTTTAAGTTCTCTCAACAAAATTTGTAGTCTATGGACTGTTTCCCTCCTCCCATCCCCATATGGATCATACTTTCTTGTTTCTTTGCATGTCTTCTAACTTCTTGTTGAAAACTAAACATTTAAAATAATATAATGTGTCAACTCTAGAAATCACATTACGCCCCACTCCAACTCACTGTTTGTTATTATTCTTTTGTTGCTGATTGTTCTTTTAATGACTTTCCTGGACTAGTCCTGTAAAATTTATATTCTTTGTAGTATGCAGCCACTGAAGTCTTTGCTCAGGTGGGTTAGTGGTCAGCTAATGATTGGTTAGAGATTTCCTTACATGCTTAAACCAATAATCTTCTAACCTTTGCTGAGGAGCTCTGAGTGTGTTTGGATACACCCTTGATGCCCCAACATCTTAGAACGCTGCCTTAGCCTTCACTTCCAGCTTGTGCAGGGTCTCAAGGTCAGCCAGAAGTGAGAGTCGGGGGTCCTCTCTGGCCTTTCCTGGTCGTGAGCACAGCTCTACATATGCACACAGTTTTGTAGACTCCCAGGAATATTTCAGAGTTTTTCAAAGCCTGCTATGGAGATCTCATTCCCCAGATCTTCTTTTTTAGGTTTGGCCAAGTCTTTTATTTGCCCAACTGGTATACCAGCCTCAGGCAGCTGCAATGCTAAAAAATTGTCTCTTGATTGTTTTCAACAAATGCCCCAGGGATAGGATTGTTCCTGTGAAATGAGCTCTAGCTAAGGTCAAATGGAGATACAGTCCTGCTTTCCATGGAGTTACAAGACAGGTCAAATAGCGACAATGTGCTAGGTGTGGAATCCAAACTTGGCATTCCCCCTCTGGTGACTGCTACTGCGGTTGGGAAGCTGCTGGTTTTCAAGGCTACTGTGGAACTGAAGAGAAGAGAATGGGAGTAGTTCAAATTAAAAATACCACAAACTCTGCTGTCCTTAACAATTTTCATCAGTTTTTCTGGAACAAACACTCTTTAGATTGTTGCAGGTCTTTGGTTAATTTTCGGAGTCATGAAAATGTTGATTTTGACAGTTTTTGCCAGTGTTTTGTTGCTTTTATGGAGGAGTAGATTTACAGACATCCTCACTTCATCATTCTGGAAATCTCCTAATCTACTGAACTGATTTTTCACGTCTAAAATGAGGTTGGATGAACCAAAGCCAAATATCCATAATAAGCACTGGTTCCCTGGCAGTGGTATTTCCCTTATTCTGATTCTCTCCAGAAACAAAATTCCCTTGCAGAGCTAGATGGTTCATCTTGTCATCATGCACCAAGACTGGAAATAACTGCAGGGATGGCTCCTTTCATTCACTTATTTCTAATCACAGATACTTATGTTAAACCCCTGGAAGCCATGGCTTTATTCTGAAGCTGCTTGAGTACTCATTAAGCAGTCTCAAGAGTTAGCACATCCCTACTTTTCCTCATTTGAGAAGAAGTTAGGTAGTAGGACTGATTAAATTCAGATAATAGGGTAAAGAATAAATTTAGCATACTAAAACCTGTCTGATAGAGTAGTGTCTTTTCAGGAGTGTGTGTTTTGCTTTATGTACCTGTCATGGGTAGAATAATGGCCCCTCAAAGATATCCACATCCTAACCCAAGAATCTGTCACTACGTTACCTTACATGGCAAAAGAAACTGTGCAGCTGTGATTAAGTTAAGCATCTTGAGTTGGGGGATTATTCTGGATTATTCACGTGGGCCCAATGCAATCACAAAGGTCATTATAAGTGAGAGAGGAGGCAGGAGAGGGAGAGTCTGAAAAAGAGGTTGGAGTGATACAATTGCTGGCTTTGAAATGGAAGGGGCCATAGGCCAGGGAAGACCTGCAGTCTCTAGAAGCTAAAAAAATCAAGAAAATAAGATCCCTCGGACATCCCAGAGGGAACCTTGTTTTTAGCCCCAAGAGATTCATTTCAGATTTCTGACCTCCAGAATTGTAAGATCATAAGGTTTTGTTGTTTTAAGCCACTAATTTTATGGTAAGTTTTACAGCAGCAATAGAAAGCTAATTCAGTACCTTTACTTTATGGAGAGAACTCTAATTTATTTGATATACGGTAGTCACATTCCCTTATGCTGGTGATAAAATAATTGCAGGGGAGGCAAATGCAAAGAGAGAGTGAAGAGCTGAGTGACTGTAAGTGCAGCTAGGATGAAGGCATGGTGTGCAGTTGAAATGCAGTTTTTGCAGCAGGCTAATGCTTTCAATAACCTCTTTATGTTCAAGGTGCATATAGACCTGAATGTGAATATAAAGCATAAGACAGCCTGTAAAATGTCCAGAGGTGTTTCATTTACATCTTGAGGATTTCTTTAAAGCATCTTGCTCAGTGGATTTTGCATTTGGTTTGCTAACTCTGAGAAGCATGGCTGATTTGGGTGACTGCTTTCTGTTTCGTCAGGTGTCATATCCACCACTGCCATGTTGCTAGTCTCTAGCATCATCCCAGAATTTATGCAGAATGTAGAACCAGATTTTTTCTGATATCTTTTCTATCGCAAACGCTGCTTAGACTTTGCCTATTGACAAAGACATAAATTGCCAGACTGTGTGTTAATGTTATGTGTAGAGTGGTGGGAGATGGGAGATTATGCCAGACTACTCCTGGATCATCCCAGAGACAGCAGAGCTGCAAATTACCAGCGAGACTAATAATAGGCCAAGTCTGTTGGAAGAAGGTGAACTCCCTTTCTAAAGAAAACACTGTTCACAGCGTTCAAGAATTTAGGTCTTAAAGACCACATATGTGGGCCATTCTTCACGTTCCACAGTCCACCTACCATCTATCATTGGACCATGTTTTTGCTTTTGTTTTCTCTCCTGTGCCTACTTAGGCCATTTGTCACTAACGATCACACACAATTAAGGGGAAGGTCATTGAAGTGCAAAGGTCTGGGAGTATGTATCAGGGGTGGGATGAGGAGGAGTGAGGGAGATAACATGTAAAACAGCTTTTGCAGAAGGAGACTCTTCTTTAAAAGCATACGCATGCTTCCACCTTCCAAGCTAAGAATTATAAAAACATCCTTCTGTTACACAAGAAACCTGATACTTTTCCTCACTCTGATTTTTTTTTTCTTTTGCCATCCCCCCTCTGTGTAAACAGACCTCCGCTGAAACGCACATAGAAATACATGGTCATCCCACATTTATACCTCTGCCAATTCTTCCCTCACATGTAAACTTTAGGAAGTTCCACTCTAAATAGTTTTCAAATCCAAGCTGCCACTTTGATTTCATCAAATCAAGCCCTTGTTGAGATCAAACCTTTGAAATGAGAAAAGATTTTTAATCCATTTACACCAGATGGGGTCCAACTCTCGCAGTCTTGAGAGCTACAGGATTAGGATTTCTCAAACCCTTTCCAATACTCCTACCTCCCACATACCCAGCATATTTCACAGCTACTTTAATCAAATTGTATCAGCACTTGCATTTGAACAAAATCAGGGAAAGAATGTTTTCGACACCAGCCCTGCAGGAACTGTTGGTGTGCTTCAGCGACAAAACGCTGCCTTTCCTTCTCTGCAAAGTTCAGCAAACAAAAATGAAAACAAGACTTACGGAAAATAAGCTTGAAGCTAAGCCTTTCAGTAAGGGGCAACAAAAATAAGAAAATGACGGAGATTATAACACAGAGGTATGTTTGTAATAAGCTTGAAACATTTATGCAGAGGACAAATGAATGGAAATGGCAAGTTTCTTCAACTATAGATACTGAAATTCTGAATTAAAAAAATCATTGTCTAAAATTATTTTGTGTTCCTTTTCACCAAAACAGAAATATTGTTTGTGATAGAATCTGCCTTTGATTTTATCTTCTTATAGGTGGCACCTTGAAGAATTAGTAATTTTCTCATAGCTGTCACTTACTCTGCAAAGTTATCTCCCCTTTTCTTCTGCTGGCACTTGCCAGAGAACAAAGATGGCATTTTATGTTCCCAGATTCAAATTACAGCATAGGCAATTTGTGAAGTTATGTGCTATGCAAACAAAGCTGGATAATCTACTCTTGGAGACAAAAGCCATGGGCACAAGGACTCTGGGTGTTGCAGTGGGTGGATAGCATTGCACGCATTCAGAATCTAAGTGACAAGCCCAGGAGCCTCTCTGGAGCTTGCTCTGCGACTCCTGAAACATGATCAAGGCACTGCTGGTGAGAACGAGCTCTCCGAGTGGTAAAGGCTATTTGTCATTGGTGGCATTTACCACTGGATCTCCTCCAATGTCATTTCAAGCTTAAGCAAACATCTGCTAGATTTAAAAAACTTTTTCATGTTTTAGGATTAACAGGTGGCTGAAGTTTGCATGTAACAGGTAATATATGAAAAACACTATGCCTTAGAAATATAGAACCTTGACGCTTGCTGACTAAGAGCAATAACACTGAGGGACGAGAAGTGGCCATGCAAAGAGAGGTTTGGAGACGCCTGACATCTAGGTTTTCATTGTGGGATGAGCCCCGAGAAATTTTATCACAGTGAGCTCCAGTCCCAAAAGTCACTGTGTCTCTTGGAAGGTCAAGACGCATAGGAGATTGCGCCTCACCCTGTCATTGTTCTGGTGAGAAGGAGCTCTCCGAGTGGTAAAGGCTATTTGTCATTGGTGGCATTTACCACTGGATCTCCTCCAATGTCATCTCAAGCTTAAGCAAACATATGCTAGATTTAAAAAACTTTTGTCCCCTTGGCCCTCTTCCGTGTTGAAGCAGTTCATCCTGGCTGCCAGGGGCAGCACTTGTGTCTTTGCTGGAGAGCTGCCGGAACTCACTTTACCTGCAACACTGATCCTGGTGTCCCCTCAGCCTTGACACAGAAATGTGGGGCATAAGTACCACAGTTCCTTGCCCCTTGGCTGGGATCACTCTGTAGGACGTGTTTTATATGATTCCCAGAGCTTTCCAGTGAGAGCGTGAGTCAGCTGCCTTTGGTATTAGCAGGCTTCATAATGCGTCCCTTCTTGGGTGCCTTCCCTTCCCTGTGTCACCTCCCCACTCCTGTTGCACCTCCTTACATTTAAAAAACACTACATGCCCTTAAACCATGTCTCAGGCTCTGCTTCTGGGGGGAATCCGCTAACAGAGGGGACCATTTTAGAATCACTGCAAAGAGGGTCCTTGTTCCCTAGTTCTCGGGTGGTAACAACAAATGGGATAGAAGGAAAAGTGAAGAATGAAGAGGGTCAGAAGACAAACTGGGGGCTGGAGAACGGATTACACCATCTGGATGTAGCAGAAAGAACCTTTTCTGAGCTAAAACCTCACTTTCACCCCTTACTAGGCAGGCACCTTGGGCAAAGTGCTCCTGGTCACTGAGCCTCCTCTCCAAAGTGTAGCGCGCCCCCCTTGGGACCTACATGAAATAATGCATTTACAGGGAGGCGTGGTTCCAAGCAGGTGTGCAATACCTGATGCTCCTTCTCAAGCTCACTCGCACATCTTCATTTCACTGCCGGCACCTCCTAGTCGGTGGGAACTTAGTTGGCGAATGCCCAGCTCAGAAGAGCAGGGGCATTAACATGGGACAACTGTTGACCAGCAGGAAAGATGGAACTTATGGATCAATGCCCCGTCTTCAAGCAGACAATTCTGGGAAGCTCTCGGGACCCTTCTCAGAAAGTCTAGGTGGAGTTGAACTGCACTGCTCACCAGCAGCAACCTTGACGGTTCACCCTTATCTTGGCCCTTCTTCCTTTCTTGTCTCAGTGTCTCCGTCCTTCCTGGGACCACATTCCAGATAAACTGCCTGCACCCACGTCCTTCTCTCAGGGTCTTCTTTTGGGAGAATCCATGCTAAGTCATGTGAACTGGAATTTTTTTAAAGTCGCGTCCTGTTTGAGATAGTGCTATGCAATAAACGGGCATCAATAAAACCCTGTGAGAACATGTTCATTCCAATGAGAGCAACCGTGGCCAGCCTGAGAAGCTCCGCACCCCTGTGGGGCTCCAGGGAGCTCACACCACTCTGGGATTTCCTCCTTAGAAAACCTTCAGACCCGGTTCCGGGGCTGCACGAGGACGGTGGAGGCGAGCTGCTCAGGGAAAGGACACCGCGGGTCTGGGTTTGTGCAGATCAGTCTGCATGCAGCCCCCGGCCTCCCTGGGACTCAGAGGAAGAGAAGGGTGACCTCATGCACACTTATCTCTTCTCCCCCTGTGGGCGGGCTGAGCTTCAGGGAACCCCCAATCCCAGGGCACCCACGGCTCCCCAAGAAATAAAGAGTCAC
The DNA here is from genome assembly GCF_021613505.1 of Equus quagga. Taxonomy (NCBI): domain Eukaryota; kingdom Metazoa; phylum Chordata; class Mammalia; order Perissodactyla; family Equidae; genus Equus; species Equus quagga. The sequence goes on from NC_060272.1 coordinate 86,291,091, forward strand.
TTTGCAATATCATCTTCATTCAAGGCTCCTGACTATTGATGTAAGGATTGTTTTACTTTCGGTTCATAAACTAAGAAAATCAAACTTTGCTCTAGTTTTAGATGTTGCCTCAATAGCACTTAATTAAAAAATTATATATATATACAACTAGAGTGACAGCTTTAAATGTTACCATCACAGTTGAGTTTCTCTCAAGCCTTTATGTTTTCTGTTGTGCGGTGACCACATCTTTCACATCGTCACCTGCTCTCCTCTTCATGAGGCACCTTTATTTACTCCATGGGTCTGTACAGGAAAGAGCTGCTCCTGGTGTGACTCCGGGGTGAGAAGAGCAGGAGGGAGTGGAGTAGCGTGTGTGTGGCCAGAGGCTCCTTCTAGAGAAAGGGGTCCCTTACGCGGTAGAAAATGCCATCCAGACTCCCACAAAACCAACAGCTCACTTCTCCGTCTCCCCTCACTGGAGAAACAGGAGAGAAGGGTTTAATTTCTCAGGCAGAGTCTATGCAAATGGAAAAATGTGGGCTTCTTTATTTAGATGGTCTTTTCACACTTTTCAAGTCAAGAGGCCTCTATTTGAAGTAAAGGTTTAATCTTACGTCTTTCTCTCTGGATGCGAATATGTGCTATGTGTTGAGGAGCCACGAGCATTGTTAAGAGGTCACACACGCATGTGTGGAGTTTGCGCATCAGAGGCGAGCGTGGGGATGGAGAGTTGATGGTCTCCGTCTGCTGGGACCCTCTTCACATGCCCTCTGCCCCAAGGAGAAAAGAGCAGCAGCCGCGGCCACGCCGGCGTCCACCTTTGGAAGGAAGCTCAGGCTTGACTGCTGCTCTTGACCTGGGAGGGTCACCTCCAGCAGGCTGCTGTCCAGAGAAAGGGGGCGGCCAGGCCCGGGAGGTGGCGGGGGAGGGGCTTTCGTGCACTCAGAGACGGGCGCTGCTGCCTCAAGTGAGGGGTTCAACTCAGGTCCTAGGCGGGAGGCCACGCGGAGGAGGAAGAAGAGAGAGCGAAGGAAGCAAAAGATGTGGAGGGTGAGGTGGGGTGGAGAACAAAAGGCACTATTTTGATAGCTCTTCTCTGAAAGGCCCATCATCTCCATTTACTGGCTCTCAATAGCTGGGGCTCAAAGCGCAGCCCCGTGTGGGCCAACCTCTGCCTCTCCCGGGCTGTGCGCTTCCCAGGAGGAAAGTGAGAGCTAAGGGGAAATAGGAGGACAAGCAGGGGGGAGGCTGGAGGAGAGGGAGAGAGGGAGTGGGAGAGAGAAGAGAGGTGGGAGTGAGAGGCGAGAGAGGGAGAGGGGTGGGAAGGAACAGAGCAAAAAAGAGAAAGGGGTGGGGGAGGGGAGAGAAAAGAAAGGGAAAACCCCCTTGCTGACACGGGGCATAACTTAATTTTCACGGTGCCGGGACAGCTGTATCGTGTAATCTGCCATGGCATGCCGTTAAAGCTTCAATGACTTTACTGACCCAGAAGGGAAACTCAGACCGTGGAGAGGCTTTTGAAAAGAAGTGGTGATCTTTCACGATTTATGAGCTTGTCTTAAAGAAACAGACTCCACTCACTTTAAATTAATCACCCTTTCCAGGGTGCATAGAAATCGGGGTCTCTGTAGAGGCCTGGAGAGCTGGGTCCACCTCGACCCCGCGGCTCCGCCGAGGCAGAGGTGATGGTGGTGGAGGTGATGGCAGTGGTAGAGGTGATGGGGAGGCGGCGGAGGCGAAGGCAGTGGCAGACAGGGTTTCTATGTTGTCGCCTCGGCAGACCGGGACGAGGAGGGGGCGGCGGGGCCGCAGGGACTGTAACTTGCCAAGGAGGGACCGCAAAGGAGGGTTGCAGTGTCCCCTCGAGGCCGGGAGGTCAGCGCAGGGAGGGGGCAGGGGGTGGGAGGAGGGCGTGTGTGTGGCGGGGAAAGGCCCCATTCACGTTCTTGGGCTTGCATTCATTGTGCAGAAGAAAAAAGAAACCAGGAAAAATATAAGGCATTTCACACCCTGATGAAATGCGAGACCTCCCGTGTGATTAAACCGCTGAAAGGAAAAGTGGGGTGTTACCAAACCCACCTTATCCTCTCTCATTTTACTCTTTCTGAGAACAAAAGGTAAAAACCTCATCCTAATGTGCATATACTTAACTGTTTAAATTTGGGCAGAGATATATTTCCCCAAAAGGGACGTTTTGGAGAACTGACAATCCTAAAATAATTAGCCATAATATCCAAGTAAATAATCCCAAGACCATAAGTATTCTTTAACTTCATATAATCACGCAAATGATTGCATTTATCTTCAAGACACCTCTGCAAACCTCGGAACCTCCTCTGGGCCATTTCATACCCTCTGCAGAGGACAAGGGAGTCTGAGGCAAGAAGTCCCACGTGGAAGGCCTTCCTTTAATTCCATTTGGGGGTCCCTTTGTACTTACTCTGCACGTCAGCGGTGCTGTGTTTTAACATGTTTTGGAGCCTTTTGTATTTCTATGGTTTCACCAGCTTGCGCCCTGTGGACAGCTTCAGATGGATTGGAGGCTTCTCAGCTCCTCGGTGATCTCCTCCTCAATTAGCGTTTTCTAGTGGTAGAAATGGGATGGAGTTAGAAATTTTGAGGACAGCAGATAGACTGAATCTGTTCTTCCTGTTTTGGATGAAATACTGTATCTGATCTCTTGATAGTGATTAGAACAAACTCTCTTCTTAAACAATGGTGTTGGTCCATATTTTAAGGTTTGGTAGCAGCGGATAGACTTCTAAGGATTCGTGTGCTGAGAGCATGAAGAGAACGGAAGCAGCCGCCGCCACCGTGCTCTTGGCCTTGCAGGATGCTCAGACGTGGTCCAGCGGAGGTAACCCTGCACCTCGGACAAGCCCTAACCCTTCGGAGCTCACCAGTGAGGTGACGCGGCTTCTGGGTGGGATGTCGTCGGAGGGCACTTCTCAGGCCCCCCGCGGGTCAGGGGTCGATGATCTGAATTTCTCCGATACAAGCCTCGGTACCATCCCAGCTCTGCTGATTTTATAGTCGCTCCGCTCGCATTGCGACCGAGGCAGGGAGGGCAGGGAGATCGCTGAGGGTAGATTTTCAACCTGCCCGAGCATCAGCCTCACCTGGGAAACTTTATAACATGCAGAGCCTTGCCTGGCTCCGGAGACACTGGGTCAGCTCCTTTGGGGTGGGCCCCAGGCACACATCATTGAAAAAATTTCTTTTTACTGTATCGAGGTGAAATACACATAACCATAAAATCCAGCATTTTGAAGTGAACAGTTCAATGGCTTTTAGAACACTCACAATGCTGTGCAGCCACCACCTCCGTCTAGTTCTAAACCATTTCCCCCACTCCCAAAGGAAACCCCGTGCCCACTGAGCAGCTCCATCCGGTTTCCCGTCCTCCAGCCCCGGCAACCATCTGCCTGCCTTCTGTCTCCACGGATTACCTATTTTCAATATTCCACGTAAGTGGAATCCTACAATGTGTGATCTTTTGCTTATGGCTCAGGCACGAGTGTTTGCAAGAGGTATGTTCCAACTGAGGGAAAAACGATGGCCCCTTAAGGATGGATTTGGCTCTTTGTTTTTTTGAAAATTAATAATTCCGTTCACTTTACAATCTTTCTTACAGCAACAATTGAAATTTCTTTGTGGTCTCCCTATTTTTATTTGTCTATGTAGATTTAACTTTATTATAATGATAGAATAAATTAAATATTTTGCTCTGTTTCTAGATCTTATTGTTTTCTATATTCTTCTATGTGGAGCTAATATTTGCATTCGTTTACTTCTTTGGATGTGTAATCCATGCTTGTAATAATGCACTTTAACTTTTCAAACACATTCCTACTTCTTCCTGTTTTTTGATATTGCCATTCCAAACATCTTAGTTCATGAAATTGCCTGGATGTTTTGTATCACTGGGATTTCCTTAGAGTAGATTTCCAGAAACAGCATTATTGAATCAAAAGCACACACTAAAATTTGTTTTCCCTCATTAGTTCAGTGATTCATGTTTGCTCCAATCACAGCTCTCAGACAAAGAGCTTTTGACGCTTGTGGTGGAGTAAGAGACTTCAGCCTTTTTGCTCATGTAACACATTCAGAACACAGTTTCTCCTGTCAAAGTGCATAACACACCGGGCAGAGGTCACTTGGCCGTGCATGGTCCACCGTGGGCGTGGGCTTGTCTGCTTGCGAAGATCTTACAACAGCCCGTTGGGATCAGATTTAGAAAAGGAGACAGATTTTGCAAGAGGATGAGTTTCCTCAAGAGCCTCTAGGAAGGAGCCTAGAAGCACTCACGCTCATCTGCCACCTGGCAGCGAGGCAGCAGGACCTGCCCCCAGTAGCCGTGAATAAAGGTGCTTCGCCGGTCTGAGCTGTGAGGCTATTTTGTAACATCCTTACGCCCACGGAGCAATCCCCGTGGAGCTGTCTGTGCCTGCGCAGGTGCTGCGGGAAGGAGAGGCTCGCACTGAGAGCTAGTCATGGTGGCCTTGTCACGGGAAAAAGTTACCTCTTCACATCCTCAGAATGGAAAGTGAAGCCCCGAATGTCCTTGTGAAGGAGCAGATCCACACCGTCAGGAATGTGCACCATTCAAGGGTACCACTAAACAACGGGGCATGGAGTGTCCCCATATGTTCTCTGAGAGGCTTATTCTCATAAGGAGAGAAATGGCAAAGTCACCTTTAACCTGAGCGCAGTTATGGCACCAGAGCTTTTGAGAGCACAAAGTGTTTAATTTGCTTAGGGACAAGCGGAGAGATGATCGTTACAATTCCAAATTGGTCAAAGCTAAATTTGGATAAAGGAGGATTTGTGTAGACTGGAAATGTACCTTAAGACGTTTATTAAAAACGCATGGCCAGATCGTGCTCAGTTCTCTTCTCTCTGGAGGTTTTGGTAGACTTTGACGGGGCAAGTCACTTATGAGGAGATACTAGCCAAAAGCATTTAAGGTTGATCCCCTTCCATTCAGAATTTCTGGAATTTTCCAATGCTTCATGGAGACCTTAGACTTTGAGGTGTGGAGGTCTATTTCATAGCTTTTCCGGATCCAGAGGCAGAGCATGGACTCGCTCTCAGGAGCCCTGGAGTTTCTCGTGTAGGCTCCACTCTCTGCAGCTCCTCCTTCTGTCTATCTGCAGTGGGGCTTCCTTGGCATCTCTTGGTTTATTTTCTTCCTGACCTTGGCTTGCCTGTAGCAGTGGCTTCCAATGGCATTGACTGTGGCCTCAATCCTATGAGATCTCATAGCTCCAGTGTTCAACACCTCCCGATTACAGCTTCTGGGCCTTTTAATTCAAGTTCTTGCTGTAGAGATCTGATGCCTGGTTCAACACAGCCACACGTCGCTCTGGTCTAATGAGCTGTGACCAAGACACAGGGTCACCTGGCATAAACATGGCCACTTAAGGCCATCTCTAGCCTTCCAAAAAAGTGGCATGCTTGCCGGGGCAGGCATCCCACTTCAGCATTCAAGTATCTTTTCTTTGCCTCCAACTCATTTACCTGTTCATTCATTCAACCAAAATTTAATGAATGTCTACTTTCTGCCACGTGCTAGCTGGGCTCACCACTGTAGTTACAAAATAAACAGGTCTAGCAGGTACACACTCAAGTGGGTTTGGGGAGCAGGGGAAGGCAAAGAAGGTGGCCTCAGTGTAGGACTGACTCGGGTGAAATGCGGTGGTGAGGGGACATTTCACACGTGTGCAGGGGCTGAGGGGTGTGGCGCATCAAGGTCTGGGCTGAGGGGTGTCGCACATCCAGTCTGCTCTGGGGACTGTGAGTAGCCTGTCTGGGGAGCCAGTGCACCCATGCTGAGGAGATCCTGAGGGCCGGGACACAGCGTCTCAGAGCCTGGCCAAGGAGCTCAAACTGTAGCCCACCGATTCGCATTTTTCCACAAGTGGATCGCAGACCCTCAGGCAATCGGGAAGGTGGTGCAGGAGATCACGTCATGGAAGGTGTCATGGGATCTATTTAAAGCTTTATTAAAACAATCAATGAATGAAGTATTGCTTTTATTCCCTTAAAAATAAGCAGGGAGTGTGCATGGCAATTAGTAGAGGTCAATGACCATGCTTAAAATTATCACTTGGTTTTAAAGTCGTTTTGGTTTTTAGCCATACAAAGTTTATGGATTGTTGGTTTGAGGAGGAATTATAAGGAAGAGAGGCATCAACACACAACAGATTAGTGAGGAGCATAAAAGTAAAAATAATCCTTTCTAAATTGCCTCCAGATGATCATCACCAGATCAGTAAAAACCACCGCTCTGAGAAGAAGCCTTCCGTAGCGAGGCCTTCCGAATGTGGGGCTGAGGGGACGCGGACGGGCGCATCCAGCGCAGCCCCATGCTGGCTGCTATAAAGGACCCTGAAACTCGCATGCCTCCTCTGGACAATGACTGTGCTCTGAAAGCTTTCCTTTTCTCACCTCTTAGGAGCAAAACAGAAGTATTATTTTCTTAAAAGAAGACTGCCATAATTTTTAAGTGCAAAGTTCAACAAGAGTTCCAAATATCAGGTCATAAAAAGACTTTTATGTCGATTGTGAAGCTGTGACAAGTAGTTCAGCTTCAGTCTGCAATATGATTTATATTTTCACCCAAACCAAACAAAATAATTTTTACAATTTTTTAATATTTTGTAATAGCCTCATCAACAAATAATGTTTTTCCTTACATAATTAATTTCAGTCGCCTGAGGGCACAAGTCATATTAACTGGGAAAAAGTCACAACTTGTCTTTATGTACTGCTGGTATTATTGGATTTTTATGTTAGAAATGACTTTTATAATCTGTGCAAAGATACATATAAAATAAAATATTTTACTTGAAATAATTTTATCACATTCCATGAAAAATCAACAAATGTTTAAAAATGTTCTTAAGGAGCTTCATCAGATTATACTTATAATGAAAAGTGTCCTGGCAAGTGACAGAGGTTGGAGATGCTGATGAGGTTGATGGGCAGCCAGTGGAAATTTTAAACAGGTAGAAGGACTTGGCTCAGGAAGGGCACCTGGGTCCTCTCCTGATGCTGGCGCCTGCTGCTGGGTTCAAGGGCAGATCTCAGAGAATATGGCGCAGCACGGACTGGAGGGGAGCTGGATATTAGAAAACACTCCCAGCCTCCTGCTTTGAGGGATTAAAGTCACACGATTCTCGGCACTGAGTTTCTAACTGACTTTTGTCCTCCTCTCGGGGTCAGAAAAGATCCAGTGGAGAAAGTGTCTGGAATTCCTGCTTTTCACATACACCACTGGGGTTAACTTCCCACAAAGGATGTCTTTCATGGGGGAACTTGCAATGGTACCCACAGAAGGAAGTCATCGCGTTATCTGGGCCAGGGGACCTGCAGGACATCTGCAAGCCGGTATTTTAAAATGTAGATTTCATGATTATTCAGGTACGGTGAGGTCAACAGATCAGGCAAGGGCTGGGACTGAAGAGAAAGAGAGAGATTCCCACGAGGAGGGGATGTGTCACAGCACCCAGGGCCACACAGGGCAGCACCAGGGTCGGTCAGGAGGCAGAGGGAGCAGGAGGAAGATGTGCACGAGAGGCTTTAGTGTGGTTTCTGCGGGGAGGAACGAGCGGGGCAGGATAAGCAGGTTTGAGTAATTTCGCAGACTCTGGGGTGTAGAGTGACTCTGGTTGTCTGGAACCTGGCCCTGGTGTGATAGGGCAGGGGACTAGGGGCCTGGAGCGCAAGAGTCCAATAAAGGAGAAGGAGGTGGAGGCGGTGGTAAGGGCTCTGCATTGGTTGGTGGGCATGTGAAAGACACTCACTGGTGAGCCCTTTACTGGCTCTGGGAACTGGCTTGCCCGGGAGGGGCAGTACCTCCAGGGTCAGCAAGGCCCCAGGATGCTGTCAAAGCATCAGAAACACAGAAAATAAAAAGGTATGATTAATACAACTGGTCACTTGAAAGCCACTGGATAGACACTGAACCTGGTGTCTTGGAGGTGACTGTGATGGCACACGGCGGGGAGGCGGAGGTGGAGGCAGGTTATGAAATGTGACACATCTCGGCTCCTCGGCGCGACCCAGCGATGGCTTCGCCTTTTCCACAAACGCATCTTAATCTACCCGACTGTGTCAGGATGCTCCACTTTCTTTAATAACATGGAACCCAGAATTCTTTTGTCAAATATGGGAGAGGTTGCCTGGTCAGAGGAGGAGCCCAGGCTGACCAGCGCCGATCCAGGTCTCTCTCTAGGATTCACGTTCCCCTCGGTGTTTTTGGCTGAAAACTTCTGCTACCACTCTCTTAGGTTTGAGGAGTTGCTGGTCTTCCTTTAGTGATCTGACCCATGTGTGCTCCTTTCTTATAGTTGGCTGCACAGTCAGAATGTTCAGAAAGACTTCTCGAGGCAAGGACAGGCACTATCTTACCTATTTCTGGCTTGTGAAATAGAGATCACTCACCTTTAGCCTGTGATGCCCCTCAGGGGTCTCCTTCTGTCCAGAGCCCGGGTTTTGCCCAACGACCATAATCATCTTTAACCAACAATACTCAGGAGTGAACTCATAGGCATTTAGGTTTCTTGAAGCAAAGACCAAGGAAAAGGAGCCTGCAATGTCTCTTCCAGCTAGCCCAGTCTCCACTTCCTGTTTCCTGTCTGAGGAGTCCGGTCTTTATCTGGGTGAATGGCCTCACCCTTAGGAAGATTCTTCACCCACAGAGATTTTGCCTCATCCCTGCAGGTCTCAGCAGAACAAATGTATCTGAGTGACATATAAATACTCAGAATTCTAAGACGGTCCCCCAAGATTCCGGCCCCCTGGTGTACACGCCCTGTATAATCTCTGGGACTTGTGACTATGATGAAATAGTCACTCCAAACTTAGGTTATGTTATTAACTAGTTTTAAGAAAGGGAGACTGTCTTTGGTGGGCCTGACCTAATCAGGTGAGTCCTCAAAAGGGACTGGACTCTTCCTGGTGAAATAGATTTGAAGTGTGACAGGGATATGACATAAGAATGAATCTCCATTGCTAGCTTTGAAGACGAGTTCTTAGGAACTGAGACTGACTCCCGGCTGACAGACAGCAATGAAACTGGGAGCTCAGCCCTACAACTGCAAGAAGCAGGATGTGAGCCTGGAGGAGGGCACCGAGTTCCGGTTGAGAATGCAGCCTGATTGACAATTTGACTTTTGCCTTGTGAGGCCCAGAACACCTAGTCACTGTGCCTGGGTTTTTGACCTAAGAACTGTGAGATAATAAACGGGTGCTGCTTTAAGCCACTAAGAGTGTAGTAGCTGATTAGGCAGCAATAGAAAACTAATACAAACTCCAACCTTTTTGAGAAACATACCTCTAATCAGGGCATGACGTCCACACAGTGTGTTGCAGAAGAATTGATGGTAGTGGGTTCTGTTGCAAAATGACTCAGTGTGCTCTGGGGTCTGCCATGAAAATGACAGCTGGAATCTGCTACTTACAATAAAAAACCCACTGCCTCTTACTACAGAGTTGGTTGGTGTGTGTAAGAATAGGTGAATCACCTGAACGGGCATCATCAAGCACCATCAATTTGAAGAAAATGACCAAAAGGATGATGGAGAGTACCAGGACCTTCTTGAAGTAGACTGCTGCTGGCGACTATCCACCAGCACTGGCCAGGTTTCTCCTTACTCTCGAGATAGTGAACAAAGGCAGTTTGTCTTGTCAGATTGTTCATCAGTGGATGCCTTAAATCTGCTTCTTTCCAGACAATGACGAAGTTAACAAAGCATTCTGGCTGCTGCTATCTGCTTTTAATCCTTGCCCAAATTTCCTAGGCAGTCTGCCCCCCGGAATCTCAGACTTGGCTTCCTGACACGGTAGTTGAGGTCAAAAGGCCTGTGTCATCCAAGAGCCACAGAGTACAGGGAACCGTGTGGCATCACCACCCTGGTCAGAGACACAGGGGTCCTCCTAGGTGGACTTGACAGTAGAGAAATGGTTCTCAGTCTTTCTGGGCCAACCTGGACTGACCTGTGATGTTTGCAGGGGGAGCCTGGGCAAACTCAGATGTTTGCGCCCTGTGGCAGGCTGCTACAGTCTGTGGGTTATGCGCAGTTCCCAGCATTAGCTACAATCCCTGCCCATTGAAACCTCTGCTTTAGGGAGCCATATGGCACTGGTTTGCAGCTAGACCTCCTGAGGATAGACAAAATGAAGGAAACACACATTTTTTTTTTCTGGCTACCAAAGCTGCTGACAAGGAATCATCTGGTGGATTCACATTTACAGTTTCAAAGGGCTCTCAGGGCTGGTGAAGAGACGTTTAGTTAAAAGGTGAAGGTACCACGGGTGGTGTCTGTGTGGGTTGAGATAGGCTGCGTGATTCACATCAGCACTGGCTTATCTCTGGTGTAAGAGCACAGAGAAAACTGTGACCTCCTTCGAGTTTCCTGACCTCTTTGAGCCTTACCAGTCTAGAAAATAGAGAGAATTCCTGTCTTACAGGACTGTTGTGAGAACTGAATGAAATAACATAAGTAAAGCACTTGACACAATTCCTGGTACATGTTAAAGAATATATGAGAACTGTTATCATCAACACCATCATTGCCATCACCATTATCATCACAATCAACATCATCATCATCACCACTAGCATCACCCTCATCATCATAAGCAGCATAATCACCGTCATCACCACCATCATCATCATCATCACAAGCACCAGCATCACCACCATCACCATCATCATCACAAGCACCGTCATCACCACCATCACCATTACCATCACCATCATCATCACAAGCACCGTCATCACCATCATCACCACCATAATCATCATCACCACCACCATCATTGTCACCATCATCACCATTATTATCAATGTTACCAAGCAAGGGCTCACTGCTCCATGTGTATAGAAGCCAATACTATGGCACCGGCTTTTGAGAGAAGAAAGAACTGTATTGCAAGGTTGACCAGCAAGGAGACAGGAGGCAGGGCTCACATCTGTCTCCCCAGCTGAAGCAGGATTTTTAAAGAGTTGTGAGTGGGAGTGGTTATGTGAAATACTGGCTTGGGAAATCTGATTGAATGGTGGGAGCATAAGGGTCCTATAAGTCAGGTGCGCCACAAAGCAAGGGACCTCTCACTTCTCATTAAGTTCCGGGGCTTTCGCCTCACACTGAGCTCTGGAGTTGAGAAGCTTTTGGTCCCGGTGCTGCTCGAGGTCATCTGAGGAGTAGGTTTCCATCTTCTGCGCATGCCCTGAGATTCCGTCTTCTGTGCATGCTTTCTGCACTGGCATCAGTGGGAACACACGCAGCTCTGAGAGGGTTGCCCACAGCAACCCGACGGCAGCTTTGCTAGGATAACCTGCACTGCCTGTGCTCTCACACCCTTCTCTGGAAAAAAACATACAAAAGAGAGAGGTGGGTCAACCAAGGGGTACCAAGGCTGTTTCATCAACATCATTTAAAAAACATTTTTAAAAAAATGTACTCTAGATTCCTGAGTACACATGACCCCACTTTGTGAGGAGATTGGCCCTAAGCCAACATCTGTTGGCAATCTTCCTTTTTTTTTTTCCTTTCTCCCAAAGGCCCCAGTGCATGGTTGTGCATCCAAGTTCGAAGTCCTTCTAGTTCTGCTATGTGGGACGCCACCTCAGCATGGCTTGATGAGCAGTGTGTAGGTCCACGCCCAAGATCTGGACTGATGAACCCTGGGCTCACAAAGCAGAGTGTGCAAACTTAAGCACTATCCCACAGGGCCAGCCCCTAAAAAAGATTTTTAGTGAAAGCTTACTACTTTTGAAGCTATCTTATTTCATCTAACTTCAATGTCACCTTAAATACGTAATCAAACTCAATTGGTCCATCTCTTGGTGAGTGCAGAGCTGAAAAGCACAACCAAGGCCCAAGTGAGTGAAGAAAAAAGGTTTATTGCTTGCACAAGCGCTGGAGAGCATGCGGGATAGCTCCCAAAGCAGCCCTCCCCGCCCCCTCCCAGGGCAGGGGGAGTTTTTATACTCCAGAGAGCAGAGGCCATGTTACAACTATGTAACAACCGGGCCTGATCAGGGCGCAGGTGCAGGAGTTCAATGCATCCTTACCTAACAAGTTCAAGGCAACCCGCTATTTAGAGCTGGAGTAATTTGCAGGGGTCCTGCTGCAACCGTGTAAGTTTCACTGTAGGACGCAACATCTGCAAAAAGGAGGACGTCAACTTCTGAAAAACAGCAGTTAGTTTTCTCCTTGTCTGGAAAACATTTGACAGACTGTGTTAGCTATGGATCAGATTTTCATTAGCCCTTTCCTGGCCTGGTTTCTGGTCACAGACACATCTTTATTTACATACTTAAAAATGTAAAGCGACCAAGAAAAAAGCCCTGAGAAAGCCCTCATAGCTGTGGTCAGTCCCTTGTCTAACTTTCCATCCCAACGCATGGTCTGAATGTTTGTGTCTCTCCAGTTCATATGCTGAAATCCTACCCCCCAGTGTGGTAGTACTAGGAGGTGAGGCCTTTGGGAGGTGATACGGTCAGGATTAGTGCCCTTATAAAACAGGCCCCAAAGAGCTCCCTGGCCCCTTCCACCATGTGAGGTTCCAGTGAAAAGATGATGTCTGTGAACCAGGAAGTAGTTTGCTGACCTCACTGATGAGAAAACTGAGCTGTGGAACAGATTGCTGCTTTCCCAGGATGAGATAGCAAAGCTAAGAAGGATGAGAACTTCCCGATCCCCAGTTCAGCGTTCTTTCCCTTCTTAAATCTAATTGACCATGTTGTTACTTGGGCTATTTTTACTCTCCTAGGGTTAGTCAGTCTCTGATACTAAACCCACCTGCAGTCTGTACTTCCAGCCTCCAGAACTGTGGGAAACAAGCCTTCTTGTTTATAAGACACCCAGTGTATGGTATTTTTGGTATTGCAGCCCAAATGGACTAAGACAGTCATAAAATACTCCGCCTTTCTGTTAAAGATAAGTTAAATAAATCTCTCCCAGGGCAAGAATGTCTCCAGCATCTTTATATAAGTCCCTAGTTTTAGAGAAATCAACTTTATACGGCAGATCCTTCCCCACCATTCCTGAGAATATCTGTTCTGTGGGCATGGTTTCAGTTACCTGCTCGCGTGCCCACCTCTGCCCTGCCTCTGTGTAAGCATTCAGTACAGGATTCTAGAAGAAAAAACTGTGTCAAAGGAGACAAGACTCTTCCTCACTATAAACTCTTTTCCTAAAATCTCACGTGCGTGGATTGACTTCTGTATAGCTTTTTCTGAGCTCTGAAAACATCTGTTTTCCTTTGCATTTATTCTTTTGTTTCTGGAGGGGTATTTTTTATCCGTTCTTTACATTGCATGTTTCAAGTTAATCCCATTGGGGATAATTAGACAAAAGAAAGCTAAGGAATGGGAGTAAAGAAGATAGGAGAAGCAGAAGGTAGAATAAAAATGGAGGTTTTTCAGTGCATGAAACTTAACTGCGCCTCACCGTATGACTCCCCACATGTAAGACGGCATGGGGGTCGGCTTTATTTAGTATGCTGGCTTACAGCTGGGTTTTTGTTTTGCACACGGTATATCAGTCCAAAAGGTATGAGAGAATGCACTGCGAAAATCAGGACTCCGTCTCTCCGGGCCGTGGCACCTGCTGCTCCCCCTCCGGGAGCGACTGCTGTCAGTAGCAGCTTTGTGGGGCTTTCCAGCACCTGGCAGGCAGGGAACGTTCAAAACCACTGCACGTTGCCCACGCTGTTCCGCACTTGGACAGTATACATAGAAAACTCCCTTATTCCATTTAACGGCTACACGGTATATTGTTGTGCGGATGGGTCATAATTGAATGAATGAATCTTCTTTTGATGAACATTTTTGTTGTTTCCAATGTTTTGCTATTGTAAACAATGCTATAATTATCATTCCGACACATCATTTCAGTGGGCTATTCTTAATTTTTGAGGAATGTTAGAAATATTTATGAGTATTTCATTAGATCTCTGGCAAATTTAGTTCCCCCAGATTATTTTTTTGTCATAAGGTATTAAGTTCCTCAAACAGAAATTCTCCTTTAAAGCTGTCTTTTGCCCTAAAATACCGGAAATCACTGTTAAATGGATTTTTTTTAATGAGAAGAGAAAACATTCCTCTCTCAATGCCATCTCACATTTGACTGCTTATCCTGCAAGCCACAGTTACCCCCGCAAGTCTGCACTCCACGGTCGTCTCCCAGCTAAATCGTCTCACCTCCCAGATTCCCAATGTTTAACTCTTAAAACTAGCCGTCCTCCCGGGGTTTTGCCCACTTATGTGTACGTTACACAAGTGTTTCTGGACAAAGAAAAAAAAGTTAAGAAAATTACTTGCCTTAATAACTAACATTATATATAAGCAATTGAGACTTTTTCATAATCTATTAATAGAATGTATAAATTATGATCATCAAAATCATTCGTGAATGATTTGCTTGATGAAACCTCACAATGACTATTACACATGTGCACGCATACGTGCATAAAGACGTGTAAATGAGCATTTGCCCACGGGACAGTAGTCTAGAAGACGAGAAGGAATGAGCCCATGTGATAGACTGTTTTTTGTGTGTTTTTTCTTTAAGATTGGCACTTGAGCTAACATCTGTTGCCAGTCTTTTTTTCCTTCTTTTCCCCAAAGCCCCCCAGTACATAGTTGTATATTCTAGTTGTGGGTCCTTCCAGTTGTGGCATGTGGGATGCCGCCTCAGCGTGGCCTGACAAGCCGTACCATGTCCACGTCCAGGATCCAAACTGGCGAAAGCCTGGGCTGGCCCCCATGGACTGTTTTAATTACCAGTCAGCAAGTATTCATAGACACCTCTATGTGTTCAGCACTCCTTCCCCATATCTCGTTTACCCTTGGCTACTTTAGAGATATATAAAATTAAATATACACTAATTTAACTTTTGGCAGTGTTCCACAGAGTGGCAGAAAATTCTGATATTTGCACCAAAATTCCAACTAATTTTCTCATACTACAACACAGATTGGTGGCTCCTGGAAGTAGCTTGTGTTAGCAGGACTTGAGCCCAGAAGTACAGGAGGATTGGGGGGCGGAAGGGAGCTTCAAGAGGATCCCTTTCAAACTTTCATCTCCCTGATGAGAAAACTGAGCTGTGGAACAGATTGCTGCTTTCCCAGCATGAGATAGTAAAGCTAAGAAGG
This sequence comes from Equus quagga, assembly GCF_021613505.1. Classification (NCBI taxonomy): domain Eukaryota; kingdom Metazoa; phylum Chordata; class Mammalia; order Perissodactyla; family Equidae; genus Equus; species Equus quagga. The sequence continues at coordinate 86,306,245 of NC_060272.1, forward strand.
ATGAGAACTTCCCAATCCCCAATTCAGCATTCTTGCCTTTCTTAAATCTAATTGACCACGTTGTTCCCTGGGCTATTTTTAGTCTCCTGGAGTTAGTCAGTCTCTGTATTTTTTCTAATAATGTGTGTGCGGAATGTGTGTTTGCATAAACTTTGAGAAATAGTTAGTCCCTGAATGGTACTTTAAAACCACCTGGGGGCTGGCCCGATTGCGTAGTGGTTACGAGTGTGTGCTCCACTTTAGCGGCCCAGGGTTCGCAGACTCGGATCCTGGGTGCGGACCCAGCACCACTCATCAGGCCATGCTGTGGTGGCATCCCACATAAAACGGAGGAAGATGAGCACAGATGTTAGCTCAGTGACAATCTTCCTCAAGCAAAAAGAGGAAGATTGGCAACAGATGTTAGCTCAGGGCTAATCTTCCTCACAAAAAAATTAAAAAATTGCCTGGCGCATAATGCTCTTTTTTTTTTTAACTCCTAAAATTACCAATACTATTGTCTATTTCTTGTAACCATTCTATTCCTTCAGTGACCTCCCAAACAAAATATAAATGTGACAGGTCAATTATTGAACTATTAATTAATGTGTGCATGTGTGTGTGTGTGTGTGTGGGTTCTCCCATCTCAGGATCATTCCCTTTCTGTTCCAAGAAGGCCTTCTGCCTCCCTGGCCCACAGGAGAGGATGGAGAAGCAGAGTAAAGAAGATGCAGGGGATAGGGCCACGAAAGGGAGAGAGATGGAGGTGAGGGGGCCTGTGGTAGGGGAGGGGCAGACGGTGAAAGGATGGCTAGGGGTGGCTCGTTGGGAGGAGACAAGACCCCCAGCTTATTTCCTCCCCAGGGAGGAGCTAAAGACTCACTGGCTTGGCAGATGCTACCTCAGTTTTAACCGGAATCCCAGCTACCAGAGCACCTTCCTCTTGGTATTTAGCTTTGCTGGAGATGCCTGGGATGTCCGTGCACCCTGCAGGGGCTGGGGGCCTGCTGTTAATGCTCAGTTGCTGCCTGACAAACCACCCCCTGACTTAGTGGCTTAACTAACAAATTCATTTACTTTGCATATGAGCCTGCAGTTTAGGTTGGTCTCCTCTGTGTTCCTCCTAGGGTCACCTGGAGTGACCTGACTTAGGACTGGGGAGTCCACTTTCAGGACAGTCCTCTCACATGGCTGACCAGCTGGTTCTGCTGTTGGCTGGGAGTTCTGCTAGTGGGCTGTGGGCTAAGATCTCGGATCTTCAGATCTTCTCCACAGGGGCCTCTCCAAAGGGCCTCTTCCTCTCACAGCATGGTGGCTGGCACCCAAGGTAGGTGTCCCAAGAGACCCAGGGAGACCTAACCTCGGAAGTCACAGGGTGTCACTTCTGCCTCCCCAGCTTCAGAGGGAGGGACATCAACCTCATCACTTGATGGGAAGATTGTCAAAGCCACACTCTAAGTGTAGCATGTAGCAGTTACTGGCAGTCTTTGACGACTCCTGGAAAATGCAATCTGCCACACCCCCACATGGCAGATGGCGTTTGGCACCAGCCCAGCATGAGAGAGGGTGTTGGACTAGAATTGGGCGAACTGATCTCACTTCTTATACTTTCCAGTGTGTGCAGATAGCTTCGTGTTGCTTCAGTGTACGCCAGTATCAGATGTTTGCTCTAATCATCCATAGAATTATATTTACACATAATGATGTATAGAAAATATTTTAGAGATATTTTCTCTTCTTTTTATATTTCTTTTCAATTGACTTTTTAATTTTTTCTGTCCCACAGATTTCTCATCCAAGTAGTTATTTATGTTTAATCAGATAACTCAGAGGCTTGTATTATTTAACTATAAATCTTATGGCATAGTCTGTGCCTCGTTTGACTTGTACTCTCCATTTTCACATTATCATTTTTCTAAAGCAGGCACATCTGTAGGTCAATCTGAAGAGGACTAGAGAGTTAACTGATTATAAATCTACCCCTGGCAAACAACCTCTGGCATATTAATGAAGACAAAAATTCTTACATTTGTTTACAGTAAGTCATCTCAGGTAAAACTCAAAAAAACCTAATGAGTGGTAGTCCTGTGCTGTGTTTGGCTGGTCTAAAAGATGTGGAACAAATCCTTATTCAGAGGATGATCCAATGAGGAGAATGATTTGAAGTGATCCAGGGAAAAAATTTCTGTTCCTGTGCCACCCAAAATCCAAACCAACCAGCCAAGAAGGCCTTCTGAAGTGCTCTGGTGGGCTCTCCTTAGAGTCTTCCTTCCAAACACAAATACAGGGGATGGGGAGAATTGTATTCAGTGAGGGTGCTAACACTTCGCTGTGGATGATTTCAAGTGCTGGGTGAAGATGCTGAATCGTAACAGGGTTGGGATGTCGGGTGGTGGTGGGAGATGGGTGCACTGAGACAAAATCCACAGCTGTCCTCCTTGAAGACTCTTAATGGTTTACCACCCCCTCCAAGTGGCATTCGTCTCTGAAGATAACAGCCTGGTTAACTGCTACTGTGATATGTGTTGGATTTAGATAAACAAAGATTTAGGCATACTTTGAAAAAAATCTTTTATAATGAACCGGCAGCTTATTTCCAAATCTTCTTTTTCTGACCTGAGTAGAAACAGAAAATATCTGCTGGGCTTTGGTAAGAACACTTGAGATGCTGCTTTAATGCTGCCCTGGGGCCTATTTCACAAGATGAGTCATTCCTGGGGCCCTTTACCCTCAGAGGCCTGATTCATTGACACCAGAACCCCCCTCCACCCTCTAAAGCATCTTTTAGCTATGGACAACACTCCGAAAGGTCTAATCTCCAAAGTGAGATATGATGGTAATTTCCCAGGATGATCACTCTGGACCAGAAGAGAATTTGAGACTAGGGGCCTCTGTGGGTACCTGCCCAGCCCACGGCCTCATCCAAGGAAAGCTGGCCGCAGGCCCTAGGTGTCTACGAATCTGACCACAGCAGAAGAGATTAGATGATGAGAGAACTCCTCCAGGCAGCTTGTCTGCAGGCTGGGCAGCAGGCCCCAGACAGCTCTGCCAGACTGGGAGAAGAGATTCTGTCTATAGGGTCAATTGGAGCTATGGAGGCGGAGGGTGTGGGAGGCCATCTTGCACCCAAAGCCTGTAGGCAGAGTTAGTAATCTATCACAGGGAAAGTAGCAGTAGCCTCAAGTGTTCTGAACATGCAGGAGGTCAGAAGGTACAGGCAATTAAAAGCCTGGACCTGTGATTCTTCAGACTTTAATGTGCAAATGTATCATGTGGGAATCTTGTCAAAATGCTGGTTCTGATTTGATAGTTCTGGAGTGGGGCCTGAGGCTCTGCATTTCTAATAAGCTCCCAGGTGACACTAGATGTTGCTGGTTCACAGACCACACTTGGTAGCAAGCAATAATTCTCAGCCTTGGCTGTGCACTAGAATCATTTGGGATGCTTATAAAACTCCAGTCTCTGGAGATGGGACCTGAGCATCAGCCTCTTAAAGCCCGAGATTCCAACGTGCAGTCGAGTTGAAAATCACTGCCTGGGAGAGACGTGAGTTGGTGGTTGAGAAGCAGCAGACGCTGAACTAGCCCCATCTCTGAGTGCCAGAAAGGAGCCCAGATGTCCATCTCTGAGGATGCGACTTCTACACACCCTGTATCTCTTGAACATATGCTCTGGTTCCATGAGGCATCTGCTTCTGTTCTCATCACCGTCAGCCCAGGTAGCCCAACACATCTCTGCTCCCTGCCATATGGAAGCAGTCATCAAGAATGGCAGTAGTAATGTTTCCTTTCCTCCGTCTACAAAACATCCAACTGGGACTGGAGGGGTCTATATAAGCAATCCAAAGTCTCATGGGCAGCTGGTTATTTCCCCATAATTCTGCATTCATATGGCCCCACACTGGCATTCTATGCACTAATATTTTTATACAAACATCCTTCATCTTCTTTTAAAGCAAGTGAATAAATGTTTCAAGCCATGGCATAAATCTACCTGCTTTTAAGGTTCCGCCTAGCCTGCAGCTTCATCATGTCTATTTTCTCAGCAGGAGAAAGCATCTCTGACATTCCAAAGGAACGGAGCCCAGAAGTACAGCTGTGAAAGCAGTTTGAGAACCTGAGATGCAATACCCAATACCCTGATCTCTTGAAGCAGGAACAAGTTTCTCCAAAATAATCAAATGTTTTTGTTGATCTGAAAGTGATGGTGCTATGGGAAATGGGAAGTGTAAGGCAATGCACCCATCTTTTAGGAGCTAATATTCTGACTATATAGAAACAAGGGCACCTATGAGGCTTATTTAGAGAGAGAAAGAGTTTAATTTGGGATGAGACAGAGAGCTCAACTGGTGAGAAATAATTAAAGTCTTGATTTTTTAGCACCTTAAATCCCCGAATGGACATACACTCATTAAGAACATAGTCTCTGACATCAGCCAGATCGGAGACCAAAGCCTGGGGCTGCTACTTTGTACCTGTATAGATTTGGGCCACATCAGTTTTCAGCTCAGTGACTGAGGCAATGAGTCTGTCTGTCTGGGGAAGCAGTTGTAAGGATGACCCAAGGCAGGGCCTGACACAGAGAATGTGGTCAGCCCATGGGAGTCAATGGTATCCATTGTTAGGGAGTGAAAAATTAGTGAAAGCTTTAAAGCAGGGGAGTGCTGTGAGCAATATCAAGAAATTCGTTTTAAAAGACGGCAGTGGCAGCAGGATAAATGCTTGGGAGGAAGCTGTATCAGGGAGGAGGTGGTGAAGAAACAGGCAAGTCCAAAAGCCCAAGAGTGGAGTGTTGATGCCAGGACTGATAAAATCTGCAGAGCATGTGGGAGTGGAGACAGATGGGAGGATAACTCCTCACAGGGAGGAGAAGTCGAAGGTGATGTTGGGGTGCTAGTCCTGGAGGGCCATGAGAATGGGCTCTAAAGGCCTGAAAAGAGCTGGAACACACTCCACTTACCTTCTCAGTGCTGTGACCACAACAAACACAACCTAGAAGACGCTGGAGAAGTTTCCACGTCAGGCACTTCCTTGGGGCACGTCCGTGATACCCACGCTTCATCGTTTAGTCATAAATCACTGGCTACAAAAAGGTGTTTTGGCTTACAGGTCACACACCTCCAAGTGTTAGGTAAAACGTGAATAGTATGAGCTTTTCTCTTGCTCCTCTGCAGTAGAAAAGAGAATTTTAAAATATAAGAAAACAAACAGTAGTTCAAAATAAGCTATTGACCTGCCTAAAGGGCTAAGCTTCAAAAAATTAAAATGTTACCCATTTATTAGTCCTCTTGCAGAGTAACCATTAAGCACCAATTTGAAGCTTTCCTCCACTCCTGAAATTCCATGAGCTGATGGAACTTCAAAGACTGACCGTCTTCGGGGCTGGCTGGCCAAACGGGGAGGTCAAGCAGGGTACGGACTTATGTTTCTTCTCCCAGCACAACAATTATCTTTCCAAAAGTTCAATGGCATCTACATTGAGGAGAATGTGTCCTAGTATCAGTAGTTTTTTTTTTCTATTTCTTTTTCCTGAAGTGCTCTGAGATCTCCAACACAAGGTGTAAAATATGAATGCTGTAAATTCTTGCCACTGTTCCTAAACTTCATATGATTAAGCTCCATTTTGGGCTTTTCTATCTTCTGTTACTAAAAACACATTATTGACTTTCCTATAATTTTTTCCTGAGTTTGCCCTATCATTTTCCATTTAATCAAAATACTTTCAGCATTTATGTTTTTCACTAATTCACAGATTTTTAAGGATTTGTGGTTGCTTTTCTAGACAATAAAGTGGCAACAACTATTTTATGAGTAGAATCAAGTGAACATTATTATAACTCACTGTGTAAAATGTGTAAAAGGAGCAGGGGATTGTGGAAGGAAAATTTGCTTTTACTACTTCTTATTTGAAGAAGTCATCGAAGTACAGATAGGAGAACGACTGATTACCAACAATAATTTACTAGGTGTGGAATATATGAAAAATAGATTAAGAACAAAGCAATAAGGAACCTCCATGGCAGGAAAATCTTCAGTATCTACAGGATTACAAATTCACATTTCCCTTGAGAGAACCGTTCCCTCTAGGAAGGCATCTTATAGATATAATTGGAAGTGCTTGGAACGCACTGACAAGTTACTAGAGTGTTGCCAACTCTGCGCTGGGCAATGCGCAGGCCACAGGAGAGCAGGAGAAATTGGTGTCTGTCGAGTGAGACGAGTTGGTTAGGTGGTTTGCAGTCGTGGCCCAGGAGGGAAGAGAAGAGTAGAGAGAGGAGGCTGATTGACTTCAAGCAGCTAAGAGGCAGTTAAGAGAAATCCAGGTTACTGCTGCACAGCACGAGAGGTCTGAACCAGGACCCTTGGGTAGAACCAACAGGGAAGCAATTTTAGCTCATCTCTTGTAATAAGCTTTCTTCCAATTTCTGTATTTGGTGCTCTAACAAGTGGGGCACTGGAGGGACTGCGCTTCCCAGGGCCAGCTAACTCCTAGAGGGGGCAAACATTTGCGCTAACTATGCCTTTCGTGTGCAAGCCAGCCAATCCAGAGCCCACACCCCAACCCCCTCCTCTATGGGGTTCGCACACCCTGGACCACTATCCATCTGTCCTTTCACTGCAGGGCCAGGTACTGACAACCAGGGACGCACCTTTGCCCCAGAGCCCCCTGAAGTCATTCAAACTAGCCAACTCTAAGCCTGCTTACCCTGCAGTTCCTTCCAGTGGAAACCACAATAAAGATTCTTGCCCACATTCCCCCTCGCTCCCTCTGCCTCCTTACTGACCCTGGTGCTTCTCCATGTGGCCCTGCACGGTGTGCCATGCCTCCCGTTTCTAGGGATTGAGGACTATAAGAACTTCTTCTTTCATGACAGTCATTTCTGTCTGCGTGTCTTATCATACCTGATTAAAATAAGCCTCAGGTACATTTGAAAACATCCCTTAAAAAGAACTTTCAGATCACTAGAGCTCTTTAGCAATGAAACATGCCTCCATGGGTATAGCAGTTTTCTGTCCTGAAGAAGAGTAGTCAGAAGCCATCAGTGCAGAAAATAAAGTTTGACAGGTTGTGTGTGTGCACATTGGGGAAAGGGGAGGAAGTTAGTATCAGAGACAATGTCTAAGTTTCCTTTTGTGTGTATTGTTCTATATATTCAGGCACATCCAGTATAAGGACTAGGTCATGCTACTTATGTCTGTGCCTATGCACTTATATCCAGTTTTGTATGCTATGTTCTGGTTAGTGCCTAGCACATTAGTACTTTATAAGATTAGTCTAACAGATTCTGAATATCACGCTCTCCTGTCATGAGTAGCATATAGTGGGTCATTTTGTGACTGTTGCTAATCTCCCTTTATCTGGGATGCTTGCCTTCAAAAGCTGGCAGGCCTGGTGGAGTGGACAGCTCAGTGGGGAGGGGAGGCCAGCATTAACTAGGCAAGTTGACTTAACTAGCATTAAGTTAATTAGCATTCGGGGCTGGATTCTTCTCTCATCTGGAACTATTGTGAGGGACTTCTTACTGTTGGTTACAAAAATCCCCTCCAAGATACAGGATGGGGGCTCTGAGTCAAAGCCAGTTGGAAAAGCCCAAGTACAAACAAGAGAAAAATGTGACCGGAGTTTGGGAGCCAGAGTAGGATTTGGTGGGAGTTTCAGAGCTGAGACTTTGGAACCCAATAGGGAGGAGATCAGAACAAAAATAGGTTAGAAGCCAGATAAATACATTCCTATGCAATTTATGAAACAACCCTGGGGCTCCTTTGGCTGGTGGGTGTGTGGTTCCTGAGGGTGTCAGTTTCGTTCAAAGGGTCAATGAAGGCAAAGCGGACACCGTCTTAGGTGGGGCTCCCCCCAGCACATGTTCTGAGTGTGCAAGAGGCTTATTGGAGAGTGCTCTCAGGTTCAGCATCTGTAAGGGGGCGAGGGAAGCAGGGCTGTGCAGACGGAGAAGTCGAACTGCAACCGCGATGAGGTTGCAACCAAGGCCTCAGCTGATCCTACAGATGCTCTGGGACTGGGGTGGCTGTTCAGAGCTGCCCTGAATCGGGGCAAGGAAGCTGGGCATTTGTACTTCCTTGATGGGTTTGAGCGACCTTGAGGAAGAGTGCATAACCTGGGGGAGGCAACTTTACCCCTGCCAAAGGCAGTTCCTGGGACCAACACTCAGGACAACTGGGGGAAGGAGCATCTCAGTCCTGGATGGGGCAGGCGCGTGGGGAGGAGCCTGGGTGACATGCCAGTATCCATCCAGCATCCCATGAAATAGAAAACTGACACAAACTGTTTTTGGAATTGTGGATTTTCAGCCAAAATGTTTCCTGTTATCTGAAAGCAATGCAAAAATATTAAGCTCTGCTGGGCCAGGAAATCGGATGGTTCAAACCTCTCAATGACAGGTTCTCATAGATCTCATGAAGGTCTGAAGAATCCACGTATGATTGGGACTCGTGGCCCAAGAAGATGACTGGTGACTCAGCTAAGCTGGGCAACACGGCCTCAGGAGGCCCCAGCCCTGCCCGGCTGGGAAGTGGTTTCAATTCACAGCACAAAAGCTGAAACACCCAGAGTGGTCGCCGGAAACGTGTTCATCAGATGCAGTTCATCCTTCCTGGGAATCTTTTGCACCACTTCCCAGATCCCTCAGACTCAAAGTGTGGTGGTTTAAATCAAGACGGATGGAAGCAAGGTGAAATAACCAATTGGAGTTTCTCTGCTGCTTCCCTGCTTGCCTCCTGCCCCATCCTCCCAGCACACGTGCAGACAGACACACACAAGTACAGTACTGTTCTACCATACCCTCAATTTTACAGATCTCCTGCTGAAGTTTCTGACTAATGGTAAGTTATTTGTTCAGAAAGATTTTATGGCTCTCATAAAACGTCAATTACAGTTTTAAAATAACCTGTAGTTTTTCTGTAACATGATGCTGCCATCTTGGTTCCCAGAGGGTGTATTAAATTCAAGTAGCAATAACAAATCATTTAAGCAATAAATAAATAACCTGAGACGGAGCGTTGTTAAGAGTTAATAGTCTCCCATACACTCAATAGCGGGTGAGGCTGCACTCAATTAAAGTGCCCCGGGAGGAGGGCGGCGGGCCCGGCTGCACCCAATCGTTTTGTTGAAGGTATTCAACCCCGCACACATTCATTTCCTTCTTTATGTTGTCTCTTTTCAGCAGAGAAGGCTCGCTGCAGTCCCCGGGTCCAGAGAACAATTACGGTACAGTCTCAGAGAGCAGAAAGAAAACGGGGGTCATAAATATGTTAAATGGGTGCGTGGGTTTAAGTGGCTTTGTAAACGAAACACGGAGGAAACCTCAGACTAATTAATGAATATGAAGCAGGAGGAAAACTGGAGGGTTTTGGGGGACAGGCTTGTTGTGGGGTGAGGATGCGACATCTGTATAATTACTTTTCTCCAGGGAGGTACAGTTATTTATTTTAGAGATCTTTTATTCAAGGTCCCAAGTTGTCTTGATGAAGAAGATCAGAGGCAGGTGAAAAAAATAAAGTCCTCTTTAAATTGTAGTTTCTCTAATCAAGTTATAAAATTGACATGAAAGAATGACTTTACAGATTTTGAAAAAGTGTTTTCCTTGCATTTTGAGAAACATCATGCTGTCTATAAAAAAAGGATGCATTACATACTTTTCATACGGAAGAATAGCAGCTTATTCAAATAGATGGACTCTTTCTTAGTAAATGTCCTTAGTGATGGGGTTCGTTAAATTCTATTTGAGTCAAAGGAAAGATTAAGATTTTATGATGTGGCATTTCCATATGTTCTAAAATATTTTAGTTTTTCTGTTTGGAGAATTTACCTCTTTTTCTTTTGCTCTTCACATTTTCTTTTTTTCACTTTATTAGCACAAATATCTTATCTCTGGGGGAGGTTCAAGGCTGCCTGCATGTCTCATATGCCCCAGTCTGAACCCACAAATGACTTGCTGACCTTGCTATGTGAGGCAAGCCAGTGCTGGCACTCCGAATATGTCCCTGAACCTGGAGGCTGCTCACACTGTCAGAGGCAGCAGGACAGAGGACCAGATAGAGGCCACAGCAGAAATGCAAATAGACAAAGGGGTAAAGGAGAGAAGAAAGAAGGGGAGAGAAAGGGAGAGGAAAGAGAGAGAGAGAGGGAGAGAGGAACAGGGGGGAGAGAGAGAGAGTTAGAGAGAGATGTGACAGAGAGATTGAGAGACTCAGAGGGGGATGGGAAAGGTAGACAGACACAAATAAAGTCACAGAGGGACACCAAGATAGCAAGAGGACAAAACAAACAAAAGCAATAGAAAGTGGCTGGCCCAGACTTCCTTGTTTAACTGACTGAATGGCTGAGCTCTGAGCAATGGATTAAATTGAAGAGTTGATCTAATTCAGTTGTTAAGATACTAAAATGGGCAGACTAACCTCTGTTTGGGGGCTGTTTCAGGGGTCTTCATTGCAACTATGAAAAAAACTCCTTGCTAAATCCTGTCCATATTGACTCAACCAATTCATTTTATTTTTATTGCATTTAAAGCTGCAGAATCACCAAATTATAATCCTTAAGTGTACTTCATAAGTGACATTTATTTTTCAACAAGTTTTATTAAACATCTACTATAGAAATGGCAGAGGATTAAGGTTTTGTGCAAAGAATGCAAAAATGTCTAAGAAACTATAATTGTCCTTAAACATTAAGGAAATGGATTTTCAGGGTGACATGATAAACACATGTCAAACGAAATTATATAAAGACAAGAAAGGAATAGCACAAGAAACAACAGGAGAAATTTTCACAGGAGAAAATTCAATGAATTGCTCTAATGAGGGATACGGATTATAAATGTTTTGAGGTTGGAAAAGACAGGAGTTACTGGGAGTTAGTGTAACATTTGATAGTTCTATGAAGATGGACGACTTGCTCTGGGTCTTCAAAGCCTTCTGCTCCCCAGCTAGGTGGGGAGGAGAAGAAAAGGCCACTGGGAGACATTCAATTGTATATTATCCATTTTTCATTTGTTTTATTGATAAGGAACAATGAAAAACGTAAATGTAGTCATATGATGTGATGTGTATTTTTTTCCTAAAATTTTGACTTTTTGTAACACAAATTCAAAGAAAAGTTACCTACCCAATCTTACGGCCACTAATGACATCATTCTATGGAACAATCTGGTGTTGCAAACAGCTGTGAGCAAAAACTGATAGTAACCCAGAACACCTTTCCCTTTTGTCATCATCTACACAAACTGTCGAAATCCCACCTTCTCTGTGAAGCAGTTCTTCCTACGTGAGGTGGAATACGTCCTTCTCCTCTGAACGCTCTGTGGCTCACAGACCATGATTTGAAAGCTCAAACGTGTCTTGAACAGAGAAGGGAGGCAGGTCAGTGGTGTCTAGGGCTGAGGGTGGGAGCAGAGAATGACTATAAATAGACTCAAGGGAACTTCTGAGGGGCTGGAAACACTCTAAAAAGTTAGATTATCGTAATGGTTGTGCATCTCAAAAAGTTTACTAAAATTATCGAATTAATTGTATACTTATTATGGGTGAATTTTTTTGATACATAAATTACATCTCAATAAAGCAGGTTTTTAACAAAGAGTGTTACCAGGCTAGGCTGGTAATGTAAGGCAGGTGCAGGTTATATTTTTTGATGCAGACACACTCTTTTTGAACAGTAAATGTTTAAGAATATCCTTCTTCAACCCCACAAAGAGATAGCTTCCTCCATATTTTATGAAACACAAGATTTTCTTGTTTCTCATTTCCTAATTTTGATAGCTATGAGTATAAAGAAATGTTTCTTAAATAAGAGGAAAAAGTATTGTGATCACATGACAAATGGCAGTCAATGATTCCCTACACCGTGGGGAGTGCTGGAGCCTGTGGCGGACAGGAGAAGCACGCCCACCTCAAGGGGCGAGCCACCGCACAGCTCCATCGGTTTTCACCGTGGGAGAAGGCCAGCCCAGTGTTGCCAGATTTTCTATTTGTCAAAGAGAAGTTTGGAGTAAAATCTTCCAATTTTTAAACTGTCGGTTCAAACTTTTAAAACAAATACTGTGTGGTCCAAACAAAATGAGATCAATTCAGTAGATGGGCTGAGAGTTTGCAGCCCCTGCTTTATGGTCAGAACCTTACAATTCAGCACCTAATTGTGGGTTTCCCAGTTTTGTTCACTGTTGTTTTATGGGAGTTAGTCTGACTCCCCTGCTCTTTATAGTTCTTGGAGCTGGGACTTGGAATAAGGGGTTGGGTAAATACACAAATGTTTCACAAATATATATGATAAGTATATATGTGTATATGTGTGTATGTGCGTGTATGCGACCTGGTTTCCACGTAGTATCTACCTTCGCGACCAATATATATTATAAATGTATGGTCAATATTGTTGATTTCATTAGTATAATCAAGTATCATTGAAATCAACTTCTCCTCGAAGGCTAGCTCAAAGATGCATACGACTACTCTCATCTAGCAGGACAGAGCCTGGACTCCAACCCAAGTCTAACTCAATGTTACTCAAAGTGATAAATAATGACTCGTCAGATTTTCCTTGGAGAGATCTAGTCCATAAAGAAGTAAAAATACGATTGTTTCTTATACTGAGCCATCATATTATTCCTCACATGTGGCAGAGATTATATGGATTCTTACCAAATATTATTCCTTCTTGCTAGGCACACATAAAGAGTTCATTTCCTGGTCTCCTTTGAGGTTAGTTTGAGGCCATTTGATTGCCTTGTAGGTAACAGAATGTGAGCAGATGTTACGCACACTATTCCAGGACTGGCTGTAGACATCCCTGCATGAATCCTGTAATCCCATGCTACAGCATTTGTGAAGGCCCCGTGTTGAGGATGGAGTTGTCATAAGATGGAAGGAGCCTGGGTCTCTGAGTCACAGCTTGGAGGAGAAACACACAGGAGAGCCATCTGACCTGCATCAGACTGGAACATGAGTGAGAAATACATATTTGTGTTAAGCCACCGAGATTTGAGGGTTGTTTGTTACAGCAATCAGCATTACTTATCCTGACTAAGACGTACAACTTGCCTTTTCAGAGACAGTCTAGAAAATAATTGATTACTCAGGTAGGTGGTTCAGATTGTTCTGATGTAATTAGTAACAACTGACTACTAAATAATCATATACTTTTTGTAGTTAACAAAGCTCCTTAATACACTATTTTATTTACTGCTGGCAATGCAACCCTGTGAGGGTACCGAACGGGGTTATGACCATTGGTACAAATTAGGAAGCAGACGTGAAGAAAGGTAAATGGAGGGAGTTGGGATTGAAACTGGAGTATTTTGCACCCTCATTTAGGCCCCTATTCATCTACCACTGTTCATGTGCAGCAGGAAATCCTCAAAGAGGTGAAAGGATGCTTATTTTAAGTTATCTGATTATTTTCTCACATGCATATTTCAACTTATTTACTCGATATTCACGCCCAGCCTTGAGCACGGCCTGGGTTCTTGTGCTAATGTTAATTATTATCCCTTCAGTTGTAAAGAGAGGCAGGTTGCGCAACTCCATCTGCTCTGTGTTATGATCAACGATGCCTACAGAAACTTGGATTGTACAGTGCAGTGTATCTCCTGGGAAAGTGGAGAATTGCTCAGAATTTGTCGTCATAAGTACAACTAACCAAGTTGTGTTATAACTTCTTTTTCAATTGGTGTTGTACAAACTGACAAAAAATTTTCTTTAAGGAAAAAATTAAAAACATTCCGTGAATGTGATGCACTAAAAATAATTTAAGGGGCCGGCCTGGTGGTGCAGCGGTTAAGTTAGCACGTTCCACTTCTGTTGCTCGGGTGCGGACATGGCACCGCTTGGCAAGCCATGCTGTGGTAGGCATCCTACATATAGAGGAAGATGGGTTACATATGGAGGAAGAAGAGGTTAGCTCAGGACTAATCTTCCTCAAAAAAAAAAAAAAAATTTAAAACACCTTCAAAACCATGTTTCGCCAAAGGCAACAAATGAAATATCAGAAATGAAGGAGCTCAGGGAATTTCCAAACTTTTGTCCTGAAAGATCCCGCTCAATTCTACCTCTCTGGTCAAGATTTCCTTGCTCCTCTCAGTCTGCAATAATGCATTTCAAATCCACTATGACTGGATTGTTTCACCGTGGCCCTAAGCACAGCCTACGGTGTTGTGCATCCCAGTCGTTCTCAACAGGGGGTAATTTTGTCCCCCAGGGAACATTTGGTAATGTCTGGTGCCCAAGACCAGCTTCATGAATGTGCAACATATGCATCTTCTCACAGTGCTGCATGTTCAGAAGGGCCCCATGCCTAGTTTCATGCGCTGCTGTCATTCTTTACAACTCCTGATAATTTTATCTTTGAACTTGTATTCTGTAAGTGAGGTCTGGTGGGACAATGGAGCATGCGTGAGAGCAGAGGAGGTGGGCCTCATACGGGTGGTCGCCTTTCCTAGCCACCTCATCGGCATACAGTACTCACCATGCCCCATGAGCACAGAATTCTGGTGGGCCTGCCATGAGGGGGAGTTCCACAAGTCAAGCCTGTTTCACCTGTGACTGAGGAAGCAGGGGCTTGTGTAGCCCCAACAGGCCACACTTTCTGTTTGAACCAGAACTTTCTGTGAGTGCAGAAAGAAGACAACGGCATTCTAAGCAACAGAAATAACCAAGGAACCCTACCATATTCTTTCCTACTCATGTCGCTTCCCTGTATTAGCCCACCACTCCCCCTGCAAATGCTGATGTAGGAGAGGGAAATAGAGAACAATCCAGAAGTTCTTCTCCGTGCAGACCTTCCTACTCAGCAGTGAGCTGAAGGCAGAGAGTACGGGTGGAAAGAGCACCTATTTTGTGCAGTATATTCACTTTTCTAGTAGGAATAAAATTTGAGTTGTGTAATTTTGGTGATTCTGCATATAATACAAATGATCTTATATTTGCCTTAAAACTGGTATTCTGCAATATAAAAATAAACAGTAAAATTCGTGCTAATAATTTATAGTTTTTATTTTCCTTGTTAGAATGATATTAAATAGGAAACCTAAAAAAACACCATGGCAAGCCGAGAGAGGGAGACTGTGGAAGAAAAGAAAGAACTGAATATATGTTAGTACCTTTAATGTCACATTTCCCCTGCTTTTTGAATAAGGGACCCACATTTTCATTTTATGCAAATTATGTAGCTGGCCCTAATGGAAACAATTCTGATCTTCGCAACTGGTCTGGGGGTGGGGGGTGCTACTGTTACCTGGTGGGTGGAGGCCAGGGATGCAGCTAAACATCCTGCAATGCACAGGACGGCCCCCGCAGCGGAGGATCATCTGGCCCCAAATGTCAGTGGTGCTGAGGCTGATAAACCCTGTGGCACTGGGTCCATTTATAACTTCTTCAACTAGATGTCAAATCACTTTAGATCACGGGCATCCCTTCTCTTTCTAACTCATAGTACACCTCCTGGCACAAGTGGTGGAATTTAATAAAAAGTGATCGATAAATACTCGTTCTGTTAAAAAGGAAAAAAGACAACTTTCAATATTCTTTGTTTCTTGCTGTCATGATCCTCATTACACAGACTTCTTAGAAACGTTTACAACTGGCAAGCAGCTTGCAGGGATCAAGTCAGTGGCAGAATCAGAAACAGTAGTTTAGTCTCTGACCTTCATTACACCATAGATTTATTATTTCTTTCAGAATTGATGTGTAGCTGGAAAGGCATGATTCAGAATTGAAATTTTGCCACTAAGCTTAGGAGACAGGAACGAAGGAAACGAAATATTAATGTAGTTTCTGTCTTACAGCAGTGATATTGGGGACTTTAATCATTTGTTATAAACGGTTATCATCCTCCCATTTCACAGGGGAGCAAATTGAGGCTGAGATTAAGTAACTTGTCCAAATTCATGTATCTAAAGAATGTCAACTGGGCCAAAAATCAAACTCAGGTCTGCATGACCGACACGTGTGACACACGATTAGTCCTCCCTGTGGCCACACTTCCCCACTAAGTGCCAGAATGTGAACCCAAAGTGGAATTCCATCCCCACTTCCCATTTGTGAAGGCCCCTTTGACAGGAGGACCACATCCCGGTCTAAACCAGGACACCTTTGAGAGCGAAAGAGGGGCTGCTATTCAATATAAGGGACGACAGGTGTTAACTACCACTGTCCCTGAGACACAGGGTCGTTGCCGGTCAGCCTCCTCCTGGGGGAATCCCCTGGGGGGAGGCCCTTGCAGCAGAAGGGAGGTGTCTGGTCAGCACCTGCTTCCCCACGGTGACCATGGACATGTCCATTACATTTCTTGGCCAGAAGGAAGTAAAAATGGAAAATGAATCGGGAAGTAAAAGGCACGTGAGGCATTTTACAGTCCCTCATAAAATGAGTACTGGTACCATGTGTTTTGCTCCAGAAGTCTCAGTCAAAAATAGTTCAGGAGCAGGCCGGGTATCACAGAACACACCCATCATAACGGCTCTCAGATGCAGCAATAATCGTCCAAAGGAGAGCTCCTCATTGGAGACCTGCACCCGATTCTTCTCATCTGGTAGCATCTCTTTGGCCGTGCACCTGTGCCTGCCCCTGAATGAGTGCCAAGGGGAGGATTCTGGTTTAAACAGCCTGTGGACCAGATGAGGGTGACGTTCTGGGTTTGTGCCATTTACATGATGTGGTGGCTAACGAAACGGACTAAAATCAAAAGAACCATGGCTCTTTCTCTCAAAAGACTTACTTCTTCTCTTCCTCTTCTCCTCTTCCTCCTGTTAGTCAGCACCTACTAATAAAACAGATGCAAGTTAGACATACATGACTGGAAGAAATTGGAGGAAAGAGAGCTGCACGACTCCAGTGCGACCGAAGGTTCAAATCAGGGGCAGGAATCCACCCCACACCGTTCGTTCCTTTGAACGCCCCCTGCCCTCAAAATTCTGCTGGGCACCAGCCAGAATCCAGAGGTATGAAGCTAAATTTGATGGGAGGCACAGCGATTTGTTCCCATTCACAAAGATCCAAGACCACAAAGAGCAGGAAGTTGGGATATAGGCCGCGGTGCCTTAATTTGGACTGTTTTCATACACCGGGTCAGCAACGCTCAGATGGCTGGATCTGCGGTTTCACGCGTGACAGCCGCCTCGTCCGCGGCTGCCTCCTTCCGGGGCTGGGGAGGCAGTGGGTCGGAGACTCGCTCTTTTGTCTAAGATTACACAGACCCTTCAGTTCCAGCTTGCTCGCTTCTGCTTCTGGAATCCTGCCAAGACTCACACTAAGAAAATGACGGCATTTAATTAGGGGGAACACCTTGCTTTACATGAAAGAGAGGAGTGAAATGGGAAAAATTAATTCATTGCTATGTAATAGGTGTAAAACACTTTAAATATGCAGAGGTTGCCATTTGGTTAAAAAAAAAAGAAAAAGCAAGCCGGCTGCTTCTGGGCGCGCCTTGGAGCCCTCGCCAGCGTGCGCGCCTGGCAGCAGCGAAGGCAGCATGGGAGCGAGAAAGCCCCGCAGTAACCCTCTGAGCTTTGCCCTGTTAAAAATGTCAGACTGATAAATCACGTTTTTAATGACCGAGGAGCGGGGAGATCAATAAGTTTGGGGAAGCCGGCCATAGAAATCTCATATGGTGCCACTTAACGACGCTCGCTGAGGGGCACGTTTCCCAGCCTCTCGGTTCGAGGTTCCGATCCACGTTAGAACCCGGAGGCGGCCCTGACTCCGAGGCCGAAGACCTTGGCTTCAACCCTCCTGGTTTCAGGCTCTGTTTGGTCTTTCGGGTTGGGCATAATTTTAAAAATAAATAGCCCCTATATCTTTCAAGTTTCCTTCTATTTTCAGAATCTTCAAAATGTAAAAAAAACAAAAGAATTTTTTTGTCGGTTCTATTAGCAAGAGTTTTTAAAAGCATTCTTAAATTTGGCAATTATTTAGTACGTTGAAGTGAAATTAAAGGAAAGGGTGAAATTCGCTGCCGAGGCCTGGGGCGCAGGCCTGGGCCAACACTCTAGGCTCCAGCGAGGGCGCCGCGGGGCGCGGGGAAACCGGATCCCCAAGGAAGGAATCCTGGGCTCGGAATTCTTCTTAGTGGCTTTTTCTTTCCTTCTCCTCCCACCTCCCTACCCTGAGTTATATTTGCATTCACACACATTCTCATTGGGGGGAAAAACCAAACCCAAATCCCACATCTTTCGTAAGTTATTCATTTTGGTAAAAGTTCGAAATTGCCTTATTTAATGAGTTTCTCTTCCCAAGTACAAAAGATATAAATAAGGTGCAGCGAGGGGCCGTAAAGGAAGCTCTTTTGAGGTCTGGGGGAAACTGTTTAGCGGGGATTGAAGACCACTTCTGATGCTCACTCTAAAAGAAATATTTTAGGCAAACCATAAAAGTGGGCTTGACCCTTCCATGGGCCCATCATAAATCAATTGTTAAAGCAGGGGTGAAAACTGGGGAGGAGGTCAGAGGTGGGAGAGAGGTCACAGAGAAAGGACAGTGTGAGAACCGGGAGCGAGAGCTGAGGGCAGGGGCCGTCCTCCGGATGAGCAGCATGTTAGCGCGGCATCAGGGCCCTGTAAGGGTCCACTGATGAAATCGCAGCCGTGTGAAGAAGGCCCGGAGCAGCGCTGAAGACCCAGGGCGGTTTTAGTGACAAGGTCCCTGTCCGGCAAAAGGTAGATTGAAACTCCGTTAAAAGTAGGTATCAACCCACCCTGTCTTTGAGTCTCAGGAAAGTTCCTCCGAACAGGCTTATAACCTCGGATTTCTGTTTATCGGATTTCTATTTGAGGATAGGTCTTACCATAGGCGGATGGTAATCAGACATAAACACCTCATGCATGCTCTCTCAGAGTATGTCATTTGTGCCATATTCTGAGAAAGACAGCCTTTAACTTTATGCCGAGTTGATCTTATACTCACAAGGAAAGCTTTGTGATATCGCTTTCATTAAGAGAAAAGAATATCAAATAATGAGTGAGTTTGTTGACTAACCTAAAAAAAAATTGCTTTTGTAGAAAATTTGGTACCAAATGTAGAGTTTGGATGATCTATATATTGAATCATTTGTTTCCATGGGGTGGAATCAAGCTTGAAGCCTAGACAATTAAAGTGATTCACATTTAAATGAAAGGTGGCTTGATTGATTTGTAACGACACAATTTATTTGGTAATAATGACATTCCTTGAGCTTGGCCAGGAAAACAAAGGTTGATTTATTTCCTAATAACAAAGACAAATGGCCCTTCTGCTCCAGCCTCTTCCTCATTCTCACTGGCTCAGGGCCAGGTTGCAAGTGGGCTCTGGTCTGTTCTCCCTCCTGCCAGAAGAGAATTCTAGACAGGGTCTTTCAGAAACACGTACCACAATGGTCCCGACAATGGAAACTGGACAGTTGTACACCTGAAAGCTTTAAAGAGCCACATGCTACTTTTTCTACTTGCAATTTTACAACTTGGTATTTAAAACAAAAGGTCAAGCCAGAAAAATTATACACTTCATGCAAAGTACCTTCACATTGGCATTTGTAAAGATAGAGCTCTGGTTAGCATGTGTTTTTGAGACAAATCTTAGGGGACTGAGATAAAAAGGGTAAATATCTTGATGGCATCATTATTATAATGACGTCGTTTATTTATTTGAGAATATTATCCTTAAAAAGTGGTCCAATGTTTTATACAGATGGTTCACTTTAAATAAGATTTTAAAAATGAAAATATAAGTGGAACAAGTGGGGCATCTACCTAAGCTTAATAAAGAGTAACGAAAAATAATGTAAAGGCAAACATTGATAAAATAATCAATTTTTAGCAAATATGTGATTTCTGTTTTATGAGATAAAAATCGCAGAATTAAGCTTATAAAAAGTTTCCTATTTTATCTTATTTTTTAATTGAGATATAACTGACAAAAACATGATATCAATTTCAAGTGTACAGCATAAAATGATTCAATATTTGAGTATATTGTAAAATGAGTGCCACAATAAGTTTAATTAACATCTGTCATCATATATAGATTTTTTCTTATGATGCTCGCTTTTAAGATCCACTCTCTTAGCAACGTTCAAATATACAACACAGTGTTATTAACTACCGTCACTACGCTGTACATCACTTCCCCGGGACTTACTTGTTTTATAACCGGAAGTTGGTACCTTTTGCCCACTTCATCCATTTCACCCACCCTCCAACCCCCCATTTAAATGAATGTTATAAATGTTCAGAGAACAGCAGAGCCAGGATACTTGGGACTTTAGGCAACAGTCCTGAGTGACTGCCAGACTCTGCTGGGGCCCGCTGTGCAGAGCAGGCCTCACGGCATGATGGAGACCCTGGCCGGGGAAGAGAGGTCAGGTCAGCTGGAGTGATGTAACAGCATGATTTCTCGAAGACCTTTTTCTTGAGGAGGAAAAATGCGGTAATATGAAAATTAAAGAAGAGTGTGCAACGTCGTCTTTATTCCCTTCTGAAAACAGAAGACTTTCCCATCTTGACCCTGACGGGAAGCTGGGCACTGCTGCAGGGAGCCGCATCAAAAGCTGATAGAAGAGCCAAGGAAGCAAACGGCTCTTTGCTTCCCAACGCAGCTTCCCTTCGTTCAACAGACAGTCCCTACTGTGTGCCCGCACGGGTCTGCAGCTTAGAGCAGAGCAGTGGGGAAGTCACTCATTCAACAGACAGTCCCTACTGTGTGCCCAGTGTGGCTCTGCAGCTTAGAGCAGTGGGAAAGTCACTCGTTCAACAGACAGTCCCTACTGTGTGCCCAGTGTGGCTCTGCAGCTTATAGCAGTGGGGAAGCCACTCATTCGACAGACAGTCCCTACTGTGTGCCCAGCACAACTCTGTAGCTTATAGCAGTGGGGAATTCACTCATTCGACAGACGGTCCCTACTGTGTGCCTACCACGGCTCTGCAGTTTATAGCAGAGCAGTGAGGAAGGCTGGCTATGCCTTTCCCTCCTAGAGCTTCCATTCTAATGGAAAGGTCGGGGCGGGGGGGCGATGGTTGAAAGGTAAGAAGCCAAAAGCACGCTTCCTGACAGTGGTAGGTGCTAGGTGGGCCTTAGAGTGGACAGTGTGATAGAGCAGGGAGAGGGCCGTCTCAGAAGCCTGTGGTCACAGAGGGTCTGCGAGGGACGTTCCCAGGGGTGCTGCAGAGGGCTACCTGCTACTCAGTGCAAGCACGTGAAACACATTTTTAAGTCAAATGATCAGAAAGGTTCAGGGTATGATGAACAGACATCTGCATACCTGAAATTCACAATCAATAAACGCTAACATATTGTCATTTGGGCTTCACTTTATTTTAAATGAAAGAAATGAGAATATTACAGCTGAAGTCTTCTCTCTCTCTCCTTTTCTTTGGCCTCTCTACTCCCTTCCCTTCCCTTTGTCCCTCCCTCGTGGCTGGAGGCACTCACGGTCAGGACATTGGTGTGTTGTTCTTCCAGTCCACATGTTCCACTTTTACGACATGAATCTTGCCCTAGAAGAGCATCGTTTTCTGTTTTTTAGATGCATGCAAATTGCATCATTCAGGATGTAAGATTCTGTTCTTTGCTTTTTTGTTCATCACTGTCCTGAGAGTTATCCAAGGCAATATTTATGGATCTAATTCATTCATTCTGGTGGCCATGCGGTATTCTATCATATTTCATAATTTAGTCACCCACTGCTACATTAACAGACATTTGGATTTTTGACAGATTTTACTGTCACATACTGTGCTTCACTAAACATTTTTATACCACGTCCCCTTGCACGCAGATGCAAGAGTTTCTTTAAGAACTATACCCAGAAGTAGAATTGCAAGACAGAGCTTGGGGGAGGGTGTGCACTGAGCGTCCCAGGAATTGCCAAATTGCTCTCAGAGTGGTCGTCCACATCTGTAGTCACATCAGGAGAGCGCAGCTCCTCCTTCACCCCTTCTCGCCAGCATCTGGTTTTGTAGACCTTATTGTTACTGAGTGACATCTCCTTTTTTACATTGGCACACAAAATAATACTATTTCTCTGATTACTAATGAGGTTAAATAATTTTTCATATGTTTACTGACCATTTGGTTTTCCTATTTTATGAACTCCATGCTTCTATCCTGTTTTGGATTTTCTATCAGGTTTTTACATTTTTCCTTATTGATTTGTGGTACCTATTTATAGTTTCTAGATTCTAATATATATACACATACATATATACATATATCAGTATATACCTGATATATACACTAAGATATGTATGTATTCAGTAAGCTGGGCAACCACCAAACTAATATACATTCATTATTAATATACATAATGCATGTATATTATGTATTAATATACATAATATTAATTAATATACATAATGCATATGTATATTATGTATATTAATTAATGTTTATTGTGTAATTAATTGATGTAATTATGTATATTTATATTAATATACATAATATACATAACATTCATTAACAAAATTAACAGCATTAATTCACATACAGAGATAACTGGTTGGAAAATATAATGATAGCCTCGTTTGCAAAGCAGCATAAACATACAAAATACTTAACAATAACTTTATTGAGAAATATAAAGAAATTTTAGGAGATCTTGTGGAGATGATGGAATAAGCAGACTCTGAACTCATCTCCTCCCACGAACACAACCAGGTTACAGCTATTTTTGGAAAAATTACCCTCGATAGAAAACTGGAAACTGGATAAAAAGAACCCCCACAACAAGGGAAAGTCCTGACTAAAGCAGAAGGGGGAGAAATTCCTACTGGAGACAAAAACGTCACCTTCAGGAGCAGCAGAGTTTTTCAGCTGGCCAGGCGGTAGCCACCCTAAGGTGTGCAGCCCTCCCTGGAGGAGTGAGGTCAGGAGCAGGGGCTGATACTGCTATAAGCATCCTTCAGACTCAGCACAACTGAGACGAGGGTCTTACTAAATCTGGCTCCACTGGCTATTAACTGCAGTGGGGAATACCCCAGAAAAGCTATTGGAGAAAAGCTGAAAAGATCTGGGTCTTAAAGGGCCCACACACAAACTCACCTGTCTCAGCAACCTAAAATCACTGGAGAGAAGGCTGACAGTCCTTTGGTGAAAAGAGACTCACCTGGTGGGCTCTGGGGGCATCTTGGTGAGAGGAGGGACCTCTCTGGAGACTGAGACATTGGTGGGGGGGTCATTGGTCTGACCTGGTCCAGGCATGCTGACACAGACCCTGGCAGATGCCATTGAGGTTCTTCCCCTGGCCTGTTAGCCCAGGGGGCTGCTACATCCACTAAAGTGAAGATTTAATCCAGTTCAGCGAGGGGAGGCAGCCTTCCCTAGGGACCCACCTGGCCCAACAGCAAGCCCTCAGGCTACTTGTCAGCCTGCGTTGACTGGGTGCCTTGATCCTCTACAGGCAGGTGAGTGTGTCCACCTTTGTGGGGTAGAGCCTGTGTGAGGACCAGGTGAACTGTGGCAGGCATTGATGGAGAGGTGGGGCCCTCTGCAGTGGGGTGCTGGGGTACACTCCAAGGGGTTGGGAAGTGTGCATGGACCAGGACTGTGTTGACAGTGTGTGTGGTCCTGGGGCTGGGGGTGAGCTTATCAACAGCAGAAGACCTGTGCTTCACAAATACTCATAAAAAGGATCAGCCCCACCTTCCAAAGCCTGAAACAGTTGAGTGCTCCAGTGCCTAGGGCCAGCCCCACTCAGCTGCACCCCTGAGAGAACTGACAACAGCCTTGTAGGCCTGAGGCCTATTGCAACTGTAAGCCCCTGGGTCTAGCAACCAGCTACAGTGGGTACCTACCCAATTAACAGGAAAACTGCAACCAGACTGTGCTGTTAGACCTTGTACCCAATGGTGCTGAGGCTTCCCAAAATGGATTTACAATCAGCTGGCCAGGGAAGGAAAGACTGGACTCCCTGGGTACCTGCATTAAGAGCAACCCTGCCACAGCAGAAGGACACAAGTAGCCCACAAAGGGGTCACTCCTGGATTGTTTGGACTGGTGATGAGAGGGAAGCGCACTGCTGGGCCTCAAAAAACATCTCTTACATATGGCCACTTCTCCAAGATCAGGAGACATAGCTGACTCACCTAATACATAGATATAAGCACAGAGAAAGAAGCATAATGAGGAGACAAAGGAATACCTTCCAAGCAAGGGAACAGGACAAAACCCAGAAAAAGGACTAAATGAAACAGAAATAAGCAACGTACCTGACAAAGAGTTCAAACAAAATCTCATAAGGATGCTCACAGATATTACGAGAAGACTGGATGAACACAGTGAGCTCATAAACAAAGAACTGGAAAACATAAAAAAATAACCAATCAGAAATGAAGAATACAATCCTGGAAATGAAAAATTCACTAGAGGGACTCAATAGCAGACTAGAGGATACAGAAGAATGGATCAGCAAGCTAGACAAAAGACTAGAGGAAATCACCCAAGCAGAACAGAAAAAAGGAAAAAGAATTAGACAGAATAAGAACAGTCTAAGGGAACTCTGGGACAATATCAAGCACACTAACATTCGTATTGTAGGCATCCCAGAAGGAGAAGAGAGAGGCAAAGTGGCAGAAAATTTATTTGAAGAAATAATAGATGAAAAATTTCCTAATCTAAGGAAGGAAACAGACATTTAAGTACAAGAATCACAGCAAGCTGTAAACAAGATAAGCCCAAAGAGGCCTACATCAAGACACATTATAATAAAAATGTCCAAAATTAAAGATAAAGAGAGAATCCCAAAAGCGGCAAGAGAAAGGCAACAAGTGACATACAAAGGAAAGCCCATAAGGCTATCAGCGGACTTCTCAGCCAGAACCCTTGAGGTGAGAAGAGAATGGCATGACATATTTAAAGTGCTAAAAGGAAGAAACCTACAGCCAAGAATAGTCTATCCATCAAGGTTGTCATTCAGATTGGAAGGAGAGATAAAGAGCTTTCCAGATAAGCAAAAATTAAAGGAGCTTATCACGAAGAAACCAGTTCTACAAGAAATGCTAAAGGGATTTATTTAAGTGGGAAAGGAATGACTACAAATAGGGATAAAAAATTATCAAAAAAACCCTCCCCCCCCCACAAAATCAGGCAATAAAATCACTGGTATATGTAAAAATATAGTAAAGGTAGCAGATCAACCACCTGTGTAGATAATATGACGGTTAAAAGACAAAAGTACTAAAATTACCTATTTCAATGATAAGAGAGTAATGGATAGACACAGACAAAACAAGAGATTACATATGATTTGAAAAACATAAAATGTGGGAGAAGGAGAGTGAAAAAGTAGAGCTTTTAGAAAGCGGTCAAGCTAAAGAGTCTATCAACTCTATATAGACTGTCATATACATAGAATATTATATAGGTTCCTCATGGTAATAACAAATCAGAAACCTATAATAAGAAAGCAAATAAGTAAGACAAAAGAAATCAAACATATTACTAAATAAAGCCATCAAACCACAAGGGAAGAGAACAAGAGAAAAAGAAAGGAACTGAGAAGAACTACTAAAACACCCAGAAAAAAAGTAACAAAATTGCAATGAGTACATATTTATCAATAGCTACTTTACATTTCAATGGACTAAATGCTCCGATAAAAGGCATAGGGTGGCCAGTTGGATAAAGGAACAAGACCCATATATATATAGTGCATACAAGAGACATACTGCAGACCTAAAGACACTCACAAGCTGAAAGTGAAAGGATGGGAAAATATATTCCATGCAAATGGCAAAGAAAAGAAAGCGGGGATAGCAATATCTATATCAGACAAAATAGACTTTGAAATAAAAACTGTAACAAGAGACAAAGAAGGGCACTACATAATGGTAAAGGGAACAATCCAACAAGAACATATAACACCTGTAAATATCTATGCACCCAACATAGGAGCACCTAAATATATAAAGCAATTATTAACAGACATAAAAGGAGAAATAGACAGTAACACAATAATAGTAGGGAACTTTAACACTCCGCTTACACCAATGGATAGATCATCCAAACAGAAGATCAATAAGGAAACACTGGCCTTAAATGACACATTTGACCAGATGGACTTAGTGGATACATATAGAATTTTCCATCCAAAAACCACAGAATATACATTCTGTTCAAATGCACATTGAACATGCTTCAGGACTGATCACATATTAGGCCACAAAACAAGTCTAAATAAATTTAAGAAGATCAAAATAATAGCATGCATCTTTTCTGACCACAAAGCTATGAAACTAGAAATCAACTACAGGAAGAAAACCAGAAAAGCCACAAAAATGTGGAGATTAAACACAATGCTTATGAAGAACGATTGGGTCAATGAAGAAATCAAAGGAGAAATAAAAAGATTCCTGGAGACAAATGAAAATGAGAATACGACATGCCAAAATCTGTGGGATACAGCAAAAGCGGTTCTAAGAGGGAAGTTTATAGCAATTCAGGCCTACCTCAACAAAGAAGAAAAATCCCAAATAAACAATCTAACAATGTATCTAAGGGCGCTGGAAAAAGAAGAACAAACAAATCCCCAAATCAGTGGAAGGAAGGAAATGATAAAAATCAGAGCAGAAATAAACGAAATAGAGACTTAAAAAAAATAGAAAAAATTAGTGAAACCAAGAGCTGGTTCTTTGAAAAGGTAAACAAAGTTGACAAACCCTTAGCTAGACTCACCAAGAAAAAAAGAGAGAAGCCTCAAATAAATAAAATCAGAAATGAAAGAGGAGAATTTACAAGAGACACCTCAGAAATACAAAAGATAATAAGAGAATACCCTGAAAAGCTATACGCCAACAAATTGGATAATGTAGAAGAAATGGATAAATTCTTAGAAACATATAACTTTCCAAAACTGGACCAAGAAGAAGTTGAGAATTTGAATAGACCAATCACCAGTAAGGAGATCAAAACAGCAATCAAAAACCTCCCAAAAAATAAAAGTCCAGGACCAGATGGCTTTCCTGGTGAATTCTACCAAACATTCAAAGAAGACTTAATAGCTACCCTTCTCAACCTCTTCCAAAAAAATTGAAGAGGAGAGGAAGCTTCCTAACTCCTTCTATGAAGCCAACATTATCCTGATACCAAAACCAGACAAGAACAACACAAAAAAAGAAAATTACAGGCCAATATCACTGATGAACATTGATGCAAAAATCCTCAACAAAATGATAGCAAATCGAATACAACAATACATTAAAAAGATCATACAACGTGATCAAGTGGGTTTCATTCCAGGGATGCAGAGATGGTTCAACATGCACAAATCTATCAACGTGATATACCACATTAACAAAATGAAGAATAAAAATCACATGACCATCTCAATAGATGCAGAGAAAGCATTTGACAAGATACAGCATCCATTTATGATAAAAACTCTAAATAAAATGGGTATAGAAGGAAAATACCTCACCATAATAAAGGCCATATATGACAAACCCACAGCTAGTATCATTCTCAATGGAGAAAAGCTGAAAGCTATGCCTCTAAGAACAGGAACCAGACAAGGATGCCCACTGTCACCACTCTTATTTAACAAGAGTATTGGAAGTCCTAGCCAGAGCAATCAGGCAAGAAAAAGAAATAAAAGGGATCCACATTGGAAAAGAAGAAGTGAAACTGTCACTCTTTGCAGACAACATGATTTTATATATAGAAAACCCTAAAGAATCCACTTTAAAAACCTTTTAGAAATAATAAATGAATACAGTCAAGTCACAGGATACAAAATCAACATACAAAAATCACTTGCGTTTCTGTACACTAACAACAAAGTAGCAGAAAGAGAAATTAAGAATACAATCCCATTTACAACTGCAACAAAAAGAATAAAATACCTAGGAAAACACTTAACCAAAGAGGTGAAAGATCTGTACATGGAAAACTATAAAACATTGTTGAAAGAAATTGAAGAAGACACAAAGAAATGGAAAGATATTCCGTGCTCTTGGATTGGAAGAATTAACATAGTTAAAATGTCCACACTACCCAAAGCAATCTACAGATTCAACGCAATCCTTATCAAAGTTCCAACAACATTTTTCGCAGAAATAGAACAAAGAATCCTAAAATTTATATTGGGCAACAAAAGACCCTGAATAGCCAAAGGATTCCTGAGAAAAAAGAACAAAGCTGGAGGTATCACACTCCCTGATTTCAAAATATACTACAAAGTCATAGTAATCAAAACATCATGGTACTGGCACAAAAACAGACATACAGATCAATGGAACAGAATCGAGAGCCCAGAAATAAACCCACACATTTATGGACAGCTAATATTCGACAAGGGAGCCAAGAGCATACAGTGGAGTATTCCATTGTATGGACTCTCCATTCGAGAGTCTCTTCAATAAATGGTGTTGGGAAAACTAAACGGCCACACGCAAAAGAATGAAAATAGACCCATTACCTTACACCATGCACAAAAATCAACTCAAAATGGATTAAAGACTTGAATGTAAGACCTGAAACCATGAAACTTCTAGAAGAAAACATAGGCAGTATGCTCTTTGGCATTGGTCTTAGCAGCATATTTTCAAGTACCATGTCTGACCGGGCAAGGGAAACAAAAGAAAAAATGAACAAATGGGACTACATCAAACCAAAAAGCTTCTGCACAGCAAAGGAAACCATCAACAAAATGAAAAGACAACCTAACAATTGGGAGAAGATATTTGCAAACCACATATCAGATAAGGGGTTAATATCCAAAATATACAAAGAACTCATATACCTCAACAACAAAAAAACCAATAGCCCAATTAAAAAATGGGCAAAAGATCTGAACAGACATTTCTCCAAAGAAGATATACGTATGGCAAACAGGCATATGAAAAGATGCTCAACATCATTAGCTATCAGGGAAATGCAAATCAAAACTACAATGAGGTATCACGTCACTCCGGTCAGAATGGCTATAATTAACAAGACAGGAAACAACAGTTATTGGAGAGGATGTGGAGAGAAAAGAACCCTCATACACTGCTGGTGGGAGTGCAAACTGGTGCAGCCACTATGGAAAGCAGTATGGAGTATCCTCAGAAAATTGACAATAGATCTACCATGTGATCCAGCTATCCCACTGCTGGGTATTTATCCAAAGAACTTGATAACACAAATGCATAAAGATACATGCACCCCTATGTTCATTGCAGCATTATTCACAATAGCCAAGACTTGGAAGCAACCTAGGTGCCCATCGAGGGACGAATGGATAAAGAAGACGTGGTATGTATACACAATGGAATACTACTCAGCCATAAGACGTGATGAAATCCAGCCATTTGTGACAACATGGATGGACCTTGAGGGTATTGTGATAAGTGAAATAAGTCAGAGGGAGAAAGTCAAACACCGTATCATTTCACTCATAAATAGAAGATAAAAGCAAAGACAAACGAACACATAGCAATGGAGATTGGATTGGTGGTTACCATAGGGGGAGGGGGGAGGGCAAAAGGGGTGATTAGGCTCACGTGTGAGGTGACGGACTATAATTAGTTTTTGGGTGGTGAACATGATATGTAATCTACACAGAATTTGATATATATTACGATGTACATCTGAAAGCTATATAATGTTATAATCCGATGTTACTGCAATAAAATTTAAAAAAAAGAAATTCTAAAATGTTACTAAGTACCTAAATTAATGAAAAGGTATATCAAGTCCTTGGAGAAGAAACTAACATCATAAAGATGTTAATCTTCCTCTGAATTAATCTATTAATTTACTGTAATTCTATTAAAAATACAAGCAACATATTTTGTGTAACTTGAAACAGAATACACATATTAGAGTAAAGAAATTCAAGAAGAACTAAGGCAACCTTTAAAAACAAAAACAAGAAGAAATATGTACTACAAGGTGACAAAAATTATTATAAAATTACAGTAAGGCTAACCACATGCATTGGCAAAAAAATACACAAATAGACATCGTTCCTCATAGTATTTTGATAAATTTTTGTTATAAAAGTATTCCTGTGTTGTTACTTCTTTAGCCACCAAATAATTTATTCTCTAATTTTTAATAAATATTCTACTTTACAGGGAAAAGAAGCACAATAATCTAGCTGATGTTTTAAAGTCTCTTAAGACAGGAAGATCTATTGCTTTCTTAATCCAAAGAAAACCCTTTTTCTGGTGGCTGACTCAAGACAAGCAGAAGAAATTAATTATCTTCTCTGGGCCGTCTAATTCCTTACATACAACAGCAAGGTGTACCTGAAGATATTACACTCATAGAATTGTAAGAGTGTTTAATCTTGGAGTTTGAAGAAACCCACATGATTCTTCAGAGCATGCAACATTTTACAAAAGAAGAGACTGAGGCCCCTGGAGCCCAATGGTAACAAGGTCCCTGGCGTTTGTCAGCATGATTCTCATGTGATAGGTGGCACCAGAAGCTGTCATAAGGAATCTTTAAGGAGCCCCCAGGGTGCAATCACAGCAGGCATGGCTGCACCAGCAAATGCTGCTGGAGACCAGTGGGGACCATGAGACCAAATTCCTGAGAGCTGCCAGGCGCCTGGCGCCCTTGCTTGAGCTGGCCTTATCTGCCTGTGTCCCTACTTTCCCAGCAACCTCACCCCGAGAGTCAGAAGCAGTTCTCCTTTCTAACTGGGATCCTCCCTGCTATGCTCTCAGGGCATTTTGCTCATCTTCCCCACATACTATTCCTGTTTTTAAAATGAATTGACTTAAATGACAAGTGCTCAGATCAGAAGCTATCATTTGGGTTGGTTATGCCCCAAGTCCTTATTTGCATGTAATTGTAATTTATAAGACTTTATTCACTTAATGAAATGTGAAAGTTACCATGCAGTTTTAAAAATTATATTAGAGATTTTTAAAAAATTTTATCTCATGTTGTCTGTATGAGGAACTGGGTGTGACCATCTCCATTTAACAGACAGGGAAGCTGGGGCTCAGGAAGGCGAGTTACTCTCCCAAGGACACAGAGAGAGAGGGCAGAGTCAGAACTCCCAGCCAGAACCAGCAGCCTCCAACCCTACACTTGCCATCTTGTGTGATGCCAACTGTCAAGTCCACTTACATTGACCCTGGGCTCACTTGGAGAGTCGCAGAGCACTAATGACTCGGACTCCCATGAGACCGGGATTCCAAAGAAACATAGAATGCAGTTACCTAGGATTTAGAGCAGGTTGCTCTGTGGCCATGTGTCCTAGGGTCGCCACGCCCCCTGGGCCTCACCACTTCACTATGACTTTGGAGGATGTTAGCCGCACTTCATTTTCCTTCTACTTAACTTCAAGAAATTCATGTGCTTACATCAACTATTAGTTATATGTTCCTGGAGATTAAATGGGTGCAGCATCATGTGGAAGAATGAAAAATGGATTCAATGGCATTAAGGGTCAATAGTTTGAAAAAATACAGGAGTGAGATGGTGATACAGACATCTTCTACCCCACTCTGTTCACTCACTCAGCACTGGTGCTCCAACTCCTTTCCGTTTCTTGATCACGTGAAGCTCTTTCCTGCCGCAATAAGGTCTTTACATTTCCTGTTCCTTCTGCCTTAAAAACAAAATCTACCAGTTTTTGCATGGCTGCCTCTTTTCCTTTAGGTCTTGAGTCAAATATTCGCATCTTGGAAAAGCCTGCTCTCATCCCTTATCGAACCAGCCACTGAAGTTATTCCCGATCAAATCCCCTAGTTTGTTTCTTTCATCTCCGTTGTCTCAATCTGAAATTCGTATTGATTTATTTTCTTGAGTTTGGAGAGTCTTCTTGTTCAATATTGAATCTCCAGCACCCAGAAGAGAGCCTGCAAAATGGTGGTAGCTCAGTAAAAATGTATTGAATTATTCATTGAGTGAGCAATCTCATAATAGAAATAGAGAAAACGATCAGAAAATCCTTTTCAGCTACTTTTCCCAGAAAGAGACTTAGCAATGAAAATGGGGAGCTGATCATATTTTATTTGGGTCCAAAGTCCTGGTCAGTAAATACTGACTTTAGAGGCAAAAGAAATCTGAGACTCAACTGCCTCTGGTTTTGCATCCCAGCTCAGAAAACCCCTCTTGTAGCATAATCGGAGCTCTTTCGACCTTCCTCCCACTGCTCCTTTGGTGTGTGTTCTGGTCCCTGCAAAGGTTGCTATTTACTGCGTTTTGTCAAGCCAACACAAAGTAAATATTTTCAGTTCCCGAATGCTGGTGAGAGCAGGAGAGAGATCAAGTGACACTGCCTGGGAGTCAACTGAGCCTCGTGCAACAGCAGGCTGGGAGCTGGCGATTAGGAACACATGGCAGGAGAGGCACGCCTCCAGCAGCTCTGTGACATGTGGGAAGAGTTTATGCAGCTCAAAGGAAGAAATCAACAACAACAACAAATCAAGCGTCAGGTGCTGTCAGGACCATGCATTCTCCAAGGCTTGTAAATACCCCTGCACATACAGAGAGACCAGTGCACTACAGAATTGCAGAACAGCAGGATCGGCGGGGAAAGACGCCCAGCAAGTCAGGTAGAGGAGCAAAAATAGCTGTGCCCGATGACCGTTAAAGAAAACAAAGCCTTGGTAGTCTGAGCTCGAGCGTTGGAAAATCACACTTATCCATAAGTGAGAGTCACCGAAAGCTGTGTCTGTTGTTTGTTTTCTCCCACAAGAGAACCAGATTTTGGCATCTGATTGAATAATTGAAGAGCACCTTGAAAGGAAGCCACGCTCAGAGTCTCATCACTGTTCTCGTGCAGGGCGGGTGGCAGCTAAGCCCTCCCAGGTGCTCTTTTCCCCTTGGCCGACAGGAGAGAGCATTAGGGCTTGCTCAAACAGGCCCCAACAAGGCACTTCTATTTAGTTTCTAGCATGATTAATCTAATTTGCTTTAGGTTCTGGGAAACTGGCTATACTACAAGGTAGCTCCCTGGAAACTTACGAAAACTTACATCCAAAAATTCTTGAGTAAATTAGACAATAAGGGGCCAATTGTATATATTTCAAAATAACAAGCTGCTACATAGGTGAAATTGACCTATCTAGAAAAGTTTTATAGTTTAGGAAAAATTAGCTTTTGAGAAAGCAGCATATGTTCTTTTCGAGCTTTCTTCCTCAGGCTCACTTTTAAAGGATCATTGGACTCCCCCATGTAGAAAGGTCCTAAATCTATGCTCAGACAGGTATCAGATAGTGCTCGCCTCTGCTGCTGGGTTGACAGTTTACAAGGATTCACTAAGAGAGGAGAAGCTCCTCTCTCAGAAGCTGGCAGACTGCTCTGTGCCAAGTGCAGGCAGCTCGATGATCCTAGAGGCGGGCCCAGCTCTGGAGCCGGAGCCACACCCGCCTGTGTAGAAGCGAGGGGCTGAAACGGAGCACAGCAGACTCGTACTTTTCCAAATGAGACAACAGACTCCTAGATAAGTCACATAATTTTCCTAAGGAAACACAGCAATCAGCTAATGAGAAAGCCTGTTCGAGAAGCTCCATCTCCTGCCTTCTGGTCCACAGCCATCTCAAGTCTGTTGCACCAGGAGAGTCTGTTTAGATAGTCCCAAGGGGCGCAATTCTAGAAGCCCCCTCTGGAGGTCCCTTTCCATTTTGAAACTGGTCCAGCAGGGTAGTTTTAGGACATGGGTTTTCAGTCCAGGACTTCGTGGTCCATCCCTGCACTCCAAAATCCAGAAACTGCGATTTAAAAAATATTTACATCTATCATCTAAGAGTGGACTGTAAATCCAAACCAAACCTCTGAGACAAGCCACAGACTCAAGCTGTCTCTGCATGCCCTGGCCCTCTAGGAACATTAACTGTATGTGGGAATCGTGAGGGCTTTTCAGATGCTTAACCACCACGGCAGACACGGCCCCCAAGGAGATTACTTGGCAGGTACCTGTCAGGTTCAATTTCACGGCTGTCCTCCAAAAATGATTTTATTTTTAATCAGAGTCAAATTTTATGTCGTAGTCTTATCAGGAATATAAGAGATGTAGCTGTTCTTTTTTCAAAAGTGCTTCTATTTCATAAAGTACAAAAGTTTAACCTTTCTTGCCTAGGAAATAACTCAAAATAGAATGGTCTTGACAATGGAGCTTTGTTTTAAAGTAAGAAAAATCTTATTTTATTACTTCATTAAAGTAAGAAAGTAAGAAAAATCTTATCACCTGCCCTTACTACGGAATGGAAAATATTCTTAAAAAAATACTTGACAGTATTAAATGTGGAACATAGTGCTTATTAAAATTATACCTTATCTTTATTCAAAGGCATATTCCGAGAGACAGCACTTGTCATAAACAAAGCACTGTAGTAACTTTAATTCAGAGGATCTGGTATTAAATACAGTCACCTATCCTCAAGATCCATTAGCTTATCCACGCAAATGAGTGCTTTGCATGGGCTCCAACTTCTGATCAATCTTTTGGAAAGCTACCAAAATATTTGGAAAAATTGTTTAAGAGGTAAAATGGATATTGTTGATCAATTCGTGGTATCTGAGTTAAAGACATGGAAGTCTTAAAATAAAGAAAAACACACCATGAGAAATTTGTTCTTAGCACAACCTTGAGATTCAAGGGTGAAGAACACTTCCTCTTTGGGATTACTGTGTCCCTTAAGAATTAAAGATCTTCTAAACAAACACATGGATGAAGAGAACAAATTAGTGGTTACCAGAGGGGAAGAAGGTGGGGAGTGGGCAAAAGGAGTAAATGGGCACATATGTATGGTGACAGATAAAACTAGACTATTGGTGGTGAGCACGATGCAGTCTATCCAGAAACTGAGATATAATACTGTTCACCTGAAATTACACAGTGTTATACACCAATATGAACTCAACAAAATAATTGAAAAAAAAAGAAATTACACATCTTCACAACCATCCAGTTGTGTGACCCTCAGGTGGTATGTGCTCCATCCAGCCACAAATTAGCTGGCCGAGCTTGTTTCCAAAAAGCAGTCCATATCAACCACCTTCGAGGTTGACTGAGAAGATCAGATCAGGTCCAATTTACCTGCAAAATTTCTGTTCCAGAATTCTACAACGTGCTTCAATTGCTAAGTTCATCCACTTATCAACATTAGTTCATTCAGCTAAGGAAACAGGTGAGTTTTAACCTCTCCTATAAGGGCCTCAAATGTAACAAGCTCCACTTTGTGCTCACATGTATACTAAATTTAGACAATTTTTAATAGATCAGTTCTTAATACCTACTTGCTAGTTTTACTGTAACATAACATTAATGTTTATGCTTGTTATGACTCTCTGGGGATAAAAACAAAACACCTATCTAGAGTATTACTCAAGATACCATAATTTAGAATTTGAGGGGAAACGCTAATCGGTGAACTCGTCTGAAGAAGTTGTTTGAAATGAGGACGCTATAATAATCACATTCTAGAGAGTTTATTTGAGAAGAAACACCTGTGTGTGTTGATGGAGTTTTAATTTACTCTCCCTCACTAGAATATAAGCTGCATGAGGGCAAGAACCTGGTCCTTTTTTACCCGCTGCCCTATTCTCAGAACCTAGATCAGTGCCTGATGCATGGTAGACCCTCCACGATGCCTGGTGAAGGAACCAATGGAACACTCGAGCATGGAGTTTCCACGACTTGGGGTTCGCTGGGGATTCCATTCCCACTGTTGGAACACCCTGCTGGGAGAGTCAGCCTTGCTGGGAGATTTTCTTCTTGAAATCTCCATGAGTAGAGTACAAAGCAAGATGTGCACCTCTTTGGCTTCCACGTTTATTTATGAGATGTGTTTCTAGAAGCTTTGCTATGTTCTTCCTTTCCCTTACTCATAAACAGTGGGACGAGGCCAATTTTATGGCGCTTACTTTCAAGGAAAGGGAGAATGTGTCATGTGTTCTTGGATTTCCCAGGGCTACCTACGTTAGGCAGAGTAGCCAGGCAAGAGATACGTCCTGGTTCATTTGATTTAGCAAAGTATTCCCAGCAAATATTCTCTGTGGTTAAAGAGTCCACAGATGCTTTTTTAAAAAAGATTCCTTCTGCTCAATCCCTGAATGGAATTAAGCAAGGATGAAATGCTGCAGGATTCCTTTTACTGGATCTGTCATGATTTGGCCAGGAGAGATGGACAGCCAGGATAGATGGACTCTTGTGTTCTCCATCTCCAGGCCCCGGGAAGAGTACCACATTAACAGACGTCCCTGGCCGATGCTGGTCTCTGCTCGTATAATGACAGAGGAAATCAAGAGGCCATTGGCAGATGCCCCCTTTAATCCAACCAAGATGGCAGTCTGGGACAGAAAGGGGTACCACCATACACTTACCTGACAGGCCCTTGGCTCACAAGACCCCATGAATGAAGGTGTACCCTTTATCATCTCTTATTACAGATATGTGCACACACAGGTAGAGAACAAAAATTGATTTACTGCAGTTTTTCCACTAAATTACCAGTGGAGATGGGAACAGACCAAGGACTATTTGACCTTGGATCCCACGGCCTTAATATAGAGCCTGGCATATTAACAGATGCTGCCCAATATTTTTTAATGCCAGAGTGACCAACCAGTCCTGATTTGCCTGGAACGTTCTTGATTTTCACAGCGAAATTCCAGTGTCTCAGAAAAAACCCTCTGTCTGGGGCAAACCAGGATGGTTGGTCCCTCTGTTCAGAATGCCACAGTGATGCTCCCCAACTTGCAGAGTTCTGAATTAAGGTCAGTTCACCTATTGAAAATCTGTGTAGCATCAGTTTCATCAATATGGGGGTACAAGGTTTGCAAAAAGCAAACAAACAAAAAGCTTTCTATTAAAAAATCATTGTTTTTTGGACTGTTTGAAAAATACGTTGTTTCTCTTTTTAAATACCTGTCAGAATAATCAGTTAGCGTGAAAAACTAAAGCGTTGTGAGTAGAAAAGAACAAAATCAAGTAAGAAGCGTGACAAATTATTTTGGTTACAGGGCCCACGTATAGCTTTTCTTCTCCCAAATTATTTGCCAAGTGACTTATTGCAGACATATTAGTCAGCACACAGGGATCAGGGTTCTAGGCTGGATTTTTTGGTATGAAAAGATAATTAAAAAAAAATAAATGTCAGGAAAAAAGGATCATCAAAAATTTTCTCATACTTCCTTTCAAAAACAAGAATAAAATAGAGGTTTGTCAAAAGAAATATCCCACCATTTAGTAATTCTGTTTTAAATACATTTTGCGCTTTGAGAATTTCCCCAAATGAAATGCCACAGAGAAGAATGCACATTTTACAGTCCTGAACATATTTAATATACTGTTTTTACAGCAGCTGTTGCTTTCACAGCACTTTAACCCTGCTGTGTAAATGTGTCGTCAGGAGAATGCTCAGGTCACCATGGAGACAACCTCAGGCTGGGCCTTTGCTCGGCTGAACTGGTGTCAGCTTTCAGCCTCCCTGCATTCCAGTCTGGCATCAACCCCAGGCTACAACTCAGACTTCATTAGGGGCCCTGATGAAGGACAGCGCAGGAATCCAAGGCAATTATTAGAACTGTATGACCGCTTTCCATCAACATACCTGATGGGAGAATTGAAAATTAATTCCAGAGGGAACGATGGTATTAATCACAATTTTCTGGCATCTTCCTTGAAGAAGCCCTGATGGATCAGCTGTCTTTTTCTAGCTAATTTTGGGCCCATTCATTGTCTTAGCAGAGAGAGAAATTTACAGCTGACATTTGGAAGATTATTTAATGTATCATGTGACAGGTGCCACAAGTGTAAGGCCAAATTTTCAGTGTTGCTAAAGGAGTTGGTGAAATTTCTATTACCCCTTGAAGGAAATATAGAACCATAGTTGCACTGAATCCTGCATGCTGATAATTCACGACAGCACTTTCTAAAAAGTTTTGAATATTTGACTTTAAGCAAAATTGAGCTCAAAAAGGTAACACAAAAAATAATGAATAAAAAAGCAAAATTGATGGTCACATGATTCTTCTTGTAAAGCATTGCAAAAGAGGCGAAAAAGGCAGTTCTAGCCTGGTTACCTACTTCCGAGAGCAAATTAAGACAAAGTTTTTCTAAAACAGCTAGGTTTTATAATCTTGCAGGTGTGCGTGCACACGTGTGGGCACACAAACACACACATACATTATGTTTCTGTTAATCCTAAAAACTTAAAGTTTGTCACAAGATTTCCAAATGAGTTTATTTTATAAAACTTTGACATACGTGTGATTTAGCCAAACAAAGCACCCCATTGGCCACACAGGAAACTTACTAAAATTGTTCTCAGCGAACTGACTAGAAATTGAAGACACAAAATGACTTCAGCACTTTACTCAAACCATTGTCAAGTGGCCTTATGTGGTGGCAATTCTAACAGAGTAAGGGACAGAGAGCGGGCACGCGCAAAACGAAGTTCGCGCAAAATGATCCTTAGCGATCTGTCTGAACTGGGCTTGTACTTAGGCAATGACACATGTGCATAACTAAGCCAGAAATGTATGACAATCCATGTTTAATAAACTGATCAAAAGGTGAGGAAAAGATGGAATCAACTTTAATTTGCTGTCTTCTCCATTCGTCCAAAGCTCAGCTGGAGTCCGTGTTCTCGTAGGAAACCTTCTCTCAAGAGTCCAGCTGGCAGTTTTCTCTCCTTTCTGCTCACTTCCTGAAGTCTTCGTTTGCTTACTCAGTCAACAACAGTTTACTGAGCACAACTCTGTGCTGGGCACTGTGCACGGTGTACGGTGGCGAGCCTGCATGTGTGATGATCCTCTCACGGGGCTCGGGTTTGTCTGAGATGTTCATTTGACACCATAACATTTTCTTGGTTTTTTTAAATTTTATTTTATTATTGTTACCAGAAAGAATTTATAAGCATTGAAGAAACATGACATTCCATTTTTGACCCATTTTTTTGACAAGTAGATTTATGTCCCACCATGATCACTCCCTTTTTTCAGCACATTTGGCCTAGAAGGTCAGAGTTAGAAAGATTGTTAACAAAAACCAATGTCAAAGAAGAAAAGTCTGTCACAATTAAGGTTATTTTAAATAACGTGCAATAGGCGTTATTCCAAAGAAGAAGTTTCAAAAATCGGTGACAGTGTAATCAT
Organism: Equus quagga; assembly: GCF_021613505.1. Classification (NCBI taxonomy): domain Eukaryota; kingdom Metazoa; phylum Chordata; class Mammalia; order Perissodactyla; family Equidae; genus Equus; species Equus quagga. The sequence goes on from NC_060272.1 coordinate 86,345,238, forward strand.
CGTGAAATCATAAGCAATGTGTCATTTGTCCTCTATCCAAATAGCTCTGTGATCTCCCTTCAGGGAGAGATGTCACAGGGCTAATGCAGAAAAAAACGTTGTTCTCTTGGCATTAGCTTCCTAAATCCTGATCCCTCAGGGAAACACAGAGGCTCCAGCAAAGAGAGGTTGTTCGGGAAACATGACTGGGAGCAAAGCTTTCTGCCTCACCCAGGACTTCTATGACTGCCCCAGGCTTGAGGAGGGGGAGGGCGTGTGGAATGAGAGGAGAGGAAGGTGTTGAGAGCAGACAGGTGGGTGGGGCTGAGAGAGAACAAGGCAAGTTTAATGGGGACTGAGTGCGGAGGAGCAAGGACCATCCCAAAGGCCACAGTGGGAGGCTCTGCTTCAGTGTCCAGGTGCTGGGTGGGACTCAGAGACTGAGGAACCAGAATATCAGCCAGGGATTGCTTTGTAGGAGTAATACCCATCGGAGCCCCTAAATTTTCTTTCTCCCTGTTCAGCAGCTAGTTGGACAGGCTCAGTTATGCTGCGACAATGAGTAGCTCCAAACTTCCCTGGAGCTTTACGTCTCACTCGTAGTGCTCATCTACTGTGCACGGCTGAGCACTCTGCTCCATTGTCGCCCGGGTGCTCTCAATGAGGACCCGGGGTGATACACTAGTCACTGTCTGGGCCCAGGGCAAAGGGAAACAGACTGTGACAAAGCCTGAAATGACTTGTAAAGCTTCTGTCCAGATGCGACCGATGTAACTTTTGTTCACATTTCATTGACCCAAGCATATCCTGTGCTAAATCTGATTTAATGGCGTACCCACGGAAGGGGAGTGGATATCAGTGACCACCCATACAATCTGCCACACGCACTCACACCACTCTGCATGTAACAGGAGGGAGAGCACGGGCCTGGGCACCTGGTGGGCGTACCTGTGTGGGTGAGTTTGTGTGTGGGCAGGGGGATGGTGGTGGGTGCACCTGTGTCTGCAGGTGAACGGAGTCAGCCTGAGATCCCCCCAGAGCCAGAAGGGGCTCCACTCTGCTCCTAGTACCAATATGCCATGGCAGCCTCGTTAGGAACAAGCAGATATGCTTCCTGTAGCAAAAATAAATTTTGATTTTTTTTTTGTTCACTCGATTGAATTGGTTAAAATAAGCCAGAAAACAATATAATTAGTATTCTTATCTGAGAAGTGACAGAAGTCAAAGTTGCCTGAAGTTAACAAAATTGACACACTGCCTGGAACCAATTATTAATCTTCACAATGCCTGCTATTTTATTAATGAATGCATTTACTAGGAACGAAAGTTTGAGAAACATATAAACAAGCTTATTATTCTTAGTTATAAAGAATTTTCTTCTTATGCCAGCGTTTTATTTTTGTTTTTCGACTTAGCAAGATTGAGAAATACAAATTTCATCAATGTGACTTTTGGGGTAATGGCTCCTGTGGCAAACTTAGTGATATTGTTTTGACCATTGACTATGTTGCTTTTAGCATTTGTACTTTTAGGAGAGAATAGTAAAAACCAGAAGATAATTATCCCCCACTTGGTTAGATTTTGGGGTTTACCAGTCGAATCTAGGAAGTCTCCTTCAGTGGCTGACCTAGCCTGACTTATTTCTGTTGCCCAGTGCCGTTGATTAGTTCTGTGAAGCATCCATCATCCCAATCCTTTCATATTTTTCTTATTGATTTGTAAGAACTCTTATTATATTAGAAATATCGATCTCATTCCTGAGGCAAGTGACAGGAGTAAGATAACGGATTCTTGTTGCACACAGGGATTGTTAAGACAAATAAGACATTATGTTTAGAACTTAAGATGGCTGTTCTAAGAGAGCCAACGTGACCCATGGTCCTGATTTAACTCATCCCGTCATCTGCTTGAAATGCGTTCTATCCTCCCCTAAAGCCTCACTCCACCAACCACTCATCCTTTCAACCAAGCCGTCTCTCCTGCTCTAGGAAGCCTTTTTCAGTCGCTGTCTCCATGTTGCCTGCCGCCCTCTGTTTCCGTGGCACTGCAGGCTGCAGCCCTCATTGTGGCATTTGGTCAGAGGGCCCGTTACATGAATATTCAGGTTCTTTGTGTATTTATGTCTCCAATCCAGGGACTGAGTCTTGTGCTTCCTACCTGTCCTCCACAAACCCCAGCACACGTGTGTGGCTACAGATCGTGCGTTCCCAAAGAGACAGTAAACTCCTTGAAGACCAAGTCACAGGTTTCCTTTCTCTCCTCCATGTTTTCTGCACACAGTGCTGGGCCCAGAGACAGTGCTCAGTGCCTGTCAACAGATTGGGCGGAGGTTATGAGAAACGGCAAGGGACAGACCAAGCACAGCATCTTCAACTTGTTACTGAAGGAAAGGAATGAGAACATTCTGCATCCTGCTGGTGTTCTGCACAGTGGACTAGCACTGAGAGGCCTTGTTAGCATCCCTCGGAAAAGTTAAGTAGCAGAACGATAAGAGCAGAGAGCTGGAGCACTCTTTATTGAGCCTCTGTTGCTTGCAACCAAGGCTTTATTTTTTTTTTAAAGATTTTATTTTTAATTTTTTCTTCTTCTCCCCCAATGCCCCCCAGTACATAGTTGTATATTTTAGTTGTGGGTCCTTCTAGTTGTGGGATGTGGGGCACCACCTCAGCATGGCCTGGTGAGTGGTGCCATGTCCACGCCCAGGATCCGAACCTGTGAAACCCTGGGCCACCGAAGCAGATTGTGCAAACTTAACCACTTAGCCGTGGGGCTGGCCTCTCCACCAAGACTTTTGAGTTATACCGTGATGTTTTGGTAATTACCTAATAAGGGCAGAGTTACAGTGCCACGTAATTTAAAAAATCAGGTTTGATCACGCTGTCCCTATTTTTCTTGTACGTTTTTCCCCTCTCAATAAAATATGATGAAAAGATTTTCATGCCATTAAGCATTTTTCTGTGAGATTTTATTGGTTGTACCATTAATTTTTATTGGATTATGATTATTGGACATTCAAGTTGTTTCCAAATTTTCAATATTTTAAACAATGATATAATGAACAATCTTATTTACATACCTCTGAGCAGCATTCCTGATAATTTGGTAGGTACTGATTCTCAAAAGTGGAGCGTGAGATCCAAAGTCTTCCTCATTGTCACATGCTGATAAACTGTCTTCCAGAGAAATAAATCTCTGTACAGTGCCCTCCCACCCCTCAGGAACACTTTGGGGCTCATTTTTCCTCACCCTAATCGGCACTACTTTCTTATCAGGGACTCTGGAGGTGGGCTGCAGCCTTTCAGTCCCAGACCCTCCACTGCTCAGGGTTGTGACCTCGGGCGCATCACTCAACCTCGCCGGCCCCCATTGCCCTCACCTGTGAAGTGGGGATGAAGTACTCACCTTGCGTCCTCCTCTCCACTGCAGACCCAGCCTGTAGAGGCTTTCCGTAACCTACCCCTCCCCATCAGAAAAAAACTCAGCTCACAAGCCTTCTGTCTTTGGTCTGTTATCCATCCAACAGCTACTCACATAGTGTTATTTGAGAACACTGGCAGAACAACTGTCCAAAAATCTCTCCTGCTGAAATTTCATGCAACTTAAAATTCTAAGGTTAGAAATGATGAAGAACATTGTCCTTTGTTAAAACATGCTGCGCAATATTCCAAGGCTTAAAAAGAGCTCCAGAAGCAGAATTTTCATGGGGGAAGAGAAAACTTCTAAAGCACAACTGGTTTAAAGTTTTGTAATCAAGTATTGGAGATGGGCTAGCTGGGAAACATCAATTCTGCTGTGGCAAACTGGGAAGAATAAATTCAGGTAAACACTTTTTAAAAAAAATTCTGAAATATCTAAGCTCTTCTGCATTTCAACGCACGTAGGGTCGTCCAAAAGGTGGATATCTTCCGTTGTTCTGAGTCTTAAGTCAGACAAGCTGTGAACATCTGGATGGAGGGAGACAGAAAAAGAAAGCCCTTCTTAGCAGACATTTTATCTGCAATCAGGTAAAATAAATGTTTTAAAGTATACTTAAAACTGTTGAGGATTCAGATATTGAGAATATTCTGTCTTCATTGTTTTACTTTAGTGAACATAAGGAATATTATAAAGTTTGTATACATTTATTCATAACTTTAGTGCTTATAACCTCATTTTTTCCTTATAGTGTCTTCTAGATTTTTCAAGAAACATGATCTTTCTGGTTGGCAAGAAAATGCTATGATAAACATTAGCACACATAGAAACATAGGGGTACTTCTGAGATTTATTCATAAGTGTTAAATACTGTGATCCCGAGTAAGTTGCTGAACGTCTCTGTGCCTGACTTTTCCATTTGTAGAATGGGACAGTGATCACAACAGCACTGTCTGAGCGTGTTCCTGCGAGAGTAAAACGAGTTATACCCCGTTTCACTGACTCTGAGGCACACCGTTTCCACGTGTTTACACATCTGTAAATCCCACGCGTCTCCCAGCTGATGGAGTCTCGCGTTCGCTGTTGGGGAGGTGTCATTCAACTATTCCTACACCTGGAAAAACATCAAAACTCCCAGCAACAACAACAACAAATTTCCAGCAACAACATTTGCAGAATGGATATCAGCATTTGGGAGGAAGTCCTGGAGACAACAGTGGATCCCTCTTAATTCCTAGAAACCAGATGGCTGTGGGGAGGAGGTGGGGGAGGGGTGCAGCCAGGAGTGTTTTGCAAAGTTCTAGAAGCAGGAACAAAAAGTAGACTATTTCTGCATAATTTGCAAAGCCACCTTCAGAGCCCAGCACCAGTGACTTTTAGTTCCTTTATGGTTTCCCTCAAGAAATACTGCATCCCCAACCTCTTGTTAGCACAGACGACATTATGGGGAAAGAAAGCAAATGTTGATTACTTAGCAAAAAGCAGTTGGGACTCTGGATGCGAAAAAGTTCGGTCATACCTTCCTCGTTCATTTTGCTCGCCTTTCTCTTTCTGCATGTGAGTAGTAATTCATAGTGTACCCATATGCCTAAGTAAATCTAAAAGAGCTTTTTTTCTGTAGTAAGTATAAAAAAGAAATTCTAAGTGACAAGGAGGCATTGTGTCAGAGTCCAATTGACAGCTCTTTTTCTCTTCTCTTGGTCGACCATAAAGACGAGTTGCATCTTACAATCATTGGTGATTTAGTTTTGATGAAATACAGTATGTGTAGCAGTTCAAATGCTAACTATTGCATAGTAAGTGCAGCATAAATCTTTGCTATTATTTTTCCTGGGTGATAGGATTATGGATATTTAATATTTTTCCTGTATCTTTTCTTTGTTTTCTAAATTATCTACCTGGAATATATATTTTTAATTTAAAAAGTTTTTAGAAATGCAGATGCTCCTGAGAGGGGAATACATGTGGTCACTGACTCCTTGAAGCAGATGAGTTAGACAAGGGGACCTCTGGAAGGAGCCTGGATGAGGCCATGCCCTGGCCCTCTCCGTCAGTCTTGACTTCTGGTTGGCCAGCGGGAACAGCACAAGCAGCCCACCTGAGCAGTCTCTTCACAGGCGAAAGGAGATCAGCTGGGATGGCCTGTTTGTCTCTCCCAGCTCTGACGTCCAGCCTGAAGTTGGGCCTGACCGCCCATAGCGGCTGGAACTGATTCTGCTTTCCCACCAGTTGCTCCTCCAAGCCCCACTCCCCATGTCTCAGAGGCCTCACAGCCCAATAGAGAGAGAGTGAGGGCCATACAGGTCATGATGAATGTCCTACTAACCACATTCAAAAACCAAAAAGATTGTGAGATTATTTTTAATAATATAGCATTAATTGAATATATCCAAAATATTATTTCAACATAGAAAACATAAAAAATTATTAATGAGATATTGCATTCTTTTTCTTTCACTACGTCTTTGAAATCTAGCGTGTATTTTGTACCGCCAGCGTCTCTCGACTCAGATGGCCACAGCGCCGTAGCTGGCCCGAACAGCCCAAGCTGGGAAAACCACAAGCAGCATCTTGGCACAATCACATTACAGGTTTCTATGCAAAAACATTTGTCAGTAAAAACTGAAGCAGAGTTAAAAGTCTAATGTGCATTGAACAGAGGAATGCCCGCTGGTAGAGGTGAATTTGTGGCTGATGGAGCATTTTTAGAATGGCTGTGGCTTGTCTCCTTCGGGGTGTCGGCAGTCACACCCGCCCTGGGCGTGTCTTTGGGGCTTTTGCTTCCAGACTGCAGGTCTATGCTCCCCATTCAAAACCCCGGGGTCAGAGGTTTTGGGGAATCAATAATTTTTTCAGATTTTAGAAAGTCAATAAGTGGTATAGACTGTGTATTGCCCAGAATCCTCAACAGAGGCTGGGGCTGCCTCCATAATCAATCATATTATCAGGTCGATGGCAACAGATCTGAATAATCAAAGCGAGTGGGCTACGTGAAAGTTGTTAGGAGCCCGCAGGTCAGGCAGGTTTGCTTCCAAATAAGTGAACGGAGATCTTTTGGTTTCCAGAGCTTTTGGATCTGGAATTGTGATTGAGGGGTTGGGGATTGTACTGAGGGCGTTGGTCTGCAAGGTCCGTAGCGTATTAAGGAAGCACACGTGGTTCCTATGAAATACTGCCCTTTTGAAACCACGTCCAACCCACGCCATCTAGAAAAAGGCTTTCCTTCCCCCAGCCATTTATTTAACAACTATTTATTGCATGCCTCGACTGTGCCAAGCCCTGCGAGGCATTGGGTGTCGGGGGATGATGAACCAATAGCCGCAGCTCCTGCCCCCGTCAAGACGTTTTGTCGGAATGTCAGTTAATACGCATCTACTGTAAATTGACATGGATGAGAAAGGCTGAACATATCACATTTCTTTTAGACCTGGTTTATAATTCTTATTAAGTTACTCTGATTTCTTTCAGCCCATGACTGATTTTCAAAGCTATTATAAGTCTATTGCTCAAGGCCACGTTTAAAACTCACTCAATTAAAAAAAAAAAAACGCCCAAGCCAGTTTGTAGAGGAGCTTTCAGCGTTCACGTCTGACCAGGATCAGCACGTAGGCTTCATTTCCCAGAGCCAATCCAAGGAAGTAAGAAACCGTCTTTGTGAAATGATGTGGCGGACACTTGCTCAAAAACATGTCTTCCTCCCCCACAGCCTGTCTAAAATTCCCTCCGTTAGAGACCTCCTTTTGGTTGAAAGTGATCTTTACCATTACTTATTTTTTAAGCCCCGAGTTTTCACTAGGCGCTATGGAACACAGCAAGGAAACGCCTTCTGCTTTCCTTCAATAGAATGACTGTTCTGATATAATTCAGCCCCTATTCCAGGGAACTTGGACCCCCACCCCAAAATTAAAGACCTGCTTACTTTCCCATAGCTAGGTGGATGGCAGAGGAAAACTTAAGGTGGCATGAGAATACAAAGCCCTTCAAAAACCAAGCACGCTGAGTAAAACAAAGCAGAAAGATGAGTTTATTGCAAGAGGTTCAACCTGCAAGCTGGGAAACTCAAGACCGCAGGAGCATGAGTTCTGAATTGCTCACAGACTAAGGGGTTTTTCTGGGATAAAGGTACAAGTTGTTTGGCTTTTTCAGCTGGTCGGTTGCCTCATGGTCTTCTTCCTTGTTTGGATCAGGGTAGCTGAGTCAGGGCAACAAGGAGTCCAGAGAGGGCGTGAACAGACTTGGCATTGGGGGGTTGGCTGGCGGCCTCTGCTGACTTCTAAAAAGAGCTGTAAGTTCACGCAACTTACATTAGGTAAGGTTAAGTTTCATTTCTCTTTAATGTGCCTGCGTTGGCCACCTCTGTTTTGTCCCCAACATAAGTGACTCCATTTAATTTTGGTTCTACACCCTGATGTGAAGCTTCCAAGGTCCTAGGGAAGGAACTGGTGAGAGACATGTGCCTACCTACGAGTAGGAAGACTTCGGCCCGCACCACGAAAGGACTAAGGGGTCTGGAACAGAACCAACATGCCAAGGGGTTAGCATAAAAAATCACGGACACAACCGTGACATAGGTAGATAAAGTACTGTTGGCGGGGGCTCCTGTGGGTTTTGGGGGAAGTAGGATGGAGGAGGGAAGATGGAGGGGTACAAAATAACGTATTCTGATGCAATCTTGCTTTGGGGCAGCTTCTGCCCTGATGGGCTGGCCCAGGGATGTGGGATGTTGAATGGAAGCGAGGTTGGATCACCTAATTCACTGGGGATTCCAGACACTTGGCTTTCTGTTCCCTTAGAAGGGGCTGTCTGTGATGCAAGGTGGTGAACACAGTGGGTGAGGGGCATGGAAAGTGGATCAAGTTGGGAGCTAGTAGACCTCAAGAGTTTCTTTGAAACCTCTGTTTATTTTGAAACTCTCCTAGGAGTCAGAACATTAAGCATGTATTAAGAACTTTCAGCAGGTATATTACTTGGCCACCAACAACGGGTCAGGGATCCCCATCTGTGACTTGGTAGTGCTCAGTGTCCAGGGGAAGCATATCTTTCAGAGCAGGGAAGTCTTTATGGAGAAGAGGAGCTCCGACATGGTTTAAAGCATTTGGTACTAGGCAGGCTGTCAAAAAGTGGCCACACGGATGGATGGACGAGTGAAGGCGTGAATATCTAGGAGGTGTCTACCAGAACACGTGACTCTAAAGACACGAGGCCACCATCCTGCTAAATGCCTCAGCACTATGTAGGCCTTTGGGATTTAACACAACTCAGAGAAATATATGGGGGAACCTTACACTGATTAAGATAAAGTTTCCACAACACTGGTGGAAAGATGGCTCAAGAGGAATTAATTTGAAGTTTAGAGAAACAAGTCTTTCTTCTCCTACACCTGAAGTTATGGACTAAGCTTTTGGCCTGCTTTACATATGTTTAATCTGGTGAAAAGGGAACTTGGATGAGGGATGGTGCACATGAGGCATGTTACCAGAATCTTCAAGTATCTGAAAAGTCCCCACGTAGAAAATGGATTTGACATGTTCTGCAGGTGCTGCATTTAGAACAATGGCTGGAAATGATGGCTTTTACACTCAGCATACAGAAATCTGTTCCAGATGGGAACGTTGGGAATGTCCCTTAATTGAATAATTTCCACCTTAAAGTGGAGAGTTAATTTTCTGGTATTTGGATAAATTTGATCATTTAAAAGGAGATTGGCAAATTATTTGGATTGGAGACCCAGCTATCTAGGATGCTGAGGAAGAAAGTCTCACGTCAGATGGAAGTTTAGAAACATCTCAGGGACGGGATGGAGGGGGCACCAGCGTGTGCCGAGCACCATGTGCCTGCTGTGGACATTATTCGTTTTTTTGGCCACCCACCACCTGAATGTCTTTTCTGAGCTTGGAGAATGTCATACCTTGTGTGACTTAGTGTCAGAGACACCTCCCACTATAGAATTTGACAATGCCGGATAATCATTGTCCCAGTCTCCCTTGCTAGCAATGCAAGCTCCAGCACCCAGGGCTTGATGACAATGACAGTAATGTCCCCATAAATCAGCTCTCCTGGGTGGTGAGACATGTTGGAGCCTTGTTCCCCAGCCCTCATGGAGAATCTGATTTCTGTTTTAACACTTTTTATAGATAATTTCCAGCACACACACACAAGAACAGAAAAGTAAACTCCTCATGTACTCATAGCAATAACCAACATTTTGCCAATCCTGTTTCTTGTACACCCCTCTGCTCCCCCCACCCCATGACTTCTTTCTCTGGAGTTTTTTTTAATGCAAATCTCAGAAACTGTGTTATTTCACTTGTAAATACCTGAGTCTAATAGCTCCTGTCTAGGCCTCTAAAAGAATCCTACCCTCCATGACAATATCACACCTAACAAAAGTCACAGTAATTCCTTAACGTCCTCTATTACCCAGTCATGTGATACTTTCTTCAGTTGTCTTGGTACAATGTGTTTGCTTGAATCCAGATCCAGATAAAGCCCACCAGTTGCCTTTGGTTGTTACTTCTGTTATTTCTCTTTCATTCAACATCAGCATCCTCTTATTTTCTTTCTGTACTGTTGATTTATTGGTGAAACTTCGTTTTTCCTGTAGAACCCAATATCCTTGTAATAAATTCCTTTTCTGTTTCAATCAACCAGAATGGACTTCAGTCGATTGTAACTAAGAATCGTGACTGAAATACAAGCCTTGTAGGGTCCCCATTTTGCTGAGGAGGAAACTGCATAGGGGTTAAGCAATTTGCTAAGTTTTCAAAGCTGGTAAGTGTCACGGCTGGAGTTGGAATTCAAAGCTCTCTGACTCGCGGTCTATATGTAATCAGCATGCTTTCTCCCAGCTCCCTTCCCACTCTAGCATTCTAGTATTTCACGCCCCTTTTCCCAAGGCCAAGTTCATTTCGGCCAGCAGCACACCCCAGGAATCCAGAACACCTGGTTCTCACTACCAGCCGTGATCTCTACTCGGCTTAACAAGTCTTGGCTTTATGAGAGTCCATTACATTTCCTGCCAGAACCCAGGTGTGGACATGGGTAAACAGAACTGTATTTTAGGGTGTATCTTTATCCTAAATGCACTAGGCCAGTGGTTCTCCAGCACAGCCCCCGGAGCAGCAGCAGCAGCACCTGGGAACTTGTTCGAAGCCCCACCCTAGACACACTGAAACAGAAACTCTGCAGCTGGGGTCCAACCCTCTGTGTTTTTATAAGCCTCCTAGCTGATTCTGATGTCTGTTCCAGTTTGAGACCCACTGCACCAAGTCTTACATCTGTGTGTTCCCGGAACATCACAGTAACGTAAAACGATCTGTGCTGTGCTGCTCTGGGCCCTCCCTGCTGACGGAGCACCCCCGACACTGCGGGACGGACGCCCTCTCTGCAGTGGCTGGATGGTTTTTATCTACCAACAGTTTGCCAGTGGACCCTTTGGTATTTAGGGAAATGTTATTATTTTTTAAATGTCCTAGTAGAATCTCTCTTTCCTTATGTTAAAATCGCAGAATTGAATGAAATCCCACATGTCAGCCACTAACCCCTATTCTTCCCTTGTGAGAGCGGTGTTGGTTAGAGCTGACTAGACGGTTCACTTTCAGGCAAATGCTCATGACTATCTTCAAATCTACAGAGACCCCTGGAGGCTGAGGGGCATCGAAGGACCCCAGTGGGGCTGGTGGGCTGCCTGTCCCTGACGTGGCCTTTGGTTCCATATGTCTCTGCAGGCCGAAGGGGGGCCTGGGAAGTGTTCAGAAAGCTTGAAGAGACAACAAGGGTAGTAGAGAGAAGGCTTAAAACTTTGTGAAGTCTTTAAAAATCATTCATGAACATTTTGTGTTCTGTTATTGGTGTCTGTGGTAAGCCCCACGTGTTCTATCCTGATTTCCTTACGCTGAACCATTCGGCTAAAATTTCCCTCACTGGACCCTCCCCAGCTCACTCACGATGGGTGAGAGGAGGCTCTTGCCTCAGCATCCTTGCTGGCCTCCGATGCATGTTCCTGGCTGCCAGCTTCTGACCCCCAGCCTTCCTCAGGCATCACTGGGCATCAGACTTCAGGCCTTCTGACACACCTGGGTCATCGGCCATCCCTGGCCTGTCCCCAGTGGGGTGCTTGCTCCGTGCTCAGCCCGAACTCTGGATGGACATTTTAAGCCCTGTCGGGAGACAAAGAAGAACTTCAGGACCATTCTTTGCAAGGCACCATCTGTTTTTCCTCTCCTGTACAGCCTTTTTTTCTCTCCTAATCGTCATTCTTTTCTAGAATGGAGTGATACTTGAAGAATTATTTAACACTTTCCTGCTCAACCAATTCATAGATTCACCCTTGATCCTCTGCAGCTTTCTGGGCCATACTGAATTTTCCACCAGTAAGAAACAAGCTGATCTTACTGGAGCATGTCAAATCCCAGCTGTGCTGTACACACGCACACACACACACACACACCAGAATGTCTTTACGTTTGCTTCTCCATTCCACAGTGTTTTCCCTCCAGAAAGTTAATGAAATATCCCCACGGCAACTAAAACCATCAACACTGATGTTACATAGTAACAAATTGGAAATTTCTGGAAAGAGTTTGATCTATAATGTTTGGACTTAATATTTGTAGTTGGTGTCGGGTCATGTCTTATCCAAGACATCACTCTGCTTCATTAAGTGAAAAGTAAATACATCTCTAGTGTTACAAAAACAAGCTGCTATTTACCCAGAGCCAGTTATCTGAACCCAAACCCTCCTCCTGGAGCCTGGAGAGGAAGGCTGGCATGACACCAGTCCTGACAAAGTGAGTGGGCAGAGGTTTGTGTGCCAAGGAGCCTGGCCTAAGAGAACAATAAAGAAAACCCTGTTCTCCCCCCACCTTTGCTGGGTTTCTCCACTTCTTTTAGAGCTGTCTTGGACTCTTAACATGATACAAGAAGGCGCCTGAGGATCACTTACTTCTCTTGGCATGGGAACATTCCAGGGGTTTATGCTCTGCCATCAATCTCGCCTTCCCCTTGGCTCTTTCTCACCAGGCTCCAGAATGAAAAATGAGAACGCTCCAATCTCGCATATTAAACCATAACTAATTATTATTAGATCAGTTTTCACTTTTTCCCGGCCCAAATGTCAAAGGCACAGGTCTTAATTTCCTAGCTCCAGCAGGCCCAAAGCTAGGGGAAAAAGGAGGACGAGAGCTTCCAGGAATGGACTGACTTCAACTGGCTCAAAAGCTGTGTAAGTAAAAAGCTTTTAGGCCATTGAAAGTGAAGGACTCCGGTCTTCTTGCTGGAATCGCTCCTCAAATGCTATATATGTTGTTGATGTTCTCTGAACCGAAGGGAGATGCCTGAAGAGAAGTCACTCTGAATTCAGAGGTGAGACCACATAAAAGCCAGGCACAGAGAGTGCAGAGCCTCCTGATTTCGCATCTGGAGGAGACCCCTGAGGGAACCTATGAGCTCCACCAACTCTTCAAATTTTGGGTGAGGAAACCAGGTTTGCAGTGACGGCAGGCCACCCCTCCCAGCGTGGGCCTCCTCTTCCTGGAGATCTGGTGATTGTGAGCACCATTTTGTCATCACAGGAAAGTCAAAGGCCCTGGACCGATGGAAAGAAAAAGAACGAGATCCAGAGGGCCTGAGTTCTACTCCTGTATTTTGGTGCTAAGAAAAAATTCAAGACGAGCCAGATCAAATATATTAAGTTCTTCCAAGAGGCATGTAAAGCCGCAGAATCAGAGGAGAGGCACACACTGGGGTGAAGGCTCTGGGGTCTGAGATGGGGTGGCCTAGGACCGAGTCCCCACTCTACTGTTCACAGACGTTACTCTTGCCCAATCTTATTGTCTCTAAAGGCTGTTTCCTCGTTGGTAAGCTGAGATCATGGCACCTGACTCATGGCATTTCTGTGAGAATTTAGAGTGTCTAATGCAACTATTAGCAACAATAAGCACTCACAAATCTTAGATGATATTATTATGATGTTGCTGTTAATAATAACTGTAGCGTTGGAGAAATCATGGGGGGTGTATTGGATTCCAAATCAAAGTTTCTAGAAAAATATTAGATACTTAGAAACAAAAAATTAAAAGGAAATAGATAATCCTACAACATCATCAGACCCTAACCTTTGAGACTCGCCTCATCTAAAGGAAAAGTCAAAACTGTATTTGCTAGTGCCAGTGACTTTCTTTCTCTATTCTCTCTATTGCTTCATAAAAGCGCTTTGAGTGAAAAACACACCCCGAGTCCTCCTTGGCCCGCTTAGCCTGGTGTCTCCTGTGGGGTCAGAGTCCCGGTGCAGGCCACCAAGAGGTCTCCCCCACGATGCGTGTACGGTGTGAGGAACCTAGCCGCCCAATCCTGCGCTTCCTGTCATCCTGTGAACTGGGACTATTTGAATTTCAGCCCCCACTTTGTTTATCTGTTACAGCCAGTGTTTCTGTGCCCGCCTGCAGCATAGCTGTAGCACAGAGAAGTAACACAGGGGGGCAGGGAGTCCCTGCAGAGATGAAGAGTGAAGGCGTGAACGTGGAGGAGGAGAGGGGAATGGACAGGGGTGAAAAATAGGGAGAGATGAAAAGGGAAGCCAAATTTTCCCTTCCTTGACAAATCAGACAGGGATATGGTATGATCCCACGAGCTTTGAAGGGTCCTGTTTGTTCATTTTTGGGGGAGCAGACAAGGCTACTTGTCTTAGGGTTGGAAGAAGGTAGCTTTAGTGTGTAGGCTATGGGTTCTAGAAGGGCAAGGACAGAGGCCATTTGAGGTGGGAGCTTGAGAAAAGAGTATCAGGGGTGAGAAATGCCAAGGGCCAAAGTGTCCAGTGGAGTGACAGCTCTCTCAAGGCAAGAGATGGGAGGTATGAAGAGGGGGAACAGATTTACCAGCTTCAAAGGGAAGCCACTAAATTCATGTCACATTTTGCATTTTTGTTGATAAATTCTGTGCCACTGGTGCTTGTAAGATGTAAGGGCGCGTTAAGAACAGAGCTGTGTTTTGAGAAGCAGCTATTTTCCAGAGCCAACAGCTCTTAGAGAAGTTGATAGAAGGCACAGAGCATGCACAGCTGCTCATATCAAATGTTTATAGGTATACAATATAGTGCTTACGCGTACAGATCTTTTTTAATACTTGAAAGATGATCAAATTATAGTTTTAAGGAATGAAATCCTTTTGGTTATATAACTTCACTCTCTGTCACATACTTGTCGGCAAACTGTGAGTTTTTCTTCAATGGATAGCAAGTCCCATCGGCCTCCAGTTTGGCAGGATTCGTGTGAGGAGAGGGAGACCCAAGATCTCCGACGCTGAAATCCGGGGTCCTGACTGCTGCTTCTCAATTTCCTGACCCCCATACAGCCGACCCTCAGGGTGGATACCTGTAGCATGCAGAGCGCCTGAGCTGTGCTGCAGGGCAGACAACCTGACATCTCAATCGACAACAGTGTTTTCCTTGTTCACGCATGCCCACTGAAGGTCCGAGAGGCACTCCTGGCAGCTGTTTCTCACGAGAGGCTGGTGACGCTCCTTCTTGCCCCGAAAGGCAGGGAAAGAGGGACAGAGAGTGAAATGCTTTACCTGGAAGTGACATTGCCACTTCTGATCACATTTCACTGGCTTAAGCAAGTCACATGGACCACGCCTATCTTCAAGGAGGTGAGGATTAAAATTTCCAGCAGGAGAGAAGAACAGTGATCCTGCACAATGTCACTCGGTCATTCTGAAAATGAAAACGCCAGCGGCACCACTGTCCTGTCTAAACAATCTCATGATTTGGAGATACTAGCCATTCTTCATGGTTAGTTGGCCTTACTTCTCAGCTTTGGTAAACGCCCTTCTAAGTCCATTACATATCATACACGAATTATCCTGACAATGGATGGCTCTCTCTCTAGATAGTCAAATAATATCACTCAATTAAACTCATATTTTACCCACTTCTTCTAAGTTTTTGACATGGTTTAATTAGAAACGTAGAATTTTATAAACACAGAAATTAGCCAAATGCCATGTCCACACACACAACCTGACTGCCATCAAGTATGTGAGGTTAGCACACATAACTTGACTGGGGTTTGCAAAAGTAATACTTCCGAGATTATTCATTTTGTCCTAAGAATTCTACCTAAAATTTTATTAGGCTGCAACCATTGGACAATGCTTTCTGAGTTATGACTTCAAAGAACATACTTTTTTTCACTTTATTATAATTTTTTCTATAGTAATATAAGTATTTAAAATAGATGCAAATAATTCATAACTAGTAAAACAATAGCTTACTTATCCAGATACAGTTTTATTTGCAAGCACAACTATTTGAAAATCTTGAAGAAATTTGAAATAATAGGGTCTTGAGCAGTTTAAATAAATGTCTCAGAATATATTTACTGTTACTTTTCCTGTAATTATGATAAACTTCATATGGTTCCTCAGGCGCATGTTAAGCTGAAGATTGAAATTGAATCCCTGCCTCACAACATACAGAAATGAAGAAGACAAAAAAACAGGAAGCAAACCCAAGGATTTGAAAATCAGAGCCGTCTACACGTGTGAGTCCGTCCGCCTCCATGTCCTTGAAGAGCAATGCAACACAGTAAGGATACAGCTTACAATGAAGCACTCAAAACACAATTATGTTCCATAACTTTAAAAAATGTTATCACATATGACAGCAGCAAGAAGGTGGTAAGGCACCTGGGAGAGAATGTCACAAAAGATGTGCAAGACTTAAAAGGAAAATTATAAAACTATGGATTATTATTAAATTATTAAAAAGTGAATTATTCATAGAGAGGACTGAGTTGAGAGTGTCTCTGAAATTACAAAAATATTCCTCATTTCTTTAAAAATATGTGTATTTGTTCTCTTAATAAAAAATGCATATTCCCTAGCCTGGCACTTAGAAGTCACTCAATAAATATTTGTTGAACCAGTGAGCAGATGGATGGAAATAAGCAAATTCTTCCATGTTTTATAGTTATTTTTGTACATGGTGTCAGTTCCCAAGCACCCCAGGCCCACCCATAGGTCCTCTTACCCGTGTGCTGCCTCTTGTCCAGATCCTGAGTCAGTGGAAGCCTGGATGTTAGGTGGAATGGAAATTCCCTCTCCACTGATGACTCAGGGTCTAGCCAATGTCTGCTGTCCTGACCTGGTGTCCACTGTGCCTGGCATGAAGTCAGCCTCAGGACACAACACCAGACATGCCCATCATTTCCACCCACTGAAATGGAGGCCTCTGTGGAGGCCAGGGGCTTCCCAGAGACATGGAAAGGGTAGCATTGAGGACTAGAAGATGCCACCTCTTCCAGGGATCCTGAGATCAGGGTGGTGAGCCCCTTACACAGCTGGGCACAGAGATCGAGTCTGCTGTCTGTGGGCTGGCGGCCTAGTGAAGGATGTGGGCTGGGGCTCGGGGCTTCCATGATGGGCCATGTGCATAATGAAGTGAAACAGGCCCTCAGAGAGAGAAAAGTGGGAGAGCAGAAAGAGAAAGAGTTGAAAACAATGTGGAGAGAGAAGTTTTATAATGACCTCTTAGCACTTATGAAGCTAGGAGATTCAGTAAGGCCTGAAATAACAATAGCATAAACAAATAATAATACAAGAATAATGCCAGCATCAATTCTTACATAGTGTTTCCCCTGTAGCAGCACTTGAAACGTTAACTCACGGAATTCTTACCTATGAGTTAGATATTCCCATTTTACAGCTGAGAAAACTGAGGCACAGATATTTTAGCCAATTTGCTCAAGGCAAGTGTGGAACAATGACCTGAATCCAGACAGTGTGGCTCCACAGGCCATGCTCTTGATCTTGATGTTCTCCCATCTCTCGAAGGGTCTTCAGGTGGGTTTGGTTACTTGCAGACATTCCTGACTAACTGAATAAAACAAATCCTTTTGAGACAGCTTTGTCTGCTGTGAGCGGTTGGCCAGGCCGCCTGCCTGGTCCCGGGTCGTGGACATCTTCCAGTTGTCTGAGGACTTGAACTTACACGACCAAAAGCCCAGTCCCCTGGAGACTTGACCCCTTTCCCTCGCCCCGGGTCACCCCTCCTTTACAGCTTCAGTATCCACTCTTCTGAGGAAATGACTCTGAAACTCAAAGCTCTGTAGTTTTCCCAAACTCGTGTTCTTTAGCATACTAGTTCTGAAAGATGGTGAGTGTTCTGCAGAACAAATGAATGAACAAAAATCTTTTCAAAATCTGAGCAAAATGTCTTGCTGTAAGCCTTTTCCACCTACGTCCAGCATCGGGACCAGGGGTTGGCACACTACAGCCCTTGGCCCAAATACAGCCTGCCGCCTGTTTTTGTAAATAAAGTTTTATGGACACACAGCCATGTCCATTTGCTCACGTATGACCGCTTTTGTGCTAGGACAGCAGAGTTGAGTGGTTGCAACAGAGTCTGCATGACCTATGATGTCTAAAGTATTTACTCTCTATCCCTTTAGAGAAAAAGTTTGCCGACCCCTGACCTACACTCGTGGAAGAACAGTGGCCCTCAGAGTGCGTCTAAGAGGCGCACCGGCAGCATTTGGCAGCTCGACAGCTCCGAAACCGCTTCCATCAAGGCAGTTCTGCCCCCAGAATGGTTGCCGTGAGTTTCTCTGCCTTAGAGACCTCGTTTCCTTTATGAAAACCACTACGACAAATGAACACTGTGTGCTGTGCTCTGCTCTTAGCAGACGTGCATGATTTTATTATCGGAATGATTTTTTTTCTGCAGCAGTTATTCAGATTCCCTTCTGGTTGCTAGAATTCACTTCATGTAATAGAAATTAGTGAACCTGACCAAAAACAGAAAGAAAAGGAAACAGCATTTACTATTTCAAGAGGCAGGCATTACTCTTATTTTTCAGGGGAGGGAACTAAGGTTCTGAGAGGTTAAGTAAAATGCCTTATCTTAGACGTGGAAGTGGCAGCAAATGCTGCATAATAAAGGCTCTGAGAAGTCCTAGAGGAAAGAAACCTGATTAAGCTTTTTTAGCCCATTGTTCCCCAAACAGATTTTCTTAAAAAGATTCTTTAGAAGGCCCCAGGAACTGGTGCTCTGAGGAAATACACCTGGAAAAATGCTTCTCTACAGTAGAGATGTCAAATGAAAACAGGCCTGCGACTGGGACACGATGACTTTGTGGGGCTCTTGGGGTTGGGGGGGAAAGCCCGGTGTTGGCATTATAGAGATCAGGTACCAGCTCGCCAGCAGGAAAGGAATTTAAACAACCCAGGTTTCAGTTCCCTCGTCTACAAACACCACGGGGTTATGGAGACAGTTACACGAGATCATCTGTTTCAAGCTACACTGAATGACATGTGACGGGCGCTCAGAAAAGGGGAGATTTTGTGGGCTCAGGTAGAAAAAGTAAGGAGTAAAAATGAATGAGGCTCTGCTGAAAGGAGAGAAAGCCTCCTGTGCCTGACTTCACCTACCCTCTACCCGTCCCCACACCACCTAAGCCCATCGCTCTATCTACAGCAGACACGAGCTGGCATCTGGAAAACGGGAGACAGGAACAGCAGAACAGTAAATCAAATAACTGCACTAAAAACCAGGCAACCACTGGAGCATTTTGTTGTTCGCTTCCCCATGTGTGTCCTCAGCCTCTAAGCTGGGATGTTTCGCCCTTCCTAACTCTAAGGACAGCCCGTCAGTTAAGGAACTACTTCTTCCTAGGTGGAGGAGAGGATGTGGAGGAGGGGAAGCAGGGATACTGCCCTTGCATTTTGGCAAAGGTCCTGTGAGGACTCACCTCCAACGGCCCCCCTGGAGGAGGCAGCTGCCTGGCAGCCAGGAGGCTGGGATCCCCGCCTGCGTGCGATTCACCAGGGGAAGGCCTGAGACACTCAGGATGCAGAGGACAGGCCTCTTACTGCAAGCTGATTTCTAAGCCTCTTCTACTGGGCTTACAAACCAGACCCCTGCGGGTCTTGCCTTTGTCCACTGGTCTGCCAGGATTCTGGAAAGACAGCGCTTGTGCAATGGAATAAGTCCTTGGTCCAGGACAGGCGTTGGCAAACTTTTTCTGTAAAGGGTCAGAGAGTAAATAGTTCAGGCTTTGCAGGCCATGTGGTCTCTGTTGCAAGTGTTCAGCTCTGCCCTGGTAGCGAGAAAGCAGCCATAAACAATATGTAAACCTGGCTGAGTTCCAAGAAAACTTCATTTATGGATGCTGAAATTTGAATTTTATATAATTTTGCTCTTTTATAAAGTCTTTTTCTTCTTTTTCCCCCAACCATTTAAAACTGTAAAACCCATTCTTAGCTCATATGCCATACAAAGACACGAGGTGGGTAAGATTTGGTCCATGGCTGCCATTTCCTGAGCCCTGATGAAGAATCCTGGAATGTTCTGGATGAGGGATGTTGGACAAGCCTTTTCCCTTCTGAGAACATAAGTCGGACAGCATACCAAACAAAAAGGGGATAAAATAAGACAATGTCTGTGAAAATGCTCTGAAAACTGTAAGGTGTTTTCACAAATTAGCATTCTTATCACCAAGGTAAGTCTTTGAGCAGAAACATTAATTCCAGTGTAGAAAGGTGTGTAAATTGTCCAGAGGTTATTGAAAGGAGAGAATTTCAATTTCCGTGGGGAAATACAGTTCAAATGATCTTTTCCAAGTGTTTTGTATTTTGTAGAGAATGAAAACCACAACCAAAATGTGACTTGTGGTTTGGATGTTGGAGGGTTCTTTGCCACCACTTATAGTATTTTAAAAGCCATAAAAATCAACCACAAAATATCTAATTTCTCAAATTATTATTTATTACCATTTAATTAATTGCACTGTTGGTTGAAGCTTTTCTTCCACAATTTCTGCCTTCTCTGTGGTTTTTCCCTTCTTCTGACAACACCTGAAACAGGGCAGTAGGCCCTGATGTCAATGAGAACAGAAGCAAATGCACTGGTTTCAGGATACAGATTATCTCCCAGCCCCCAGCTGACAGCTGTCCTGGGGTCTGCGGGGTAGGAGAGAATAACTGGAAAAGAGGGGCTCCAGTTGCACTTCTCTCAGCCTTGTGTTCCCCTGAGCTTTCTTCCAGACAGGGGAGAACACCCCCATTCTGACTGCAGTGAGGGAAAGCTCACGACATGCCCCCAAGAACAGGGCTTCACGAGCGTCCCCTGCAGAGGGGCCTCTGGCCCAGATGAGAGAGGCTCGGTTCCAAAGGCAGGTTCTGGTGAGCACTCAGGGGCAGTGGCTGCATGGAGATGACAGTCACAATTCCAATGAAATGGAGGCAAAAAATGGTGACAGGGGTCGCCAGGCGGAGAGAAATGAGCAAGCCAGGGAGGAGAGGAGGGGAAGCTAAGACTGTGGGCGCACTTGGCTTTATTTTTCAATTTTTTTTTGTTTTACTTTTAATTGTATTTTAATTTTATTATTTATTTATTTATTTTATTTTATGAAAATGAGAAATGCAGAAGTTGACATCACAGAATGACCAGAGAAAGAAGGCCTAATCTAGAGGAATTACCTGGGGTTGCCTCGTTAATCTAACGACTCAAAACCAATCACAGGCGCAAAGAAAGGGGGGAGGGAAAGGGGGAGCAAGGGGAGAGGAGAAGGAGAAAGAGGAGGAGGAAAGGTCAGGAGGAAGGAGGGAAAGAGGGCAGACTCTTCTTCCGCCCAGCCATTCGCCCGTCGAGACAGCTCTGGGGTCGATGGGGTGAGAGAGGCGTCAGCCGCAACCTCTGTGAGGCAGGCTCGCTCGCTCCTTAAGTGTGGTCGTCTCCCACCCAGCTTTTACAGTGCATGTTTTCCATTTCACAGATGCAAGTCAACTACTGAATTTAGTTAACTTGGAAAGGACTAAAATAGATGGATAGAGCACCCCATTTCCCCTCACCCCCTACCCTTGTCTTTTTTCTTTCCTTTCCCTCTTTGTCTTCCACGTCCCCTCCCCACGAACCTGGATTAGCTGATAAACCCCAAGGTTCTCACAGGTTGTTAGGATTACACCGATGACCCTGAACAAGAGGTGTGAAAACAAGAACAAACGAATCACCACCTCCAGCGTTAAAGACGAAAATTACCACCTGAGCCAGAAAGTGCAAGGACCGCAGGGAACTGGGAAACCTTGGCCCGGCCAGGTTCTCTCTGTTGCGCATCAGCTGAAGAGAGTCTTTAACCTCCAACGGAGTTCTGAAATCATCTTCTTTTGGTGGCACTCAATAAAAGACCCAATCTGCTCCAATCCTGAGCAAAACCTGGGCTGCCGGTTGCCGACACGTTGCCTTCTGAAGGGTTTCCAAGAGCTTCTCCTTTGCACATGGATTTCCGCACCTGTGGCTGCTGTGAGGGCAGCTCCCTGCACAGGACCCATAAGGGTCTCAGTGTGAGCCTGCCACCCCCTTCTCTCTACCCCTCCGATCTGCCCCCCATGTTCATGAGTGTAGCAGACCAGAAGTTCTTGACACAACACTGTATTAGGGGTCCAGGCGCGGTAGGCTTAGCGCCAGAGGAGGGGCCGAGAGTTTGGGGCTCCACACCAGCCTCATCTCAACCAGAGCGCCTCTAGTCTTGCTTGTCGGACAGGTGAGTTCTCTTAAACAAATTTTAAGATGTAAAACTTGGAGAACCACCCTGGAGATTGAAAAGAGCACCAAGAAGAGTGGAGGCAAATCATGTCACTGGGCGGCTGAGAGACGAGGATGCTGTGTGAGGAAGGAAGTGGCTGTGTCTGCTGAGCCCTGGCCGTCTATTTATTTATTTAGTGTCTGCTCCACTCGCTCATTTCCAGCGGCCGCTCCCGGAGCTGCTTCCCAGCCCAGACTTACCATCCCCCTGGGCTGGCGTTGTCTGGAAATAGGACGTACAACCGCATGTTGTCCATGCGACTACAGCTCAGTGAGTGGAAAAAGAAGGAGTTTTGGAGCAGACAGTCCTGGGCTCAGGCCCTGGCTGTGTCATTTATGACAGCTACAACTTTGAGATATTTTATTTAACCTCTGTGAGCTCCAGTTTCCTTTGTGGAAAAATGGGGAAACAAATATTTACCTCTTGAAGTCAATAAGTTTTTTCCTTCCCTTTCTCTTTTTAACTATATCATTGGACTTCCATTAAATAAAATGAGTTTGGTTAACTTTTGCAGAGAAGATAAACTCAGTAAAAAAAATGGAGGAATGCACATCTCCTAGGAGCACAACAGCTCAAAATCTCCACCTCCAGCTTTGGTTTCAGAAGGGAAAAATGCACCTAGGAGAGCAAAACTCAGGATCAGCCATGACTGCGGCAAGCTCGTCAGAGACTATCTCAGGCAAAATTGCCTTTTAATTTTTTACCTTTTATTATTTTTTCATTTTTAATACACTTTATTTTTTAGAACAGTTTTAGATTTACAGAAAAATCGAGATGCTGGTGTAGAGAGTTCCCATATACCTCACGCTCAGTTCACCCTCTAACTTAGATTAGTATGATTACATCTGTTATCAATGAATCAATATCAATACATTACTACGAACTAAAGTGCAGACTTTGTTCTGATTTCCTCAGTTTTTCGCTAACGTCCTTTTTCTCTTCCAGCAGTCCATCCAGGATCCCACATTACCTTTAGTGGTCATGTCTACTTAGGTTCCTCTTGACTTATTTCCTTATTTTTTGATGACCTGGACAGTTTTGAGGAGTACTGGTGGAGCGTTCTGTAGAAAGTCCCTCAATTTGAATTTGCCTGATGTTTTTACTGTGATTAAACCGGGGTTCTGGTTATTGGGAGGGAGACCATGGAGGTTAAGTGCTGTTCTTGTCACATCATATCAAACGTATACCATGAACGTGACTTACCACTCTTGATGTTGACCGTGAGCACCTGGCTGAGGGAGCAGTCGTCAGGTTTCTCCACTGTAGAGCTGCTCCTCCCACCTTCTGCACTGCATACTTCAGGAGGAAGTCTGAGAGACCCCGCAAAGGCGGTTGCACATAGGTTCCTCTGGGTTTCTCCTCCGCTAGTCTGCCACGCCAGCTTCCTTTCAGTGCACGAACTGCATAAACATTGTGCTCATGCTATTTCTCTTGCAGTTTTAGCAAATTTCAAAGATTTCTAAAGATTCTAAAAATCTCTTTTCTTTCACCCAAATCGTCATGAACTTTCCTGTTTTCAGCAAAGCTTGACTTTTACCTCTGACCTCACAAAGTGAAATGTAGGATGATTGTACATCCACAAGCACGCTTTTGACGGCACCCACCCTTCTGGCCGCTATGATTGCTCAATCCCAAATCAGCTTACAACTGGAGATCAACTGGAGAATGGACTGCAATTTCCCAAACCAAGGTTCCTTTCAGATAGTGGTGCTACTAAGTAGAATGGGCAAGACAGTGTGGATACGCAACTGCAGGAGATGGCTGTAGTAGTCAGGTCAGGCGAGGCACATACTACTATAAGAAACAACCCCCAAATCACAGTGAGTTCAAATATAGTGTTTATTTCTCCTTCATGCAAAGTCCACTGACTCTTAAGGATGACCCAACTTGATTGGAGACAGAGTGATCTGGCTTCTTTAATTCCATGTGTCCTGACCCATCTCCTGGCTCCATGACCCCCTCAGAAGAGGAAGAGATAGCTAGCAAGTCACACGGGGTCATTGTAGTCTTACCTTGGCACTTGTACTCATGGTCCATTGGCTGGAACAGACCACACGTACCCACTTATGTGCAAGGAGGCTAGGTCCTGAGAATTCTTGGATCATAAACTCAAGTCCACTCTTATCCATCAATCAAATTCTTCCTTTTGTAATCTCATTCTGTGCTGGCACAAAGCCCTCCCAAACTCTTCCCTGGTTTCCCCCCAAGGTGCAGGGAGCTAAGTAAGGCAAATGTTGCTCCTTCTCAGTGAACTTTAACATCACTTTACATTGCTTTTTCTCCTTCATTCTAATGTAACCTATTGTTATAATGAGCAAAGGTGGGTTGTGCCCAGTCTGACCGCTACTAAGGACTTTACTCTAGTTGGTGACATGCCCACTGTGTTCTTGGCTTACCTCACTTTCTTAGTTGCAAAAACACAAAACATTCTACATTCTTTTTTTCTTTGTCTCTCCACAAGGCACATTGAGGTATCCTTTGCCCTAAATTTGCAAACTTAACTCCTTTTATTGCTACTCACTAAATTTGGCAACTTTCCTTCTCCCTATTCATTCCTTCCCCACCCCCACCTGACATTCCCCTCTGCCCACTCAAGACGGGACACCTAGGTCGTCCTCACTTCATCAGGCTGCACCTCAGTTTCTTCATCTCTAAAATGAGAGCTTAGGCTGCGCTGTGTCCTTCCCATTCTGATGGTCTCATAATGTGTGTTGATATCCTCTGTGGCATCTTCCTCATCAGGATTTTACCCTTTTAAATCATAGGATGTGTTAATGAGTCAATTAAAACCTGACATGTTTTAAAACAGAAAAAAAAAAAAACCCTATGAATTGATCTTTGAATTTGAAATTTCTCCTGTTTTGCCCCTTTCTTGAATTTTCTCAAACACATCTGTTGCCAATGTTCCTTTTTTTTTTTTTTATTTTTTTAAAGATTTTATTTTTCTCCTTTTTCTCCCCAAAGCCCCCCGGTACATAGTTGTATATTTCGTTGTGGATCCTTCTAGTTGTGGCACGCGGGACGCTGCCTCAGCGTGGTGTGATGAGCAGTGCCATGTCCGCGCCCAGGATTCGAACCAACGAAACACTGGGCCGCCTGCAGCGGAGCGCACGAACCCAACCACTCGGCCACGGGGCCAGCCCCTGTTCCTTTTTTTTTTTTTTTTAAATCTTCTCCCCAAAGCCCCCCAGCACGTAGTTGTATATTCTACTTGTAGGTCCTTCTAATTCTGCAGCGTGGGCCACCACCTCAGCATGGCTTGATGAGCAGTGCTAGGTCCGCACCCAGGATATGAACTGGTGAAACCCTGGGCCGCCGAAATGGAGTGTGTGAACTTAACCACTCGGCCACGGGGCCAGTCCCTGGAATCATTCTTTAATTTACGTAACTCATTATACAGTTTACTCTTGAATTTAAGCAGTGTTATGCATCATAAGTAGTGAAAATATCAAATTCTCTTGAAAAAAATAGTGGAATTGGTTCCTATGTATTTTTCTCCCATGGTGTTCCCAAGGATTTGGTTACTTGAAACCAGAACTAAATAGAATTATTGAGTTAATTTTGAAGTTACAGGCTACCTACGTTGATGAGATGTTTATATAGAAACTTGATCATTCACTTGTAAATAGGTGAGTTTCTTGTTTGTTTTAATTGCCTAAAAATATGATGATGATATACAGGAATTTTTTTCAGGAAATGGGATCAATCCTAACTATATCTCCTTAACAGAATCTTTTTTGTTAGCCATTTCTTTTCAAGATTAAGCACTGAAGGAAAAAATGGATTCTTCTTCAGTTGCTGTGGTTATTTCTTAAGCAGTATCAACTTTTTAAACCATTTAGCCAAATGTAATGTTTAGGGCATTGGCATGGAATAGGAATAGAATGACTTTCCTCCCAAAGCTGAGGATGCATTCACAGACGCTCGTTAGCAATGGTTGCTGGTCCAACTGGCCCCTTACTCAGGAGCACACAAGACTTCTTTGTGAGTCTTAGTTTTAAAGAAGACCACTAACAATGAATTCTGCAGTGGTCTGGGTTTTTCAAAGATGGCGTCAGGAAAGACGATGGCGGGTAGATATGAAAAGCATAGATACATGGAACGCCATTTGCCCAACAGCTTCCCTCTCTTACCTTCTTTGTTTTGGGTTCTGCTGCTAGTGCTGAAACATAGAGGAAATGCCTCAGCTGCTGGAGAGAGCTTTCTGTCGACAGTGTGCTCCATTCCATATTATCTGCATCATTGAACTCCAATTAGTGCGTGATTTCCACTCTGGTGCTGACTGAAGTTTTTTGGGTATTGTTAAACAGAATTCCAGGCTTTCAGCTTCAATAATTCAGTCTAACCCTGCAGTTTTACTGCAGAATTCTAGGAGACCTGTCTGCTGGGGGTGAGAGCCCTGAAGTGGGAGTCTTAGACCAGGACTCAGCTTCTGACTGCCATTTCCCAGTGGTGTGACCTGGGATGAATCATTTGTCATCAGTATCCTATGAGGAAATGGAGAGGCTGGGACACTACTGTTACCTGCAAAAGACATTTGTAAACTATAAAGTGTTATGATTTATGGTAACACTACAGTAACCCAGACAGCCTGGTGCTGGCATAAAGAAGGACAAATAGATCAATGGAACAGAGAGGTGGGTCCAAAGATAGGCCCACACAAAGGTGCCAGGGCAAGTCAATGTTCTGAAGATTGTGCTCTGTGTTTTTAACAAATGGTCACAGAACCACCGAAGGTTCATGTGCAAAATAATGAACTTCAACCATATCTTCTGTCATATACAAAAATTAACTCAAAATGGATCATAGACCTAAATGTAAAACCTAAAACTGTAAAATTTCTAGAAGTAACCATAGGGAAATATCTTTGCAACTTTAGAATAGGGAAGGAAAAATAGACACAAATGGAAAAATACGATAAATTTAACCTTATCAAAATTTAAAATCTCTAATTCTTGAAAACAAAAAGGCAAACCACAGGATAAAAGAAAATATTCACAATACATATATCTGACAAAGGACTTAAATTTAAAAAGGGGGGAGCAAATAACAGATTGGAACAGATGTCACAAAAGAAGATAAACAAATGGTCAATAAGCATGTGAAAATGTGTGCAGCATTGTTAGTTACTAGGGAAACACAAATTTTAAAAACACAGTGAGTTACCTCTGCATACCGATAAGAATAGCTAAAATTAAGATCCTAAGTGTTGGCAAGGATTTGGAGAAACTAGAACTCTGATACACAGCTGGTGAAAATGTAGAAAGAGGCAATCACTTTGGAAACAGTTTGCCAGTTTCTCATAAAGAAAAAGGGTACATACACTTACCAAATGATTCAGCCATCTCGCTCCTGGGTATTTATCCTAGAGCAACACAAAGACTTGTACCTAAAGTTCATTGCAACTTTATTTCAAACAGCCAGACACTGAAAACAACCCACAGGTCCAGCAAGAGGTGAATGTATGAACAAATTATGGTATGTCCATACCTTGGAATACTACTCAGCATAAAAAAAGAATGAACCACTTACACTCAACAGCATGGATGAATTTCACTAACATTACGATGAGCAAAAGAAGCCAGATCCAAAAGAACATGTGCTGCATGACTACATTTGTGTTAAATTCTAGAAACTACTAAACTCATCTACAGTGACAGAAAGCAGTGGTCGCCTGGGGACTGACTGCAAAGTAGTGTAAGGGGACTTTTTATGGTGATGTAGATATTCCATATCTTGATTATGGCACTGGTTACACAGGTATGTATATTTGTAAAAATTCATCAAACTTATAATAAATCAGATTGGTTTCACAAATAGCTTAAAATGCTATACAAATATAAATTTCCAGGAGAGAAGCTGTAATGAAAATAATTGCAATGTGTAATAATTGAGTTTATTTGTTGTGTTATTAAGAATGTAGATGCTGGAGTTCAGATCCCAGCCCTGCCTCTCATCATTCCTAGCCATATGGCCTTGGGCAAATTATTCAATCTTTCAGAGTCAAGGTTTTCAAATCCATAAAATGGGGGTTATAATATTGGGCTCACAGAGATTTTAGGAATTAATAGATGCCAAGTGTTTAGGACAGTGCCTGGCATACAATAAGTGTTTGTAAATATTAAGTATTATAATTATCAATGGACTTTAAATTACTCTTTTCTTTCCTTCTTCTCATAAGCAGATGATATCCAGTCTCCACTGGGTAGAAACATAAGGGAAGGACCTGATAAACTGAGGCTCCGCTGTCTTCACGTCCTTTCTTATCCTTAACCACCAAGTTTGCTCCTTTCCCAGGAGCTTTAAGAACCAAGAATGGAGTTAAGGCAGATCCTTTTCCGTCCCAGCGTTCGAACCAAATCAGGACTCCTTCAGCAGTCCTCAAGCGCAGATGAGGCATTCTCATTCTCCACGAGGATCTGCATGTATAATGTGACAGTATTAATAGCTCTGTTTGTCTTCTTAATTTTCAACTTTCGTTAAGCAACTGAATAAAAACCCGATGGTTCCTCCTTGGCACCGCATCACACTCATGGTGGATCTGACTGCTCAGACCTCTCACCTACTCAGACCTCTGACCGATGGCACTTCTTTGTTGGCCGGGGGAGTCAGAGTGAAGGACCAGCCTGAAAGTGTTCTTGCTCCTTCCAAGTAATTTTCAACTGCATTAAATGGAGATCTTTGTATCATCCTGTGCCACATAAGAAACCAAGAAGGTGAGTCGGTACCTCCACCCCCGTACCATCTTCCCTGTTCTTCTGAGCTGGCCTTCACTCCCATAAGGGCCCTCCAGCAGGCCCAGTCCTGAGCACTCCTTGCCAGGGCTCGATGGATGAGGGAGTTGAGCCTGGGGTCGGATGTGATGAACCTGGACTGCAGTCTCTCTCCCGGCACTTGCTTTCTTTGGATCATTTTACTTGGCCCCCCCAGTGCCCTGCTGGGGCTAGAGTCCCATCCTGAGCATTGCCCCGCTGGGTGTGGTCCTGGCACCCTACAGTCTCCTCTTCTTGAAGGTCGGCTTCTCTTTCCCATATTCCCATCCACTGACAAGTGTTAGGCACCGTGGTGCAGTGGAAAGACACAGGTCTTACGACTACTCAGCCCTTAGTACAAATTCTGTTCATGCTTCTTTTTAGCAATGTGACTTGGATGAGTTTTTTAGCCTCTCTGAGCTTCAGTTTACCCTTCTATAAAATAATATAATAATGTGCACCTTTGAGGTTATTATGAGTGAATTATATCACCTCTATAATTTTAACATCATGTCTGACCCACAATGGGCATCCATTAATGGTGGATATTAATACCATAGTTTGCCAATTTGAAATACACATTGCCTTTCACATTTTCCTATCTCTGAAATCAGGATGCACGTTGCTGCTGACGACATCTCATAATCACTGCAGGCCAGGAGACTGGGGGACGTGGCTGCCATCGCCTGCCCAAGAGTTGTCATTCCAGGACACTTGGTTATTCCTGATGTGGTGACTAGACGAAGAGCTCGCTGTTGCAGTCAACCAAACGTTTAAGCGTGTTTGAGGAAGGAATGTGAGTCCAGCTGAAGTCTGCACACCTTCCACCGACACCTCCAGAGGCGGTGAGGGAAGCAAGAATCATATCTCGCTGAGTGGGGGTCATAGACTGGAGAGAGAGTCCTGGAGACTACAGCAGAGCCCTCTTTAAGAAGTTCTGTTCACCAGTGGTCTCCTCTTGGTGGCCCAGGGGATGACCTTGTGTGCAGAAAAACATGGACGTTGACAGCTTTGAGTCGAAAATATTAGTCAGATGATCATACTCTGTATGTGAAGAAGGTTTAAGAATTTAACTAATTTGTTTCTATTCCTCTTCTCGTGTAAGCGCGAGAATGATATGAGATGATAATCTCTATCTAAGTAAGTCCCAGAGTTCTCTCAGGGGCCTGCCCCGGGGCTGAGTGGTTGAGTTCGCACGCTGCCTTCAGCAGCCCAGGGTTTCACCAGTTCGGATCCTGAGCGTGGACATAGCACCACTCATCAAGCCATGCTAAGGTGGCATCCCACATGCCACAACTGGAAGCACCCACAACTAAAAATACACAACTATGTACCAGGGGGCTTTGGGGAGAAAAAGGAAAAAAGAAAATCTTTAAAAAAACAAAAAAAGAGTTCTTGCAATAGGTATTAAATAAATCTACGTGATCTGAAAATGTTGTGTTATGTTTCAATAGTGACCGTATTTTTTTCTTTCTTAGTTACATGTGAAACATGGTGCATCTTAACATGATAAGATAAAATTGGCACAAACAGGACTACCCAGAACACGATTCTTTTCTCCCTCTTGACTTGGGAAATTCCTCGTGCCCGGGAGTCATTTTGTGATGGGGTCTCGGGGGACAGCAGCAAGGTGTCTTCCCCTCTGCTGTGAAGCAGTGGTGTGCTGGCCCCTGGGGAACTCGTGCAGGAGCCACGCTACTTTCTCAGCCCCCAGCTCTGCTCTTCGCATCTTCCTCCTTCCTCCAGAAATCCCCCTGACATCCCAACATGGGCAAATCGTGGGCACGTATTTGTTTCACGTCTATGACCAAGCTTGTCCCAGTTATGACCTCTTACAGTATAAAGATTTGGCTTTACCTAATGAGAAACATAGAACTTATTCTTTTCTTAAATCCAGAAGAAAAGGTAACCAATAGTGTTACACCTTAGTGTATGTCTTCTCTAAACAGTGGCTCTTAACTCTGCATATTAGAATCACTGAGAGAGTTTTTTAAAATACTGATGTCTGGTCTCTCTTCCAGACTAATTAAATGAGATTCCCTGAGGATGGGGGCCTCAGGCATCTGCAAGGCCCCAGCTAATTTGGATTGTAGTGAGAGTTACCAAGCACTGCTTTAGACATTGGGCAATGCTGACTTCAGATGGACTGGAGCCATGCTCTCCTCCTGTCTCCTAGGCTAAGGCCCTGTTTCGAGACACCTTAAGAAGCACGCTAGGGAATTTGTGTCTGGCCTACAACAAAACACATGTTTAATTGTTCTCATTCCTGTTTAATTGTTTGAGGGAGGTGCTAGAAGAGTCCAGGGATAGCCGCCATCCATCCGGTGACCGCCACAGAACTTGAACAGCTACCAGTGCCTTCAAACCTCACAGTTCAGCTCTCACACTTCCTTCCACATGGGAACTAAAGCAAGTTTTCTGGGGTTTTTTATTGTGGTAAAATATACACAATATAAAAATTTATTTAAACCATCTTTAAGTGTACAGTGGCGTTAAGTACATTCACACTATTGTGCAACCATGACCATTATCCATCTCCAGAACTTTTTCATCTTCCCAAACGGAACCTCCTTACCCATCAGACACTAACTCCCCATGGCTCTCTCGTCCCAGCCCATGGAGACCACTACTACTTTCTGTCTCTCTGATTTGACTACTCTAGGAGAGAGCAGGAGAGGCACCAAGAGAAAGGTGGGTAAAAAAGAAAATCTAGATAACTAGGTTGAGTTTCCTTTGTTGATGAGGAAAACTTTGTTTGAGGTGATGGATGCTGCTCTTCTGCCTTCTTTGCCAGCTGTAAACAAAAATTCACCTAGAGGATGTTTAACTACTCGAAGGCAGGAGGAGTGGGGAGAAGAAGGGGTGGGAAGGGAGGTTTTAAAGAAAATGAGTTCAGGATGTTGGATGTGACGTAAAACAAGCATGTTGGATTAAATTATTTCCTGTGGTGCAGTGTTGAGAGCATGGTTTTATGAAAGATGGCTGAGAGAAGAAAAAAACAGAAGGTATATAAGGGAGTTGCAATGTGAATTTGACCCTAAACCATAGGAAACATCATTTGGTCTAAAAGTCTTTCTGGAATGAAAAGACACTTTGAGAAAGTCACGTGCTGTGGGTGTTTTTGTGTGGGGAGACACAAGGGGACTCCACGACCCAAGCCTGCTGCCTGTAGCTTCCCGGCTTCCCTCTGCTGGATGGGGTTGCCCCCTTCTTTTCTCTCCCAGTTCCCTTCACCATAGCCCTTAGCAAGTGTCCTCCGTCAGACAGTGGGCTCCAGCCTGGGGAGAGAGTGTTGTATGACTGGACACTGTGCGATTCCGCGTAGAAGCTGTAGGTGATCACGTCCACTGGAGACAGGAAGCACGTGCCCATCGGAGTATGCTGCCCTGCTCTTGTCTTGGTTGCTGACCTGGCTTTCTATTTCGTGCCTGAAAAACTGTGTGTTTTGAGTTATTGTTTGTTGAATAAATAAATAATTATAGGACATGAGTTTCAAGTTTGCAGTGAAAAAAAACCCTGCCAATATAAGTGAATATGATGATCCTTTTAAAAAGTGAGAAAGTAAGTTTTAGTGGCAAATAAGTAAGAAATGTGTGTGTGTGTGTGTGTTAAGAACCATGTTGAAAATGTGAAAGACTTCCTATCGGCGGTAGCCAGCTTCCAAGAGGGCCTCCAATGGCCCCTGATTGTCAGTGTTCGCTCCCCGTGCACCCCCTTCTATACCAGTGCTGGTCTGTGAGACCAACAGAATGCAGCAAAAGGGACAATATGTCCCTTCTGAGATTGATTAGAAAAAGCTGTGGCCTCCATCTTGGGCTCTTTCTCAGAACACTCACTTCAAGGAAAGCCAGATGTCACATCTTGAGGACAGTCAGGCAGAGTCTGGAGAGGCCCACGTAGTGAGAAGCTGCTGTCTCAAGCAGACAGCCTGTGAGGAACTGAGACCCACCACAACCCCATGGGTGGGCTTGAAAGCAGCTCAGCTCTTAGTGGAGTAACCTACAACCTCAGGAGAGACCCCGAGCCAGAACCATCCAGCTAAGCTGCCCTCAGAAACTGTGAGATGATAAATGCTTGCTGTTGTAAGCTGTTAAATTTGGCATGACTTGTTACACAGCAAGAGATAACTAATAAACTATTTTGCACAATTATTTCCTCACCTAGTTCTAGAAATGAGGTATTGGCTTTGCTAGAGAGATATATAGAATGCAAAGAAAAGCTATAGGAAAAACAGGATGGAACATGCATGCGATCCGGCCGTCTCATCTTGCCATCTTCTCTGGACAATCCCTGAGTGTCCTGAAGGGGGCGTCCTTCTCAGACAAAGGAGGACTATTCTTCAGAAGAAGTTTACGAAAGGCTTTCATTTCCAGCGGGAGTCTGTCTGGGGAAAAATAAAGAAACGAAATAAAAATAAACTCTATCCAGAGTTTTCAAAAGGGACAAAGTGGTGAAATGTTAAATCTGAATGAGATCCACAAATATTCAGGCAAGTGACTACAGCCATAAACTGACATGCAAGATGAAAATCCCCCAGGATGATGGAATTCTGGGGAAATTTAGGTGAGACTCTAAGTGATGCTTTACCTCAGAGAGCTGCTTTACAGTAGCCACTTAAAAAAGAATTAAAAACAAGCTGCATTTCTAATTCCATTTAAAGGTTTTCCCAACACTGGGGAGAACAATGGGAACAGCTGCCTTCAGTGTCCAGCAGTGTGTCAAGGGCTTTCCATGCGTAACATGGGGTTCACAGACCACCGTCCCCGCTCAGCAGTCAATGGTCGCTTGGTTCATCTCAGCCTTGGTCTCACCTAGTGTGAGTGTGGGAGACGGTCCCATCACTCCATTTAGCATCCAAGAGCCCTTTCAAGCTAACCAGGGGCCAGGCACCCAAGCCTGGTAGGATGGCAGCAGAGCAAAATCTGCAGGCTTAGCTGGGCATCTTTTCCTATTGGAGAGCCAGTTCAGGCCAATGGCGTAGAGTTGTCAACAGTCAAAAATGAAATCATCACTTGGCAAATATCTATAGAGAAAGGGATGCGTGGAGGCCAGAGGGCTTGGTGATGAAAACGCCCGTCATGGTTCTCCCCACGATCCTTCTCTGGACGCTCTCACCTAGCACTGCCCCTATCCCCATGGACAACTCCCCAGCATGCCGTCTCAGACATCAGAACCCAGGATTGTCCTCCCAACTATCCCACCCCATCCTTCATCCCCAAGTTTCCCACCACTGCACCATCTTAGTCCTCACTCCCGAGGCTATATTCTCTACTCTCACTAGATGTTATAACTTGTTAAAACCGAATCCCAAGTCATTAGGCACAGAAAAACAGGTTCACTTTTTCTCAAGAGAAAGGGGAGCAGCAATGACTCGCTCCCTCTGAAGTGGCAAAGAAAGGAAAGAAGCAACTCAGCCCTCGCCCAATACTTGACAGTAGTGAATACCAGTTAAACGTTTATGTCCTTGTACTCTTGTCCCTTGTCGCAAGCTTTCAGAACGGCCCTTGGAGACAGATGCTACTCTTCTCTATTTTTTTTCAGGTGGTAAAACTGAGGCAGAGAGATGGTGAGTGCTTTGCCTAAGGTGACACAGCCAGTGGGCAGGTGGCTAGAATTGAAAGCTGAAGCTGTTGGTCTCCAAAGGCTGTGCATGCTCTTGATCTCTAGTCTATCTGGCCCCCCTCTGATTCTCCTTCCAGTTCCTACATGAAAAAGTCAGTTCCAATGCTGTTAGAGAGAAATATTCCAGGTACCAGGATTTAGAAAGCATCATTGGTTTGCTGATCAGTTTTTCCTGGCCACTTTCCTGAGGGAACCAGACGTCTTTCACTGGATGCACGGCACTATTATTTCACAAAGAAGAGGCTCAGGCACGGCTGGGGATCAGCAGTCTGCAGCGTGTCCTTGCACGGCCTCCTCAGGACAACAGAGTCCCCTTTGCTGCTTCAGATGCTGCGGTGGGTCAGAAAAAGACACTCAAGGTTTCCCTTTGCCGGTGACACTTTCCTGGTCCCTTTTAAACAGTCATAAATCTCCTTAAGACATTCCCAAGCGTCCTTCCTATTTGGAATGTGGGGGCGGTGTCCAATTTCAATTGGGGATGAAAGTCATGTGACTTTTAGACTTTTACACTCAAATATCTTGTGTTCCTTATCAAGACAAGGTGCTGTGAGGGAACGAAAGATAATTTCAACAGGAATGACTTGGCCAAGATGACAAAAAATGTTAATCACAAATAAGAAAATGATAACTATAATAAGAGTAATAAAAATAGCTAACATACACTCAACGTTTACGCTATGCTGCTATTCCAAGCATTTTATGCGTGTTAACTCTTCTGCTCTCCAAACAGTACTATGAGTTGCATACTAATTGTTACAATCCCATTTTTCAGATGAGGAAACTAAGATGCAAGAAGGTTGAGTGACTTGCCCAAGATCACAAAACTATGACAAGACACAGATCCAGGATTTAAACTCAGGTTGGCTGGGTCCACCAAGCACTTAACGTTAGATATTCTGAAATGATCCTAGTTTGAAAGTAGGCTTATTTAATCTGGGGGGAGAGACATAGCTGTTATTGGAGGAAATAACCAAACATAGCTAACATATTGCTTATTAACATGATAATACCTAGCTAGGGAAGGAAGAGTAGTTGCTTGTAATAGGGCAGATATTCAGAGAGAAGAAAGGGCCTCTGCGCATCACAGCTGAGGAGCCCCATGCAGAGAAGGAGACGCTGCCTGAGGCAGCCAGCCTCAGACTCGTCCGTCAGCTTGGCCAGAGCCCACCAAGAGCAGAAAGTTCAGTGGCTCTCTGGGCTGGGACTCAGGAACACTTGTGAAGGGCAGGTGTTCTATCCCCCTGAAATCTGGTGAGAACTCCGTACATGTTTGATTTAACTCGTGCTCCCCTAAACCTCATCCCAGACTGAAATCCCCGCAGGGTCCACTCCCTGTCCCCCTCTGCCAGCCAGAATGCCTACCAGAAGTCTGAGAAAACACCAGTAACAATCCTTTTGGGAGGAGAAAAACAGAATTAGCCATCCAGGCAGACCACGGGATTGGGGTGCCAGTTTGCAAAATCACTCGGGTGCGGTGACTCCCCCCGCCACCTGCCCCGGCGGGAATGCACGGTTTCAGAAGTGTCCCGCTAATGCTTGTAAATCTTTGTGAATGTCAAGTTTAAAAATATCATTTCCAAGTGTCCCTGTCCTGCGGCTCTGGGGCGCTGAATGCTTCAGCAGAGAGAATGCAGGCAGGTCGGCCCACTGCTCCGGAGAGCTGAACTGCGGCTTCATAAAGTTGCCATGTGAATCCATGATGTCATCTGTTCCCTCAGAGTTTGGACTGCAGCGCCCCAGACCACCCACGCGGCCAGCTATTCTCTCCCGCGGCGTCGGGAGGGACCTGCCTTTATAAGTGATTCGAGGTCTAAACGGAGGACGTAGCTTGAATTGTTATACAAAAGTGCTGCCCACGACAGTGATAAGCATTTGGCCATGTCGGTGTGGTGGTTCTTTTCTTATTCGAAGGCTGAAATTCTCTGTAACACACAGTGGAAGGCTGAGACACAGAGTGAGGCGAGGGAGGTTTTAGAAACAGGCCGGAAAAATCTGTAACAGAACAGTGAGCAAGAGGGAAAATATATAAAAAGATAGGAACCCTGGAAATATGGAGCAAAAGTAATTAGATCATCAATGATGTTAGATTCACATGTGGATGACTTGTTTCCCCTGATTCTTAGTTATAAGGAGGAAATTGTAGGGGGCGGAAATGTCCACATCGCTGAGAAGTAAAGAAATGCATTTTTCAAAACAATTTGAAGCAAACCAAGGCATTTGGGCTTTTGAATAATTTTGACTAATCCTTAGTTGGGAAGGGGAAAGGAGCTCATCTGTGGCCACAGAGTGTGATGGGGACATGAAGACCCATGTCCGCCACACCAACCTGCCTCACTAACAAGCAGCCCCTGCCCACTGGGGCCCTGGTAATGTGGCAAGTGACACACAGCGAAGGGACCCTGTCTGCCCTGTTCCCTAGGGGGAAGCAAGAGGGCAAAGTATAGGGGCAGGGAGAGAGGAGAATCAGATCCTAAAGTTACAGCACTGAAGACATGATGATATCTCTAGATGGAAAGAAAAATTAACGTGGAAACTAGTATACCAGTTCTGGAATGTCTCCAGAGATCCAGTCATCCTAAGGCTGGGGGTCTTAATCTGTTCTGAGCCATGGATCCCTTTAGCAGTCCAGTGAAGCCTACGGATAAATTCTCAGAATAACATTTTTAGATGAAGTAAGCAAAATACATTGGGTTCCCAAGGCAATCAATTATATCAAAATACATTTATTGATATATTTCTAAAATGGTCATTCATATTAATATGTGTGCTTCTTTATTGACTCTTTAAGTCACGTGAGCCAACGGCGAGTTTAGTAGCTACGCTGATCCCGAAGTGCTGATGAGCATAAGCAGCAGGCCTGGATAACTGGAGCAATCGTAGATGAGAAGCAGGCGCCAGAGATCTCCACTGGTGACAAAGTCACAGGTGCCCTTACACCTGCAGTTGGTTGCTTCTGTTTGTAACCGAAGGAAATGCTGAATTTCAGCTAGATGCTGAAAATAGAGATTATTTT
Source organism: Equus quagga (assembly GCF_021613505.1). Classification (NCBI taxonomy): domain Eukaryota; kingdom Metazoa; phylum Chordata; class Mammalia; order Perissodactyla; family Equidae; genus Equus; species Equus quagga. Next base: position 86,382,596 of record NC_060272.1, read on the forward strand.
TTCCCGTTCAAGATGGCGGATGCCCCTGTTAAGAGCCCCCATCCTAAGGAAAGAGTTTCCGGGCAGCCGAGTGGGGCTTGGTGACAAAGCCTTGGACTTGGAGAAGAGAGTCAGTTCTGACTAGTGAGGTGTCTGAGCTCAGATTTGTTCCTTAAATCTTTTTGTAAAGAAAAGATTGAAGGAATTCCTGAAGAATCCCATGGAACACCGGGGCACAAGGAACTGTGCATTGAGTCCTCTCTGAAAACTAAAACAAGCACATACACTGCTTCTCTTTGGGGCAGAACACCCTGATGTGGATGGCGGTGGTGCCAGACAGAAGATGCTGGGCTAGTGATTGCTGAGCTAAGTGTTTGCAGTGCTTGGCCAATGGGACAGGGTCCAGCGGAGGCAGAAGGGGCAGCAACGGAGAAGACCCTGAGGTATCTTCGCTGGGCTGAGAAGCCTGGCATATGAACCGCGTTCTTCTGGGATGGCTCGGAACCCATGGGGTGATTTGTTGACTGCCTACCTCGCATCCACCCTGACCCTTTCCTTTCCTAACGGTATCCAGAATCTCATATTGCATCCACCCCGCCTCTCACCAGCCCACGTGATCTCTGTCTGGGGGAAGCTTTGGGAGCAGAGTATGACCAGCTTAAGCCCATCATTATGTTCTCCTCTGGCCACAGTCATGGGTTCAGGGGTGGGCATGCCACCTACACTGACGCAATCCAGGCAACTTTCAGGACTCTGGCTCGGAAGGATGGGACAGCAGCACTCTCTTTCCCCCTGAATTGGCAGGGTCAGGATATGAAGTCTGAACTGGCAAAAGTCCTGGGCTACCAAAAGGAAGGCCAGCCCAGGGATGAAGCCAATACACAGGGCGTTGCCAAGGGATTCTCAGAGAAATGAGCCAGCGCCCTGCATGAAGCAGACCCCAAAGCTCAGCCTACTGTTGGATCCCCAGTTAGGTGAGTCCATGAATTCTCTTCTTGTTTAAACCAGTGTGAGTTAGACTTTCTCTTACTTGCAGCCCAAAGCATCCTAAATGATAAAGCAGGTGTCCTGGCATAATTTTGCAATCATGATGCACCATATTCTCCAAGGAATTTCTAGCGTTTCCCAAAGTTGTACCCAAATATCTACTGCTCCATCTACTCTTCCATGTTGCATCTTCATGGGGCTGAAATAGGACGTGTGTCTTGGAGTCAAACTCCCAGAATGAATTCTCAGCTCAGTCACTAACTTACCTGTGACGGAGAGCAGGACACTTTATCTCTCTGAGCTTTAATGTCCTCATCTGTAAAATCAGGTCCCAAATGATTGGAGTAATAGACCCCAAAAGCCTTTTGTACCTAACATGGATCTAAATCTATTACAAAGAGGAAGACTAGTTCTCATAGTCACCCCAGTTTAACTGATGGCTTGGAGAAGAGGTCATCCCCAGGGATACAGTTGTAACTGTGTTAATCTTGTGGAACTGAGGGTTTTATGTGACCATGAATGTTAGTAGGCCAGGGAGTATAAGATGGTATATTTAGAAATTTTCAGTCATTCATTCAGCAAGTTCTATAATACCAGGAATCATAGAAGACAACAAGGATAGAGAAATAAAAGATATAAACAGTCTTTATCTTTCAAAGCTTCCCAATTTAGCAAGGAAGATAGCTGGACTGCTGTGTACTGTTAGGCTGACTATACACTGAACAACTCTTGGGATTGCGTTTCATGCTAATGTCTATGTGACAGCTCAGGAAGACAAACATGAAAAACGATAATTATATGAAGAGCAACATGTTGGATGGTATATACTCTATGATCCCATCTGTGTAGGAAAAGGATGGCAAGACATACAGATCTATGTCAATACTTTCAGACAAGCTCTGTAAAGAGGTACACAAAACTGTTAATAGACGTTAACTCTGGAAAAGGAGACTGGAGGGAGTGGGAAACTTGTACTATGTACTTTATATCCTTCCATCCTATTTTATCTGTTTTCTATGAGAAAAATATACTGTACATCAAGATGCAACTTCTGCAAGTCAGCAATTTCAGCCTGGCTGACTGCTCAGTAGAGATGTGTCTGACGCGGCAGCATCGTGGAGAGGAGCCCAAGCCAGGCTGGAGCGACGGCTGATTTTATGTGTCAACTTGGCTGGGCTAAGAGATGCCCAGACAGCTGGTAAGACATTCATTCTGGATGCGTCTGTGAGGGTGCTTCTGGAAGAGATTCGCTTTTGAATCTGTAGACTGAGTGAAGAGGACAGCCCTCACCAATGTGGGTGGGCATTGTCCAGTCTGAGAGCCTGAATAGAACCAAAAGGCAGAGGAGGGGAGAATCTGCTCTCTGCCTGAGTGGAGACATCCATCTTCTCCCGCCCTCGGACGCCAGTGCTCCTGGTGCAGGCCTCCAGACCCATGCTGGGACTCACACCATCGGCTCCCCTGGTCCCCAGGCCTTCGGACGCAGACTGAACGGCACCATCCGCTTTCTTGGGTCTCCAGCTTGCAGCATCTCAACCCCCATGGTCATGTGAGCCAATTCCTATGAGTAATAAATCAATCAGTAAAAACCCTGTTGATTCTGCTTCTCTCGAGAACCCTAACTAACAGGATAACCAAAGGGTTCCTAGAGGAGGTAACCTTGTGGTTGAGCCATAAAAGATGAATAGGAGCCATTCAAGTGAAGGAGGAAGGGAAGAACATTTCAAACAGAGGGAATTGCATGTACAGGGCACAGAGGAAGAGGATGTGGTTGCTTGTTCAAAAATTGAGAAGTTTGCATAACTGAAGCCTGGGGGGGTACATGGGAAAGTGACAAGAGGAGGAACTGCAAAGATCGGGCAGGGCTCCATATTCTGTCTATTAAGGCAGGTGGTGTGGATCCACCACAGGATTTCAAATAGGGGAGTGACAAGTTTATGTCTGAGTCCTAGATCATTCTCAGAGTAATGAGGAGGCTAAAATGGAGAGCACACACGTGGCATCCGTGGACACACGTGCACACACAGACGCATATAAACCCACAAGGGGGATGTGACAGAAACTTTTATTTATCTTTCCCTATCTTCCTTCACTTTGCTTTCTTTTTAATATAAAAATCTTCAATCTCTTTAGAATTTATGTTTGTTTATGGTGGTACGTAGCTTTGCTTGCTTCCAAATGTTTAACCAGTTGTCACAATACCGTTAACTGAATAGTTTATTCTTTTCTTCGCTTATTTGAAATGCTATCTTCATCACATATTAAATTCCTATAGCCATCAGAGATGCTTCTGAACACTTTCTTTTCAAATAAGTGGTCTATGTTGCACATGCTTTTCAAAACATTATAGCTTTATAATATCTGTTGATGTCTGATAACTCAAAAGTTCCCTTATCTTCTTTTCCAAAATTGTCTTAACTGGTTTCATAGACACATTCTCCCAGATAAACTTTACAATCGATTCGCTAAGTTGAAAAAAAAGAAATCTCTGGAATTTTTTTGGAATTGCGTTCAATATACAAACTAATTTGGGCAGAATTTAGCACTTTTACTAATATAAAATCTTAATTTTATTAAAGATGAGATAGCAAATGAGTCTATTCTTCACTTTTTAAAAGAAAATAACTTTAAGAGTGTGTTTATAAAAGGACACAGAAGTAACAAGTATTTAGTTCCCTACCCCAACGAATGTTGAAAATCATCCTTTACCGTGGAGATTCAGCACAAGAAATCCCAGCGCTTTGTGAAATAACAGGGCAGAGCAATGACCATTCCATTGCCACCACGACACGTTTCTTCGCAGGAGACAGCAAGACATCCCCTGAAATAGCCTCGTTCGCTTTTGAAGTAAACAGCTCTCCAGCAAAACAAAGCCACCCTGATAAACTTCCAGGCGAGGGTTATCCTTTTTTTCCTGTCCTTTGCTTTTCAAGGGCAGCTCCTCCACAGAACTCCAAAATACTGTGTGGAGAAGTCTTCACAGCCTGGAGACACAGTCACCATATTTCGAGGGATATGACAGTTGTGTTTAGTGCTAACGCCCCTCTCTAACGATGCTAAAACAGCTTCACTCCCTGCCCAGCAGGTCACGGGGAGAGAAAGGTTCCCCTTTGGACTTGGTGTATTACTGAATATGACGACGTCTGCCAAACGGATGTGAGGAAAAGCACTGACGCTGGCAGCTGGATTCCACAGCAACAGCTGGTGAATCACAGGTGGTGTCAGGAAAGCCTCCAGCCCCGCTTAAATGTTCCGGAGAATTCTTTATTATTTTAAACACCACGTTTGGAGAGGGCTTAATTTGCTCGAATTCAAAACATTCCTCATGGGCAAAGTGCAATGTAAACAATGTTGCAGGAGAAAGTCGTGTCAACCTAATTTTTAATTTGCAAACAGGGTGATTAAAAACATGGTGCTGAAGTATCTTCTGACGGTGATGTGGCCACATTGGCATCTAGCAGGGTCATGGAGGGGAAACGCTGTCAGTGAAGCCACCTGTGACGTGGGATCTTTGACACCAGCTAGGGAGATGAAGGCTTCTGGACAAATTCCGTGCCTCTCTCTCTGCAGGGCCAGCGTGAGGGGGACGAGAGACACAGCAAGACACTCTGGCCGTCCAGTAGTGGCATGGTTGCCATCCTCAGGGTCCAGGAGCGTTCTGGAGGGGCTCACCTCTGCCTCTGAGCTCCAGCCTCACTCTCACGCGGGGCTCATGGTCTGGAAAGTGGATAAAACCACTCAGCGATGCGGGGCCCATGGGTTCTAAATCCCCTGCATGTAAGAGCAGATCCGAGGGTGTGTGCGCTGTGCTCGCACCTGAGCAGGGCTCTCCCGTCAGGCACCCAGGGTAATCCGGACTCCCCTGTCCCATCTGAGCTCATTCTTTCTTTCTTTCATTTTTCAACATTTAGCGAACACCTTCTGAATTCCAGGCCCTGTGTAAAGCAGAGACCCATAATGGGAATCAGATGCCAAACCAGGCTGAGCTTGGGCCACCTTAAGCATACTGGGGACGAGCCCTCAGTCCTGCAGCAGCCACCAGCTGAGCCGAGGCCTGCCCTCCTGAGGACCACGCTGCCTGTGCTTGTCCCCACTTCCCCCCGCCCCACCTCCCTTACCCCCTGGGGAGGAGGGGGAGGCCTTTCCTGAAGGCTTCCAGGGCGCAGAAGCTGGACCAGGCAGGGAAGGGCTCTTCACCAGAGGGACCTGGAGGCACTAAGGGACAGGAGCAAGAAACAGCACATTGTGTGCGGGGAATTCCAAGTGGGGCCGCGGGGCCGGATTGTAAGTCACCAGCCATGCACGCGAACATGACCGCGTACCAGGGAGAAGTGTCGCACGGCTGTAAAGTGCCTCACAGACGCTATTTTCTATTACGACACTTACTGCAGGGTGGTTGTGAGACCCCAATGAGATCACACGCCTATAAAGTGGCTCTGGAGGCTGGAAAAGCTTCATGCACGTGCTAATTAACAGAGTTTGGGGTACAGCTGTGTTACTTTTCAGACCACAAAGGAATAGTAAAAATTGAACTAACAGAGAATTTCTCTTGAATTCACAGTATTAAATGTGTTTGTAAACTGGGCATTTTAATTAAAATACTTCCTATCACCTCTTTACAGATAAAGGATTTCATTGTTTATTAAAAATAATTTCCTGCTAACAATTAATTAGACCACCAAACTTCAGGCTGGAAGCCTGAGAGTCGTTTCTGTTGACTCACGGCATCACCAAAACCCCACAACATGGCATCTCAAATACAGATATGTGTGTGTGTGCACATAATTTTTGTTTTCCAATCAGTATCCCTTCTCTTAGCTCAGGACACGTTCCTTCACTCTGAAGTGCGGGATGGTGTCTGAGCTGCTCCCTCTGTCTCTGGCCTCTCGCCTCTCTGCCCCCTTCCCGTAGCTACCGGGAAACTCAGCAGCATTTGGATCATTCCACCTGATTTAGCTGTAATGTGGCTTCTTTCATTGTGAAAAGGCATAGAATAGAAATTAGACGTGTGACTATAAGAAAAGAGAAGGAAAATTATCACTGATTCCAGATGGTGTGATTGTCTACCTAGCCAACCAAGAGCATTAACTGAAACATGACTGGCACCGATAGGAAGTTTTGGTAATGTTGCTTGCAAACCAATAAATACCAAAAGGACAATGCTTTCCCTACTACCTGCAAAAACCAGTCAGAACATATCATGGGAAACAAAAGCTGCCATCTGTGGGGAATCACCGAGATGCTGAGAGTTGTCCCTTTGGGCTCCAAAGAGTTCCGATGTAGCCCACAGTCTTACAAGGCCTCCCATGCAAACAGTCTCTCAGTTTCTGGTCTCCCTTCTCTAACGACAGAGGCCCTCACTCAGCTCCAAGGTCAAGGTGGGACGAGGATGTCTTGCTCATCATAATGCCTTTCCAAAAGCAACCTAAAAATACAAGCAGTGTACAGAGATACCACTTTGACTCCTTCCTAGAAGACCTTTGACCTTCTCGCTCACACAGCAGTGTCAGCACCTTAGAGCAACATCCTCATAGGACAGACAGAGCCTGGCTCTGCACGCATCTACCAGGCACCCCCTTGGGGTGGTTTTCCCCGGATGACAGGACAGTCTGCCCTCAGAAGTATTCAAGGCTTCACCCCCTGCCAGATAACAACGCTCGCAATTCTTAATAAAAGAATGTTTCCAATTTCTACCCAGCAGGTTCCCCAAATTTTAAAGTACCTGCAAGCCCTGATACTGCTGGGGAGTTTCCTCGAAGTCCCAGTCACCAGTTGTCAGCACTTACTTGGCTTTACCCCTGTGTAAGCTGAGACCTGACGGGCAAGCAGAAGTTCGGCCAGGAGAAGGCTAGGAGGGAATGGAGAGTGGTCCTGGCAGAGAAAACAGTCTGGTGGGAGAAAGCAGGTGGCGGGAGGGAGAGCTCGACAGCAGGTGAGTACAGCTGAGGCACAGAGACGGGTGGAGAGGCAGGCAGGACGCTGCTGACTGAGAGCGACAGGGAAGAGACTGGAGTCATAGTTGCAGGCCTAGACCACAAAGGTTAAGAAAACACGACATTGTCCCTTCTCTTCGTCAGACTTGTTTCCTGTACTGTAAGTTGTTGACGTGCAGAAAGAGGTCTATGGGAAAATGCTCTTCTTCTGTCTGGGTTCTGATTCACATGAGGCCTTTCTTGTCCCTGTCCCTTCTTGTCTATTACCTCAAAGGGGACCATAGGTAACGATGGCGATAGTCATTGAGAGGCCAAGAAAAATCCCACCCACCACAAACCCCCTTCTTCGAACCCCGGAATTCACAGCTCCTGTCATTGTAGCAAGTCTGGAAAAGCAACCACGATCAAAAGGTTAGGACAGATTGGTGAGTTCTCAACCCTTCTAGCAGAATTGAGGGGGATTTTGTGGCTTTCCCCTACAGAATACAAACGCCTCACGCTAAGCACTTGTCCTCATGGAAGCTTAACTATGGCTATTGACAGAGCTGGAGTGTCCAGCTTCCAAGTTGGTGACATGCACCAAGACCTTTGAGACACCTATGTTAAGTAGAAATTTTTATTTAAAGGTTCACTGCAGCAATATATATACATTTTTTAAAAGAAAACAATCTCAATGTCAGATGGTAGACAGGTTTTCTTTTTTCTTAATCTATCTTTCTAGTGCAGCCGAAAAGATGAAAAACTTTTAAAAATCTTGTGCTGAAATAATATTTAACAATATCAAACAATTCTCAGAATATATCAAGTGACAACCCGATTATCAAACAGTATACTAATTACAACTTCCATTTTATGATGCATATGCCGTGAAGATATAAAACTTGAAAGGCAGTGCTTTAAAATATTAGCATTCGTTTTCTCTGAAAGGTCTGGCTTTGGGTGGTTTGCTTTTCTTGTCATCCTTTTCTTGTTTTCTCCAAGTGTTAAAAAAAATGTGATATTATTACAGTCAGGAAAGAAGACGAAAAATGTTCAGAAGAGCTTGTGTTTTACATGGCAAAGCATCTTCTGGCTGCGTGTGCGTCTGACTCCCACGGCGGCCTTCGTGCAATAAACAAACATCTGATTTTCCTGAGTGTTCCAGAAAAATGAAATGTTCCTGTGAGATTTATCTGTCCATGTGTTTGCCTGAGAAAGAAAGCACTGACACAAATACCCATGTTTTTTCTGTTGTGCTGCCCTAGAATATTTGAGAGTTTGGCTCCAAGTCCAGAATTCCGCTTGCCTCCTCCAAATCCGGGAGCCTCTTGCGTCTGTGAAACGCAAGCCGCGGCTCCCACGGGAGAGGACGCTCCTCAGATGCTCCTCAGCTTCCCGCCTTGTTGCAGGGAACGCTGCCCTTGTGTGCACAGGCCTGCCACCCGGGCTGCAAATGAGAACCGCATGGAAAGCCAGCAAGACGCTTGCAAGAGTTGGTTTGGTGTCTCAGAAAATAAAATTCATCTCTGTTCGCCAGATGAGAGCAGCTGCGTGCAGATGATTTGGAGGGGAATCATTCCCTGCGCTCAAACTGGAAAGCTCGTGAAGTTTCCAGAACTGTGTTTTCATGGACACCACGGAGAATTTCATGAGAAAATGAGAAATACGAGTGTGGGGGACTTGATTTCTATAGGATTTTTACCTCCTGTAGATTATTTCAGATGTTCGTGAGACCTGTTTAATCAGGATCTCCTGGGCTGCGGCTCTGGCATCTATGTGTTAATAAGGTTTACAGATGATTCAGATGTCTAGCAAAGGTTGAGGGAGGCAGTAGCCATATAGTGAGGGGAGATGCGCAGAGAAAACAACAGCGGTTCAAGAACACGTGGCATTCGGAGAGAGACATTTAAAATGCAGCCTTAAAAATTATTTTTAAGAAAGACCTTCTCCTCTGCTAGAAAGGGTTCCATGCCGTTATTTCAAGTCATTCACAGATTCCTCTCACAGTCTGAATAGAAACAATGAAGCAACGCAAAGGCACACTCAGCCGCAGCCGTAGGATGCCCCATAAATCAGCTCGGGGCGGGCTGGGCCAGGCCGGGGTGAGTCCTGCCGAGGCCAAACAGCCCGTCTGGTGACCGAACGCTTTTTGCCTGTTAACTGCACGTGTTGACTTTGTGTGGGGACCTGGAGAGTCGAGTCACCACAAACCCAAGGGTCAACAGCCACTTGGCAGCCTCTCTGCGCTGAACGAGTGCCGAATTAGACAAAACCAGCATTTAAACAGCTCAGCGTCCTCTAGAGGGATATTCTTCGATGTTGGTGAACACGGCCTGATTTGTAAATGGGTTTAAGCCCATTACCCGAGTGGAATTACTAATAACACCCCTGTCCCTCTCAGACCTGTCCTGGTTTGTGGATAAATCACATGGTCACTTAATGTCAAGGTCAAGGGGCTGGCATGTTGGCTGAGGGAGCAGAGGGAGAGAGAATGGTTAGTGACCCCCCCCCCCCCGCCAAACAGCCGTGAAGCAGTAACTAGTGCTTTAACACAGCTCGTGTCCCTCAGCGAACAAGCAGCAAAAATAACCTCTTAAAAACCTTCCCGCCATCCTTTCTCTCCACCCCTCTCCAGTCACTATATAGATGTTTAACTCTTTCAGTGTCTTCAATGTCTGTCATCATCTGAGCAGCACAGGGTAGTAACTGTACGTCAATTTTCACTTTGCAGCATGCACACTTTATTCCCAAATTACCCCAGTAACCCAAATAAGAAAGGAGAAAGCGCACAAAGAATTACTGTGGCCATCTGGAATGCATAATGTGGAAGGATCTGCAATACATTACATGGTCTGGAAAGTGGCTGGTTGAATTCCAGAGAGCTAAGACAGACTTCAAAGTCTGGCTGTACATCAGTGAAACTGCTGATCGGCTCCGATATTTAAAGTGGGTGTAGATGAATGAATTTATTACAGTTTTTATCTCCTGGGCTCAGATGGGGAAATAGGATCATAGTCAGGTTCTCCTTTAATTTCATGCTGAATTTTTCTGCTAGATTTTATTTTTCTCCTCCTTGGTGCTGAACTGTGTCTTAATTTCTCCTTTTGGACTGAAACATCCCTCCCTTATCTCTGCTGTGGTCCTGAAAACTGACTCATTTGTCTGAGTAACCCGACTCTGTAGAGACTGGCGACCTGATCATGAGATGTTTTCCACAAAGGGTCTCAATTCAAAAACATACATAACTTCATGTTCTTTTCTCTCTCTCCCATGGAGCAAATCAATAGATGAGATGTGACTTCAACTGCATGGAATTTATTTCTCAAATTAAATTTGGGTGATATCTAGTGGTATTTCCTGACTAGAAATATTTTATGAGTAAAACCTGGACTCAATAAATATTTGGAAACACTTGATTTGAGTACTGCTGTCAGGAACTCCCTTTAGGAGAGGAGGAAAGAGCAGTTCTTTGGTCAACAGCCTCAAAATCCCTTTGCGAAACAAGCATCCTCTCATCTCTGCCAACTGGGTTGCTTTTATCTTCATACAAATTTATCTTGACCCTTAGAAGAACCTCAACAAATAGACTCCTAAGCCAACTCCACAGCAAATGTCTGCTCTCCTCCACCTTCAAGAGCTCTTAGGTTTCCATTTCCAAACTTTGAGCACAATCTCATTAGCAATGAAGAGGCATTGCTCTGGATCTCTTTTGGGACTGGGAAGGCAAGAATTATTTTTCACAGACACATAAAGGAAAGAACATACCAAGAAGGCGATGCTAATAGTCTCATGATAACCTACAACGACTCCTTTCCTTCCTCACTATGGCAAATATGTATCTGAAATTTCCTGGATTTCTACAGTAATTAGATTGTTAAAACGTAGCTGGAATTCCTGCTAAAATATTGAAGACTAGCCCAGGACAAGATGGGAGAGTGAGGTAGAGGTTCTCTTCAAGGTTCTCTCTCAAGTTCCTGGCCCCTTTTCCATTTTCAGGGACCCTTTCTCTACCTCCTTCCCCAGGAATTAAAGAACAAGATATTAATTCTTTAATGAGTTGCCCCTCTCAATAATCTTCTGCATTTTCAATGGGGGTTGAGACATGGACTCAGTTTAACTCCAAAGGATAAATCTCTCATGGTAGGAAATGGAAAAAGAAAAGTGTGGGGGCACAGGGACCTCTGACACCCTTCCAAGTTCATCATGCCAGAGCTCTTATACTCAAAGGGTGGCGTTAGCTAGAGTAGCTTCTGGAGGTCAATGAGTTATTTGGATCTTTGCAGAAGGAAAACACAAATCAGTATGTTTTCCACCTATGTGTTATTTCCCAACTCAGTTCTAAGATAAGACTTTTTCAAAAACTAGCTAACAGATGCTGTTTGTTGGTTTCATAAGACTGACATGACAAAGTACTAGAAACTGGGTGGCTTAAAACAGCAGAACTTAGTTAACTCACAGCACTGGAGGCCAGAAATCTGAATTCACAGTGTGAGCAGGGCCATGTACCCTCCAAAGCCTATTGGTGAGGATCCTTTCTTGCCTCTTCCAGCCCTGGGCTTTCCTGGGCTCATGGTAGCGTAACTCCAGTCTCTACTTGTGTCATCACATGGTTGCCTTCACGCTGCATGTCTCTGTGTGTGCATGTCTCTGTGTCCAAGGCTCCCTTCTTATGAGGATTCCAGTCATGGTGGATTAGGACCCTCTTACCTGATGACCATACCTGAACTTGAGTCTATCTGCAAAGACCCTATTTCCAAATGAAGTCACATTCACAGGTACTAGGACTTCAACATATCTTTTGAAGGGAACACAATCCAACCAATAACATGCTCCTAGACTAGAATAATTGAAGGACAGAGTGAGATCATCTCCTGTGAGGCAACCCTTAGCTCCTCCTTGTTAGGAAGATGTAATTCAACCTTGAAAAGCCTAGGACAAATGCTGTGAAAACTCTAGAGACTTTACATAGCTCTAGAGTATGAGAGGACAGCTCGTTCCAGGTCTTCCATATCTTGATGTCTTCACATATTTAAATCAGGAGCTATAAAACTTACCTGTCCTGCTGGGTTCCACAGAGCTATATAAACTTGAGTCATTACAATTGTGACTTACCTCTGGGACATCCTGAGACAGGCTGGAAGAGTTGACTTTGGGACCCTAGCTTGTATCTTGGATGATTTTAGCCCAACTTGGTTTTGATTAAAAATCAGATAAAATTCTGCTTCATATTAACAATAGAAAAGTGTACTTATTAGACACCATGGTTGGAAACGATTCATGTGGGTTCCATGAAGCAGCTATGTGCTCCTTGAAAGCAGGTATCATGTTAAACTCATCTTCATGGTCCCACTGCCTGCCAGGCACTTAGCAAAAGCTGCATTAATAAATAAAGGCCTCCTTTTACAGATAAACTGGGGTCTATGGATATTAAGCCACTTGACAGAGGGGCACAACTAGAAGTTGATTCAGGTCTTCTGTATCCAAACTGGGAAGTCCTTCTACCATACCAGAGGTCCTCCAGGAGAGTCCCCTGGAGGGCTGTGAAAACACAGGTTGCTGCCTACCTTGCCACCCCCAGCTTCTGATTCAGTAGAACTAGGGTGGGGTTGATCATTTTCATTGCTAACAAGTTTCTAGGGAATGCCAATGCTGTTGGTCGAGGACCACTGCACAGTGGCTGCATGTTGGAGTTCCCTGGGGAGTTTTCAGATGTCTCTGGTCTGGGATGGGGCTTGGCGTCTGGCAGGTTAGAGTTCACTGGATGATTCTGACACACAGCTAGATTTGAAGACTGCATTTTCTGCTTAGCTGCCTGCCGGCTGGACTCTGGTGAATGCTGACCCCAACTCCACTCGGGCAGAAGAAAGAGAACTGTTTAAGATCTTAGCATATCCCTCTGACAATAGGAACAAGACAAGGGTACCCACCCTCACCACTCTTATTCAACATAGTACTGGAGGTTTGGGCCAGAGCAATTCAGCAAGAAAAAGAAATAAAAGGAATCCAAATAGGCAATGAAGAAGTGAAACTCTCACTGTTTACAGACGACATGATCTTATATATAGAAAACCCTGAAGAATCCATCGGAAAACTGTTAGAAATAATCAACAACTACAGCAAAGTTGCAGGGTACAAAGTCAACCTACAAAAATCAGTATCATTTCTATACTCAAATAACGAACTAACAGAACAAGAACTCAAGAATACAATTCCATTTACAATCGCAACAAAAAGAATAAAATATCTAGGAATAAATTTAACCAAGGAGGTGAAAGACCTATACAAATAAAACTATAAGACATTACTGAAAGAAATTAATAATGACATAAAGAGGTGGAAAGACATTCCATGCACATGGACTGGAAGGATAAACATAGTTAAAATGTCCATACTACCTAAAGCAATCTACAGATTCAATACAATCCCAACCAGAATCCCAATGACACACTTCACAGAAATAGAACAAAGATTCTTAAAATTCATCTGGGACAACAAAAGACCCCGAATAGCCAAAGCAATCCTGAGAAACAAGAACAAAGCTGGTGGCATTGTAGTCCCTGACTTCAAAACGTATTACAAAGCTGTGGCAATCAAAACAGCATGGTAGTGGTACAAGAACAGACACACAGACCAATGGAACAGAATTGAAAGCCCAGAAATAAAACCATACATCTATGGACAGCTAATGTTTGACAAAGGAGTCAGGAACATACACTGGAGAAAGGAAAGTCTCTTCAATAAATGGTTCTGGGAAAACTGGACAGCCACATGCAAAAGCATGACAGTAGACCATTATCTTTCCCCATGCACAAAAATATGGACCAAAGACTTGAAGGTAAGATCTGAAGTCATAAAACTTCTGGAAGAGATTATAGGCAGTACACTCTTTGAAATAGACTTAAAAGGCTCTTTTCAAATACCATGTTTACTCAAAGAAGGGAAACAAAAGAAAAAGTAAACAAGTGGAACTTCATCAGACTAAAGAGCTTCTAGAAGGCAAAGGAAACCAAGATCAAAAGTAAAAAAAAAAACCCACCAACTGGGAGAAAATATTTGTAAATCATATATCCAATAAGGGGTTAATCTCCATAATATATAAAGAGCTCACACAAATGAACTACAAAAAAACCAAACAACTCAGTCAGAAAGTGGGAAGAAGATATGAACAGACATTTTTCCAAAGAAGATATACAGATGGCCAACAGGCACATGAAAAGATGCTCAACATCACTAATCATCAGGGAGATGCAAATCAAAACGACACTTAGATATCATCTTGCACCCATTAGAATGGCTATAATCACCAAGACAAAAACAACAAATGTTGGAGAGGTTGTGGAGAAAAGGGAACCCTCATCCACTGCTGGTGGGAATGCAAACTGGTGCAGCCACTGTGGAAAACAGTACGGAGATTTCTCAAAAAATTAAAAATAGAAATACCATATGATCAAGCCATCTCACTGCTAGATATTTAACCAAAGAACTTGAAATCAACAATTCAAAGAGACTTATGCACCTCTACATTCGTTGCAGCGCTATTCACAATAGCCAAGACGTGGAAGCAACTCAAGTGCCCATCAACAGATGAATGGATAATGAAAGTGTGGTGTATATATATACAATGGAATGCTACTCAGCCATAAAAAAAGATGAAATCGTTCCATTCGCAACCACATGGATCAACCTTGAAGGCATCATGTTAAGTGAAATAAGCCAGACAGAGAAAGACAAACACCATATGATTTCACTCGTATGTGGAATATATACAAACTTACAGACAAAGAGAATAAATTAGTGCTTACCGGGGGAAGAAGCGTGGAGGGTGGGCACAAGGGGTGAAGGGGCAAACTTATATGGTGTATGACAAATAATAATGTACCACTGAAATCTCACTATGTTATAAGCTATTGTGACCACAATAAAAACATAAATCAAAAAATAGTGAAAAAAAAAAAAAAGATTCTAGTGCATCACAGCTGCAGCCATTCGGCTTCCTTCCACCCCATAACCCAGTCACTTCCACCTTGTCCTTAACCGTTCTTTTGAGAGAAGGAAAAGAGACTTCTAAGAATATGTGTTTGGACTCTGTGAAAAGGAGAAGGAATCCAGAAAGTATGGAAGAATATCTGTTTCTCTCCTGACCCCCACAGTCAGATGTGTTGATCCCTCATCTAAATAACCACTTTCTCCTGTCTAAATTCACCCAGTATCCTTCCCTATGCTCTGTAATTGACAAACCTCTCTCCATCATATCTCGATGTTTGTTCCACTATTTATATGTCCTAGAACTTATTTAGCAGAGCAGATACCTAATAGGATGCACATCCTAATAGGATGTGGTTTTAGGGCTAAATCCTAAAATATTGCACCCAGTTTCCACCCAGAAAAATCCTCCCTGACTTACTGACTTAGGCCTGAAATTCCCTTGGAAGGGAATCCATCCATCCCATCTGAAGACTCATTGTGGCTCCCAGTGGCACAAGGAACAAAGCTTTGGCTTGATACGCAGGGCCCTCAATTATATACTCCCCACCTAGCCTTTCTGCCACTGTCTTTCTTCGCATTGTCTCACATCTTCTACGTGCTGGTCACGGATTGCTCATTTTTCCTATTCCACACATATTTGCCTTTCTTTCTTTTTTTTTTTTTACTAAAATGTTATTCAAGTTGTTCCCTTTGCCTGGAATAGCTTTAATCCCAGCATACATATTTAAATCCTGCATATTTAAACCCGAAGTATCTTTTAAAGTGATTCAGATTCCCCTTCCAGCTTCCCAATTAGAATTTGTCCCACCAATCACTCACAGCCTTTGGTTCTAATCTAACATGTTCTATCATGCTGGAGTAATTTATACTTATACACCACCACTCTTTACATTCTCTGAAATCCTAGGAAATGAGACCTCAGTTTATCCATTTTAGCATCCTCCTCAAAAACACTAGCTCAAAATTCGCACATAATAAATGTTCATAAAAACTCTATTTCAGTACTGACTAAGACTCAGCTCAGGCTTTAGTCTCAGTTCCTAATACGAACTATGCTAAGATATTGACATTTTATTAGTCATTTACACTTTTTTTAAATGGCGGTAACAATGGTTTATAACATTATATAAATTTCAGGTGTATATCATTACATTTTGACTTCTGTGCAGATTACATCATGTTCACCACCCAAAGACTAATCACAATCCATCACCACACACATGTGCCACACACTCTTTTGCCCTCCTCCCTCCCTCCTTTCTCTCTGGTAACCACCAATCCAATCTCTATTGCTATGTGTTTTTTGTCATTGTTTTTATCTTCTACTTATGAGCGAGATCATATGGTATTTGACTTTCTCCCTCTGACTTATTTCACTTAGCGTAATACCCTCAAGGTCCATCCATGTTGTCACAAATGGATGGATTTCATCCTTTCTTATGGCTGAGTAGTATTCCCTTGTGTATATAGACCACATCTTCTTATCCATTCACCCCTGATGGGCACCTAGGCTGCTTCCAAGTCTTGGCTATTGTGAATCATGCTGCAATGAACATAGGGGTGCATGCATCTTTATGCATTTGTGTTTTCAAGTTCTTTGGATAAATACTCAGCAGTAGAATAGCTGGATCATATGGTAGTTCTATTCTTAATTTTTTGAGAACTCTCCATACTATTTTCCATAGTGGTTGCACCAGTTTGCATTCCCACCAGCAGTGTACAAGGGTTCCCTTCTCTCCACATCCTCTCCAACACTTCTTGCTTCCTATCTTGTTAATTATAGCCATTCTAACAGGAGTGAGGTTATATCTTATTGTAGTTTTGATTTGCGTTTCCCTGATAGTGATGTTAACATCTTTTTGTGTGCCTGTTTGTCATCTGTATATCTTTGGAGAAATGTCTGTTCAGATCTTTTGCCCATTTTTTAATTGGGTTGTTAGCTTTTTTGTTGTTGAGATGTACAAGTTCTTTATATATTTTGGATATTAACCCCTTATCAGATATATGGTTTGCAAATATCTTCTCCCAGTTGCTAGGTTGTCTTTTCATTTTGTTGATGGTTTCCTTTGCTGTGCAGAAGCTTTTCAGTTTGATGTAGTCCCATTTGTTTATTTTTTCTATTGTTTCCCTTGCCTAGTCAGACATCGTACTTGAAAATATGCTGCTAAGACCAATGCTGAGGACAGTATTGTCTATGTTTTCTTCTAGAAGTTTCATGTCTTACATTCAAGTCTTTCATCTATTTTGAGTTAATTTTTGCATATGGTGAAAGATACTGGTCTACTTTCATTCTTTTGCATGTGGCTATCCAGTTTTCCCAACACCAATTATTGAAGATATTTTCCACTCTCCATTGTACGTTCTTGGCACCCTTGTTGAAAATTAGCTGTCCATAGATGTGTGGGATTATTTCTGGGCTCTCAATTCTGTCCCATTGATCTGTGTGCCTGTTTTTGTGCCAGTACCAGGCTGTTTTGGTTGCTATAGCTTTGTAGTATATTTCAAAAACAGGGAGTGTAATACCTCCAGCTTTGTTCTTTTTTCTCAGGATTCCTTTGGCTATTTGGGGGTCTTTTTTTGTCCAATATAAGTTTTAGGATTCTTTGTTCTATTTCTGTGAAAAATGTTGTTGGAACTTTGATAGGAATTGCATTGAATCTATAGATTGCTTTAGGAACTATGGACATTTTAACTATGTTAATTCTTCCAATCCAAGAGCATGGAATAGCTTTCCATTTCTTTGTGTCTTCTTTAATTTCAACAATGTTTTATAGTTTTCAGTGTACAGATCTTTCACCTCTTTGGTTAAGTTTATTTCTAGATATTTTATTCTTTTTGTTGCAATTGTAAATGGGATTGTATTCTTAATTTCTCTTTCTGCTACTTCATTATTAGTGTACAGAAACGCAAGTGATTTTTGTTTATTTGTTTGTTTTTTAAGGAAGATTAGCCCTGAGCTAACATCTGCTGCCAATCCTCCTCTTTTTGCTCAGGAAGACTGGCCCTGAGCTAACATCTGTGCCAATCTTCCTCTACTTTTATATGTGGCATGCCTGCCACAGTATGGCTTGACAAGCGGTGTGTAGGTGCACATCCACGATCCGAACTGGCTAACCCTGGGCCGTGAAGCAGAGTGCGTGAACTTAACCACTGCACCACTGGGCAGGCTCCCACAATGCAAGTGATTTTTGATGTTAATTTTGTATCTTGCAACTTTACTGTATTCATTTATTGTTTCTAAAAGTTTTTGGTGGATTCTTTAGGGTTTTCTAAATATAAAATCATGTCATCTTCAAAAAGTGACAGTTTCACTTCTTCCTTTCCAATTTGGGTCCCTTTTATTTCTTTTTCTTGCCTGATTACTCTGGCTGGGACTTCCAATTCTATGTTAAATAAGAGTGGTGGAAGTGGGCATCCTTGTCTGGTTCCTGTTCTTAGAGGGATAGCTTTTAGTTTTTCTCTATTGAGAATGATACTAGCTGTGGGTTTGTCATATATGGCCTTTATTATGGTGAGGTATTTTCCTTCTATACCTGTTTTATTCAGAGTTTTTACCATAAATGGATGCCGTATATTGTCAAATGCTTTCTGTGCATCTATTGAGATGATCATGTGATTTTTATTCTTCATTTTGTTGATGTGGTATATCATGTTGATTGATTTGTTGATGTTGACCCTTCCCTCATCCCTGGAATAAATCCTACTTGATCATGATGTATGATCTTTTTAATATATTGTTGTATTTGATTTGCTAGTATTTTGTTGAGGACTTTTGCATCAATGTGCATCAGTGACACAGGCCTGTAATTTTCTTTTTTTTGTTGTCCTTGTCTGGTTTTGGTATCAGGGTAATGCTGGCTTCACAGAATGAGTTAGGAAGCCTCCCCTCCTCTTCAATTTTTTGGAAGAGTTTGAGAAGGATGGGTGTTAAATCTTCTTTGAATGTTTGGTAGAATTCACCAGGGAAGCTGTCTGGTCCTGGACTTTTATTTTTGGGAGGTTTTTGATTACTGTTTCTATCTCCGTACTGGTAATTGGTCTATTAAAATTCTCCATTTCTTCTTGACTCAGTTTTGGAAGGTTGTGTGATTCTAAGAATTTATCCATATCTTCTAGATTATTCAGTTTGTAGGCATATAGCTTTTCATAGTATTCTCTTACAAGCTTTTGTATTTCTGAGGTGCCTGTTGTAATTTCTCCTCTTTCATTTCTGATTTATTTGAGCCTTGTCTCTTTTTTTCTTGGTAAGTCTAGCTAAAGGTTTGTCAACTTTTTTTACCATTTCAAAGAACCAGCTCTTGGTTTCATTGATTTTTTCTATTATATTTTTGTCTCTATTTCATTTATTTGTGCTTTGATTTTTATTATTTCCTTCTTTTTACTGATTTTGAGCTTCCTTTGTTCTTCTTCTTCCAGTTCTGTTAGGTGCAATGTTAGATTGTTTATTTGGGATTTTTCTTGTTTGTTGAGGTGGTCCTGTACTGCTATAAACCTCCCTCTTAGAACCGCTTTTGCTGTATCCCATAAATTTTGACATGTTGTATTTTCATTTTCATTTCTCTCCAAGTATTTTTGACTTCTTCATTGACCCAATTTCTGTTCAATAGCGTTTTGTTTAATCTCCACATATTTGTGGCTTTTCTGATTTTCTTCTTGTAATTGATTTCTAGTTTCATACAGCTGTGGTCAGAAAAGATGCTTAGTGTTCTTTCAATCTTCTTAAATTTATTGAAACTTGTTTTGTGGCCTAACATGTGATCAGTCCTGAAAAATGTTCAATGTGCATTTGACCAGAATGTGTATTCTGCAGTTTTTGGATGGAATATTTTGTGTATATCTACTAGGTCCATCTGGTCTAATGTAGCCTTTAAGGCCAATGTTTCCTTATTAATCTTCTGTTTGGATGATCTATCCATTGGTGTAAGTGGAGTGTTAAAATCCCCTACTATTACTGTTACTGTCTATTTCTCCTTTTATGTCTGTCAATAATTGCTTTATATATGTAGGTGCTCCTATGTTGGGTGCATAGATATTTACAAGTGTTATATCCTCTTGTTGGATTGTTCCCTTTTTCATTACGTAGTATCCTTCTTTGTCTCTTGTTAGAGTTTTTGTTTTAAAGTCTATTTTGTCTGATATAAGTACTGTTACCCCAGCTTTCTTTCCATTGTCATTTGCATGGAATATCTTTTTCCATCCCTTCACTTTCAGTTTGTGAGTGTCTTTAGGTCTGAAGTGTGTCTCTTGTATGCAGCATATACATGAGTCTTGTTTTTTTAATCCAATTAGCCACCCTGTGCCTTTTGATTGGAGCATTTAGGCTGTTGACATTAAAAGTAGCTGTTGATAAGTATGTACCTATTGTCATTTTGTTACTTTTTTGGGGGTGTTTCAGTAGTTCTTCTCTGTTTCTTTCTTCTTCTCTTGCTCTGTTCCCTTGTGGTTTGATGGCTTTCTTTAGTATTATGCTTGAGTTCCTTTCTCTTAATTTTGTGTCTATTTATTATAGGTTTCTGGTTTGTGATTACCACGAGGTTCACATATAACACACATATATAGTAATATATATTAAGTTGATAGCCTTTTTAGTTTGACCTCTTTCTAAAAGCTCTCCTCTTTAGTCCCCTCCTCTCATATTTTATGTTTTTGACATCATATCTAACCTTTTTGTGTGAGTGTGTGTATCTATTATCCCTTTATCATGGAAATAGGTAATTTTAGTACTTTTGTATTTTGACCTCTGTAATATCATCATAGGTGGTTGATGTACTACCTTTACTGTATTTTTGTCTTTACCAGTGATTTTATTATTTTCTTTTAAATTTTCTTATTCCTATTTGTGGTCTTCTCTTTCCCACTAAAATAAGTCCCTTTAGCATTTCTTGTAAGACTGGTTTCTTGGTGATAAACTCCTTTAATTTTTGCTTGTCTGGAAAGCTCTTTATCTCTCCTTCCACTCTGAGTGATAACCTTGTCAGGTAGAGTATTCTTGGCTATAGGTTTTCCCCTTTCAGCGCTTTATTTATATCATGCCACTCCCTTCTATCCTGTAAGGTTTCTGCTGAGAAGTCAGCTGATAGCCTTATGAGGCTTCCTTTGTATGTCACTTGTTGCCTTTCTCTTACATCTTTTAGGAATCTCTCTTTATCTTTAATTCTTGACATTTCAGTCACAATGTCTTGGTGTGGGCCTCTTTGGGTTTATGTTGTTTGGTGCTCTCTGTCCTTCCTGTACCTGGATGTCTGTTTCCTTACTTAGGTTAGGAAAGTTTTCAGCTATTATTTCTTCAAACAGATTCTCTGCCCTCTTGTCTTTCTCTTCTCCTTCTGGGACACCTATAATACAAATCTTGGTGCACTTGATGTTGTTGCAGAGGTCCCTTAGACTGTTCTCACTCTTTTTCTTTTTTCTTTTGTGTGTTCATCTTGAGTGATTTCCTCTAGTCTTTCATCCAGCTTGCTGATCTGTTCTTCTGTATCATCTACTCTGCTATTGAGTCCCTCTAGTGAATTTTTCACTTCCAGCATTGTATTCTTCATTTCTGATTGGTTCTTTTTTATATTTTCCAGTTCTTTGTTGATGTTCTTACTGAGTTCATCCATTCTTCTCTCAAGATCAGTGAGCATCCTTATGACTTTTTGTTTGAACTCTTTGTCAGGTAGATTGTTTATTTCTATTTCATTTTATTCTTTTTCTGGAGTTTTGTCCTGTTCCCTTACTTAAAATGTATTCCTTTGCCTCCTAATTTTGCCTCTTTCTCTGTGCTTATATATACATATTAGATAGATCAGCTATGTCTTCTGAACTTATAGAGGTGGCCTTATGTAAGAGATGCCTTATGAGGCCCAGCAGTGTGCTTCCCTCTTGTCACCAGTTCCAAATGTTCCAGGAGTGTCCCCTGTGTGGGCTACATGTGTCCTTCTGTTGTGGCAGGGTGGTTCTTTCTGTAGGTTCCTGGGGAGGCTAGGCTGTCTGCCTGACTGGCTGGTTGTAGTTCTCAGCTGTACGTGGCTGCTATGGAACCTTCAGTCACTTTATTGTGTGTGGGGAGCCCCAGCACAGTTGGCTGCAAGGTCTAATATCACATTCCTGTTGCAGTTGTTCTGTTAAGTGTGTAGGCCCCAGTGTGGCTGGTTGATAAGCTCAGTGGCTTACAATTGCTGTAGGCCTCTGGTCTGCAAGGCTGTTGTCAGCTCTCTCAGAATTGCAGTTGAGTAGGGCTGGCCCCAGGCATGGGAGCAACCAATTGTTTCAGGCTTTGGAAGGTGGAACTGATCTCCTATGTGGCTGTTTTAGAAGCACAAGTCTTCTGCAGCTGACATGCCCCACCACCCACAGGGCCACACACACCATTAACACAGTCCTTCCCCATGTGCTTGTCCTGACCCCCTGAAGTGGATCCAGTTACCCCACTGCAGAGGTCCCACACACTCCACCAATGCCCCACATGATCCACCTGCTCCTCACTCACACCCTGCCCCACAGAGGTGGACCCACTCACCTGGCTGCAGAGGATCTAGGCCTATGCAGACTCACAAGTTGCCTGAGGGCTTGCTGTTGGGTGGGGTCAATCCCTAGGGCAGGCTCCCTGCCCTGGCTGAGCTGGATTAAATTGGTTGTCTAGTGGGTGGGGCAGACCCTGGGCTAACAGACCAGGGGAAGAACTCCAATGGCATCTGCCAGTGTCTGGGTCAACACACCTGTACTAGGTCACAATAACAGCTGCTGCCAATGTCTCAGTCCCTCGGGAGGTCTCACCTCTCACTGAGATGCACCCAGAGCCTATCAGGTGAGCCTCTTTTCACCAAAGGACTGTGCACCTTTCTTTCTGGTGATTTTAGGTTGCCTTCCAAAATGGATGAATTTGTTTATGGGTCTTTAAGAGTCAACTTTTTTTCTCTTATGTCTGAAGCTTTTCTGGAGGTATTCCCCACTGTTGTTAGCAGCCAGAAATGCCAGATATTATAACACTAGTCTTGCTTGTGCTGAATCCAAAAGATTCCTATAGCAGTAACACTCCCCTGCTCAGGTGCCTGCTCTACCACAGAAGGCTGCCTACCTTAAGATTGCTCCCAGCTGACTGTGAAGTGCTGTGGCTTGTGAATGTGGCTGTTTTTTCTCTCCAGAAAGGAGTTTCTGCCTCTTCCACCTCAGTCAGGACTTCCCTTGTTTCGGGGGTTTTTTAAATCCAATTTTCAGTTCTCTCTCAGGGGTAATTATTCCAAGAGTAGTTGTAAATTTGTAGTGTCTGTGAGAGGAGGTGAGTTCAGAGTCTGCCTATGCTGCCCTCTTGACACCAACTCCCCAGTCATTTACATTTTAGTATAAATGTGTTTCCAACCCTCTCATGAGATTGTGTTGTAAATACTACAAAACATGAGTAGATGATTACAAGTGTGGGAAGGCAGAATTGAGATGATAAAGGGTTCTATTGATCAACTTTCCCCTGCACTCTCTGAGGAGACATGAACTTTGTTGAGATGTGTGGCTCATTCTGCTATTAACTTGTGACCAAGGTGGATTCAAAACTAAAAGCTTGCATAAGGGATGATTGGTTTTTTTCAGTAATTACATTTTGGTATTCCTCATTACCCTCCTGAATCACCCTCCTTCTCTTTGGCAAATTCCTACCCAGAAAGCTCTCACCCAGCAAGTGGTTTCTTCCCATTTCAGAAGTTCTCATGGTTCTTCGTTTATGCACATTTTCCGTCTGGTGGCTAAATCCTTGCTGGTAGAAAGGGAGGCTTCCTGTGGATATGCATTGAATCTTTAGGACAAGTTTCATGTGATATCGTACCCTATAGGAACTTAAAAAATAAAGATTCAAGGTTCTTCCTATGGTCCTAATTATATGGTGGTATAATTCACATGGATCTGCTTTCAAAACCACCAGCCCGTGGGGCCAACAGGAGAGTCACATTACAATGCTGAGTGTTCTGGTAGAAGCACCAAGGACTTCCAGAACGACAATGCCACATGATGTCAAAATACTCAATCTGCCTTCCACCCAGGCTGCTTAGAGAGAAGAGCTATCAAAGGGGCTTTCCAGCTAGAGGACCGTTTAAAAGTCTTAGATCTCTGCATTTTGTCTCAATCCAAGTGAAATTCTTTCTGAACTGAGCACGTTCACATATAGACATCGAAGAGAGGCAATGATCATCTGGTCCAGATCCACGTACTCAGATGATCTCCAAAACATCTAGAATTAATAGCCCAGGGGGAAAGGTGTAGCCCTTGGAGCCAGTCACAGCTTTAGGGCTTGTGAGCCTCAGTGGTCCCATGTGTGGGGTGGGGGCAGACCATGACCCCACAGTGCTGTGGTAAGAATAACCAGGTGAGCAAAGCACCTAGCACAGGGCCAAGCTCATGGTAAGTGCCCAGAATATGTCCCCCGCCTTCTCCTATTGCTCTTCTCATTGGCTGTCCCTATAAAGAAGGATTCCACAGCTTCATTCAGTCACCTATCCCAGAATTCTACACCCCTGATAAGAGAGAGTCCATCCCAGTCAATTCCAGTCCATCCCCACCCCCCTGCTTTACTTAAGTTCGTGTGGGTAAGCAGGTTAGCTCATATTTCCCCTCTCTTCTATTCCTAAAACAACATCTCAGCACCGTTACCTGATCTATGAAAAATAGGGAAAAACATTGCTATCTTTCCCCACAGCTTTGCGGTGGGATTGAATTATATAAAATATATGCGAATGCTTTGGAATTTTGGAATAGTCTCGGGCAACATGTTTTCCCAGCATCACTACCTTCATTGAATTCTTTCTGGCCTCCTGTCTGGATATAGCAAACACTCCTCATCCAGGTCCTCACATCTACTGCTGTTTCCCTCCAACCATGAACCCACCACACAAACCCCAAGCCCCAATGTCATGAATTTTCTCCCCTACGCCTCAGGCTTATTGCCACAGTTCTGAGAAAAAAACGGAAACAGGCTGACGAAAATATTTCCAATGTGAAAAATTGGTGTGGGGTTTTAAATAATTACCAGCGCTCTTCAATAGAACTTTCTACAATGATGGTAAGGTTCTATGCAGCGTCCAATGCAGGAGCCACTAACCATTTGTGGCTAGGGTAACTGAAGAATTGTATTTTTAATTTAATTAAATTTTTAAATTTAATTTTATTTAACATAAATTTAAATCGGCTAGTGGCTACCATATTAGGCAGCATTGATGGGGACCAGTGGTTCTCAAGTTTTAATGACCATATGACTCATGGGGATCTTATCAAAGTGTATGCTCTGGTTTAGTAGATCCAGGAGTGGAGAGCCTGAGATTCTGAATTTCTGACACATGATGTTGATGGTCCTGGACCGGAGATCATACTTCGAGTAGCAAGGATCTATCCTAGATTATGCAAAGAACTTTTTTTGGGCAAAAGAAAGACAGCAACCTGAAGAACAATAGGAAAAGGGCGTGAATAGGTAATTTACAAAAGAGAAAACCCAAAGGGCTAAGTATATGAAGATGTTCAAACTCATTAGTGATTAGTAAAGGCAAAATAAAACAACACTGTTATATCACTTGATAACTATAAGACTGGTGGTGATTAGGAGGCTGGATGTCACTAAGTCTTAGTGGGGATCATGTCCTGCTGATAGATGGATGGGCTGGTGTGGTCATCCTTGAAAGCAATCAGGCACTACTGATTTAAATTAAGTAGCTGTATACCCATGACACAGCCACTAATTTCCTGGGTATATATCCCAAAGAAGTTTTCACACAGGTCGTGGAAGAAGGTTGTGATGAAGAAGCAGAGACAAGCTAGGCACCCATCGCTGGGATGATGCAATGTGGTAGGAGCACAGCGTGGGATACTATGCAGCGTTTGGAAGCAGTATCTGTGATGTGCATGTAGCTATATGGATAGAGCTTCAAGATGATAGCACTGAGTGAAAAAAATATGAATCAGAATGAAACATACAATAACACATCCAGAAATTAAAATACTTGCTACAAAATAACGTCTTGTTTTGTAAAATACATACAAATTAAAAAAATACATCTTAAACACGTCAGATTGATTGCATATGGTGAGAGGTAGTGGCAGAATAGGAGTATGGAACGGGGATTCAAAGGAAGGAATGACGCAAGATAGGGTCTAGCATGGACTGTGAAGATGTGGCATGAGGCGAAAGAGAAGTCTGGAATTCAGTACCCTCAACAAGCTGGCCCCAGTGGCCCAAGCAGTCTCATCTCCTACTGTGTCCTCCATGTTAACCCTCCCTGGACTGCTAACAAATTGGTCCTATGGCTCTCCTGCAGACATGCATGGGCGATTCCCTCTTAGACTCCTTTTGCCAGGGTGGAATCTCGCTAGCCCCTGAACCAAGGTACATTTGAACCCCAGGATCCTTCCTTTAGATAAGCTCCTCCTCATCAAGCCAAACTGAACACCTCTTTCTCTCATGTCTGCCACACCTATACTCTGCACCTCTCCTTTGGAGCTGATCACATACTGACTGACATCATTGGCTGCCATTTTGTAAAGACATAAATCTAAACAAAAGAAGAACCAGAGTACCTGAGACAAGACCAGTTCCAGAACTTTAAACTCCTGGAGCGCAGGGTCAGGGGCTCGCTCCTCCTCAGGATCCTCATCAGGATCTCTCTCCGTATTTTTCAAAGACCTACTTGACAAGGGCTCACTGATTCAGTGAATCCTCATCATAGAAACTATTCCTTTACGAAAAGAAAGTGCAGTATTCGCTTCTCAACTGTAAGGCAATGCGCTTGAAAGGAGAATTCAGAGTTGAAGAAGTCATGAGCATGCAGAAAAATAGGGTTTGCAGATCAATGTCACTAGTGATCTTTATAAATATTTTTATATCCATTAAATTAAAGCAATAAAGATAACATACTCAGTAAAGTTAATGTCAATAGTACTTTGTATATCCTAAAATAATCATAATGAACACTATTCAGTTAATTACAATTTACCATTGCTTATTGTCTAGAATCTCTTCAGTGTATCTTTCTTTAGCACTTTTAATGCAACAGTTGTAAATCTGGTATTCTTTGTTTATAAATACTAAGCCTGATAATAACTACCATTAGCTGAGTATCTCCTCTGTTTCCAGCTGTACGCACTCGAGCTCATTTTTCTCCTCATAACCCGGGAGGTTGTAGAGTAGAATTCCCATTTTATGGCTGAGGAAACAGAGGGTCAAAAGCAATAAAGGAACTTTCTCAGGGTCGTCAGTTAGTGAGCAACAAAGCAAACCTGGTTTCAAACAAGGTTCATCTGACTCCTAAACCCAAAGCCTTTCCTCCGTCCACTTCTGCCAAAGAGTTTCCTAGTGTGTCTGATTTTCCAAGCAAATCCCTGTTCCATACGATGGCTCTGAACATCTAAGAGATGAAACGGTATGCGCCATGATTTGCATAAATCAATTGTTCTCAAACATGCATGCACTTTGGAACCATCAGCGATTACAGCCTAGTTGATCTGTGGGTGAAGTCTGGGCATCATACAGTTTTAAAAGCTTCTGGGTGATTCTAATGTGCAGCCAGGGTTGAGAACCACTGGGTCAGACTTGGGACAGGCGCCCAGAGGCAGCTCTGCATGAGCCAGAATGGGAAGGGATTTGTGTCATAGAGTTGCCCTCAATCTTTTTTTTTCTAAATTAAATCTTTGTAAGGACAAGTTTTTCATTTTTTTCCAAGATGTTCACTAATTTTTTCTTATCTGTCCCCAGCTTCTTCTTGCCTTTTTGGATCACAAATATCAAAACAGGAAATAAATACTCCGTTGTGCGTCTGATATGTGCAGAACACCCTAGCAGTGTTTCAGGATTTCAGGATTGCCTCGGCCGGAGTCGCTTAACCACTATAACCACCCCAGGGTTAGGGGGAAGTTTGATTTTCACTCTCATAACAGTTCAGCAAGCAGCCTTCCACTCGGTGACTCGGGGACCCAGGCTTGCTCCCTCTTACAGATTCATCGCTCCCTACAGGCCTGACCCCTCTGCTGGATCCTTTCTATATGACCGGCAGTTGGGGACGAGAAGTATAGCAGAGAACCCCACCTTACGCGGGAGGATTTTATAGGCCAGGCTTGGAGGGTTGCACGCCCTTTCTGCCTACATTGCTGTTTAATTCAACTCAAGGTCACTTATTACCTTCAGACATTTCCCCATGACTTATACCCAAGTTGTCTCACCTATTCTAAATGAGAATGAATATGTTGCAGGCACCAGCTAATTATGTTTCACACGTTATCTTATTACACTATTAAAATAATCCTTTGAGGGATGTGCTGTCACTATTCCCTTTTTGCAGAGGACAGGAAAGCTAATGGAATTTAAGTGACCTGACCATACTGAGATCCCAAACACCAGAGTGAGATTGGAACCTGGGTCTTCTACTGCCTTCCATTGGTGTGTTTGGCTTTGATCTTTAAGAGCATTATACTGAAAGTTGCACACGATGTGATCTAATCAGATTGCAAAAGAGTAATTACAGAAGCAGATCCACTCTCCCCTCTTGCCTCCTGAAACTGGGCAGAAGCCCCTGGCTCTCTCCGCCAGTGCGCCTGGTCACCTCTATGAGACGGCATCAAAATGTCTTACTCTTTAGTATTCTTTAACATATGTTTGAAAAGACAAACAAAAGGCTTTTGATATAAAAGTCTAGTTTGTCCATTTTTGTTATTAATTTTCATTTTATCAAACACAGACTGGTGTAGGATTAAGGTGGATTGTCTCAGAGTCTTTCAACCTCTAATCAATCGAGGTGAATATTTTGGCCCCATTGACAAAAGTCGCTTCATTCCTAAAATGGACAGTTTCTGTATTTCATCAGCCAGACAGAAAGCTCCAGCCTGGGAACATTCCCCCACGTGCCCAACCACGTTCCTCATTTCAAATCCGTTCCTACTCAATTCTTAGATATCCAGAGATTAAATCCACTGTACAGGTCCTCACAGGCCTGCTTTTGTATGTCCTGAAAAAGATACCGCTAGGCCTTTCATTCACTCGTTCAACTGATTTTGGTCAAGGGCCCACTTGGAGCCAGGTGCAGAAGTAGATGCTAGGAAGGATGCAGAGATGGAGAAGGCCCCCAAAATCGCCTTCAGTGAGCTCACAATTTATTGTAGGAGAGGAATACACAACCCACCACGATATCCCAGAATAGTCACTCAGGGATAAAGGGGTAAAGGTATGCTAAAAGCTATATGAGCATAGGAGAGGGGGAAACTAATTCTGCTGGAGAGGAAAGAAATGAAGTGGTATTAGAAGTAACATTGGAAGTGAGCGTCAAGAAGGAGCTTTCAAAGCAGAGAATGAGAGGAAAGGCATTCCAGACGAAAGGAATGGCATGATCAAAGGCTTGGAAGCATGTGGCCTGGAATGGCCAATAACTGGGTGAGGTTCAGATGTGGCGCTCAGGGGCGGGCAGGGAGAAATTTTGCGAGTGGAAGCGGTGGGAAGTCATTACAGTTTGCTGCTGCTGTTATTTTCATTTTGCTATTATTTTTGATGTTTTGCTTTAAAGAACAGGTTAAAAAAAAAAGCATCTAGAGCTAGGAAGACCAATGGGTAGGCTGCTGTAACAGGCCTGAGGAGGAATGATGAACAAGATCAGAGGGGCCAAGGAGGAGCAGCAAGACACAGGGGACATTTCAGAGGGAGACTTGACAAGACTTGCTGTCTCTCGGGGATGGGGAAGGGAGCAGCAACGTGCGCCGCCCCGCCCCGGACTGGGCCCTGGAAAAGAGACGGCACCCTTAGCTGGCGGAGCCAACATCGGCCTGGTCAGGCTGGGAAGAGGATGAGAGCCATGAGGACAAGACTGGGATTTAACAAGAGGGTGTCTAGAACGGTTACCCGGAGTTTCTGGGGGTGGCCCGTGGACTAGAGCCCATTGCCGCGGATACCTGAGTGCCAGCTGTGCCCGTGCTGATGACTTAGTGCTGAGACAAGCAGGACCACTCGGGGGCAAGACAAGGACTTTGAGGACTGGCCCCAGCTCTGATCTGCCACTAGCTGTGTGACCATAACAGAATCGCCACTTAATTTCTGTGCGTCAGAATATTCCTCTTTAAACTCAAGCTTATAATAGATAACCTGCAGGCGTGGGTCTAAAGTCCTGCCCTGAGGGCTGGTACTAGTTCACGATGAAAGGTCCACAGAAGAGTGGGGAAAATTAGTGTGGCATCCCATAGACAAATATTTAGGCAGACGCACAATAACCAGATAACTAGATAGTTGGAGGAGGAAGGGAGGGATGGATGGATGGGTAGAGAGAAAGGAAAAGACCAGTAAGGTCAACATTGCAGTTTCCGTTTTCTGAAGAGGATTTTCGTTTTTTCCAAGAATACATCCTTACTTCATTCTTGGTGTTAAAATGTTCTTTCTTTTTTTAAACAGTGGTGATTGTAGATAGTAGTTGTTTGAATTTTTCATTAAAACCCTAAAACTTTCCGGACTTCTATAGTTCTCAATTTCTTTTCATTTTAGAACTTTTCTTAATCTGTGAAGTTGAAGAGTCTGGGAGCTGGTTTCCTAGCATTTCTCCCCACTGCAGAGGCACAGGCGGGCTCCGACAACAGAGCCCAGAGCACTGCTTTCTTTTCACAGACCCTGACCCTGACCCTCATGCTCACCCTGCCCACGTGAGCGGGGGCTGTCTACACCCCTGGCCCACCGATGAGTGGAATGTGATCCCATTGCGACCCAGAAATTAGGGGATTTGCTTCTGGGGACCTTCAAAGAGAATCCCTTTCCTTTTCTGTCTTTCCTCCTTTATTCCTTTCATTCTCTCCCACACACCAAAAACAAAAAAGAAAAGAAGAATAAAAAAGAAAGGTAAGAAAATCAGTGGGAGGACAGAAAATTTGTTCTCCAGATGATATTTCTGTTCATCCTGGGATCCTTTAAACGCCAACATCCCCAGCCACCCTCCCCCGCCTCCCACTGGGGCTGAACCGAGGTCTCCTGTTACAGGGCCGTACAACTGTTGGCCAGGACAAAGTTTTTTCTTCCAAAGAACCGTTTGCAATTGGAAGGTACAGCGATTGGTTCTGCTAAAGCTTCAGTGCATGATCAGATAACACAGATTAAGTTGATGCATGACAGGATGTCAGCCTCTGGGGCAATTATGGGGTCCCACAACTGAATCTCTGAAGAAACAATTATTTTCCCCCGACAGGGAAACTAAAGGCAATATCACAAGGTTATACACCGGCCTGAACCCTCTTGTGCCCCTATTAGTCATAACAGACATAATAGTTAGTAATAGCTATTATTTTTCAGGCATTTGCTATGGACCAAACACCTTTGCACCAACCTCTAAAGTAGGAGTGATTCTTCTCTCAGTTTCCAGATGGGAAAGCTGACGTGCAGGGGAGTGAGTTTCTTGCCCGGATTACACAATTAGTCAGTAATGGAGATGGGATCTGAACCCAGACTTGTCCAATTACAAGCCCTAATTATTGGGTAATTCGAAGTAAGCCCACATCGTCCCATGGTCTGGAACCATTGCCAAAGCGTAAGAAGCCAGTGGTGTGAAGGGACGGTCCCTCTCACAACCTGACAGAGGAGCACAGGGCGCGCTCAGAGCAGAGCTATACTGCTGTGGGGAGCAAGACGCAGCTGTCACCTCAGAAAAGCCTTCCCTCAGGATTGCTATCTGAGGGTCAGTTAGTACGGGCTCGGGAGAGAAGCGACATTCCTCAGAACAATAATGCCAGGCTTATTATTTCACAGGGAAGATGGTCAAAGTCATGTTCGAAGGCAGAATTCAGGCTTTCTTTTCATGATACGAGGCTATTAGTCTGCAGCAGAAAATTGTCATCATTTTCCAGATGAGCTTGTTTCTGAGGTAGCTAATGAGGAAACCACCCACAGCTCTCAATGTTGGTGACTGAACTGCCTCTGGGCACTGCCATTAACCTCAATAATAAAATTGCAGGCCCACCCTGCTCCTTCTAAGGTGACAAAGCATGATCAAGGATGGAGTTTCCTTTGGAAGGGGCTGTGGGGACTGAAGAGGGGCAGAGCGAGAAGAATTGGTAATGAAAGTGGCGCTGGGTTGAAAGCCCATGGCTTCTGACTAGCGCGGGCAGCAGAATGGAGGTGCACGCATAAGACAAAACAGGACGAGAGGACCCAGTGTAGTACAGAGAGTCTGGAAGGCGAAGAAAGAGTTCCAGATGGAAGGGAATGAGGCTGAAGGAGGAACCCTTGGTCAAAGAGGAGAGATTTGAGTGTGTTTAAATGCTGCTGGGAGCAGCCAGGGAAATGTCAAAGATGCAGATGAGAGGAGAGGGAGCTGGTAGTGTAGGTTCTGAAAGAAGTGGGCAGGATGGATCAAGGGGGAGCACGGTGGTGGTTGGACCATGGCAGAAGGAGAGAGGCAAAGCACAGGGGACACAGGTGCAGGGGGGCTTGAATGTGCTGCTGGAAAACTGAGGGCTGCTTGGCTTGTGTCTTTTCTCTCCATGAAGAAGGAGTTGAGGGCCTCTGTTGAGTGTAAGATTTGAAGGCTGTGCAGAAAGTTTGAAGCAACCGCTGCACAGAGTGGGAGAGCATTACCGCATGAATAGCGTGGGGGCATGCTGAGCCATGTGAGACCCCTTCTAGATCTCTGGTGAGACAATATGGCCTGCAGATTTGTAGCTCTTTGTCCCCTGGCAGCCCTCCTGGCCAGGAGCACAGGAAGCAGAGGTTGGGGTCTTCCCAGATGCATGGGTGAGATAATAAGCCTGAAGGATTAGGAAATTCGGCAAAGAAGTGAAGTCAGAGGACAGCCCAGGTTATAGGAAGTTAATCCTGCAATCTCTTGGGCTTTCGCAAACTTCTGAAGTTCTGTTAGAACAGTGCCCTCAGTCATGAGGGCCCAGTGCCTTCAGGTGGCTTCAGGGACACTAATTGATCCTAAGCCAGTGTCTCCTCCAGGGCTCCCCTGTGCTCTGCTCGGTTTGTCCCTGATCGGGTTCACAGTCTTTTCAACCTTCCCCCTCACCCCCAGGAATAGCCGGTGAGACAATGTTACCTTGACCTTTATTTGGGGATCTTGGAAGTGAGAAATACAGGTCTCTGTGACCTGAGTTAAATCCTTGGAATTCTCCAGAGGGATTCAAGTCTGGGGTCCGTGGAATATGCATGTATCACTGTTGTTGTTTTCACAGAAGGAATACAGATTTGCATTTTAATTTTTAGATTATGAAGTAATACATGAACATAGGTTTCATGTACATTTTGTAAAATTAGAGAATTACACAGAGCAAAAAAAGAGTCGAGGCCCCCCTTGACCCACCCTCTCACCCACTTCTGCTCTCTTGCTGGGAGGTGATTGCAAATGACAACTTGGTGATTCCTCAAGCAGACCTTATAAATATAGGAATGTACATTTCTATATTCATGTTCTTCATAAATTGTATAAGACAATACATATTGCTTAGTGATCAGTTTTTCCCTTAACAAGATGTATTGGAAAACATTCCATACCAGGGAATATAAATTTCTTTTACTTTTTTAAAATTTTATTTTATTCTAAAAATAAAGAAAATAATCTAAGAAAACCTATCTACTTGCCACCTAGATTTATATAACTATTAATGTTCTCTATATTTCTCCAGATTTTCTTAAGAAATTAAACTTTGAGGATAGAGTAGAGTTGCCCTTTTCAGCCATGTCCCATCCTATTCCCCTCCCCAGTTTCCCAGAAGAAGCCAAAATCCTGAGAAGTTGTTGGGGATACTTTTTATACAAGCTTTTTCTTTTTGTGAACCACATGTATATGTTTCCATCAACTAATTATGATATTGTTCCGGGAGTTTTAAAAACACAGAAATGGTCTCACACTGTACCTGTCTTTCTGTGTCTGACTTTTCTTCCTCAGCATTAATTTTCTAGATGTATCTGTATTGATACATGAGAGCTGATTAACTTATTTTAATTGTTGGTTTTCTTTGTCTTATTACACGATAACTGTGTCATCCATTCTTCTTTTGGTGGATATTTAAGTTGTTTACAGTTTTTGTTGTAATGAACTCTGCTGTAATGAATACAATGCATGTCCCCTCGAGCAGACACGTGAGAGTTTCTCCAGGTGCTTCCTTTGGACATATACCTGTCATGGTAGCAGTCTTCAGAACTTGTATTAACATTGAAAGTTAGTTCATTGTTAATTTTATTGGAGAAGTGATGTGTTAATATCTGCATTTTAAGTTGCAAGGTATCTCTATAAATTGGTTATGATGGTGTCTTTGCAAGTCTTGGAGATTTTAATGAGCCCCCAATTTCTAAGAAATTGGAAGTGAGGACGTAATATCATCCCCTGAGATTAAAAACTGTCACATCCACACACAATGGGTCTCAGCAGGGATGTTCACAGTTCCTTGAGAGAATGACTCCGAAGCCAGGCAGGATTTAACTGTAACCTGATGAAACATTAATGTTCTGAAGAAAGATTATGGCAATCACAAAGGGTACCTTCTTCTGCAAAACAGAAAATAGGGAACCACAGGGGAAAACTTGAAAATGCAAGTCTAAGCACTATACAAAGGAAAGAAAGCCTGAACTGCAGATTTCCAAACCTGCTCTGCAGAGAGATGATGGGTACATGGTGTTATTCCTTATTCATCCTTGATATTCCTTTCTCTTCCCTTGATTATCAATCAAAAATTGCACTGGCCATTAAGACTTGGAGTGCTTCTAGTTATATGGCACAGTTTTCTAAATGTAAAGTAATAAACTGGCATTCTGATATTATAACTCATTCTCATGCACATTGTTCTAAGTCTACCACTGCAGACTGGGTCCCATCTCAGAATGCTGATAACATCAGGCAGAACTGAGACCCTGGGCTCTAGATCTGATCCATGGTAAATAGGGGTAACGAATGCCACCTGGGTGGGTCCTTGGTCAGAGCACTCTGGCTCTCTTTTCCTGGGTCTACAACATGAGTAACTTCTATTGTGACCATGTGCATATGATTTCCACAATTTGCATGTTTTTCATTCTGAGAGCCCTGAAGAACATCAATATCATGTATATATTTTTTCCTGCAAAAACCAGTCATGGTGAATCCAAATCCCAACAATTCTAAAGAGGTGACACGTCAGCCAAGTGGGTAAAGCCCATATGCTTCAGTCAAAGGAAGTTAATACACCTAAGGGGAATCAAAGTGGCTTAACCCTTTCATTAAGGAGAGGATGTGACCAGTTAGAAAACTCTAGAACTTGTGTTATATTTTTTCATGATATCTGTATGCAGTTTTTCATGTGTCACACATTTATACCATCTTAATGATGAAAAATGATTATGAGAAATAACAGAGCTCGATATTTAGGGTTATTTGTATGTGGTTTAATTGGTGTTCCAAACGTCAGGAAGAAGAAAGCTTCACTGAGTCTAAGGAAAAGGCACATGGTTGCTTTATGAAGTGGGAGTACTAAACGACCCATCTTGCAGAACACTGGAACAGCATGGTGATTAGAAAGAACAAGGAAAGAGGAACTGTGGTTTTTTCTACCCTCTGACCACTTTCCCAACAAATAATTATAGTTGTGATAATTACTGGTTTGTTCAAGTAGGAATTTGCATCTTTAAATATGTAAAAATCACTGGCAATCCCTGCTGTTATTTCTGATGTTTTGGCATCACATTAAAAAAGTTCCATATTTTTAATGAAGGTCAGAGTCCTTCATAACAGGAAAACATCTGTCATAAACACTGTACAAATATTTATAGGGCTAAGCTGGCAGTATGTATGCAGCCCCTCGCTCCCCTTCCTAATCGGAACTGGATGTACAAGGGCAAACACAAGAAAACAACAAACAAAGCGGGTCACAGAATGCTGATACGAGGAGCGCCGACACATCATCCTCTCAGAAATCCTCCAAGTCGGGCAAGGAAAACACGCTGTGGGGAGTTCCTTTATTTGAGATTCTTTGCCAGACCCTTTGACATGTGTTACTCAATAACAGCCTCTTTTCACTCGTGCTTTTCATTGCACATATTCTCTTTTCTCCATGG
Organism: Equus quagga; assembly: GCF_021613505.1. Lineage (NCBI taxonomy): Eukaryota > Metazoa > Chordata > Mammalia > Perissodactyla > Equidae > Equus > Equus quagga. The sequence goes on from NC_060272.1 coordinate 86,418,452, forward strand.
AGGATATTGAGCCCCGGTGTATTATTTTATCCCCATAAGCTCCTCCTCTATTCTGTCTAATTTAATTCAATATAACATTTTCATTTTATCTCATGTTGAAATAACATTTGTGTCTGACCAGGAATATCTAGATTAGTGATGCCAAAAAAGAGAGGGACTGGAAAGATTACATCAACTTTCCAGGAAAAAGACGATGGAAATATCAGAGCCTGAATTAAAAGAAACACAGTCTGTTTTCCAACCTCTGTTCCTCAGCCCCACTATCACCACTGTCACGCAAAATGTATCCCCAGATGTGGGTCACTAGTCTCTACCAGTTCTATCCAGATCAGCGGGTGGATGTGGGGGTTTTGCTTTCAATGCTGTATTCAACTACAGTAACTTACAAGAACTCTCAATGAGTTGTAATTTCTATCTGCTTTGGATTTGAGCTTCGTGAATCCATAAAATGGGCAGAGTTTAGGTGTCACAATTGCTTTACTTAGGAATCAGCTCAAAGCTCACTCTAGGAAACATTATGAGGTAAGATTGATGGATTTATGTGCTCTCCCAATCTTCTGATTTGCTGCCTCTCCCCCCAAGTGTGGAAAGGAGATAAAATAATGTGAGTTTTGGACGCTGGCAGACATTGAGTCCACTTCCAAAGTTGGCACTATTGTGTAACCTGAGCTCATTAATAAGTCTCTTTACCATCAGTTTCTATATCTTTTCTATACAAGAAAAGAAAATCATGGGTCAATGTTTCTTATGAATACAGATGCAAATATTCTTAACAAAATTAGAATGGAAATTTTGCAGTGGTTAAGTCAATATTGTAAAAGCACTTAGCACTGCTTTTAAGCCCAACAAGGACCCGAAAAAGAATATTTTCTTTCCTGTATTTTCATTCCTTCTCCTTCCATTGCCTTTACATTTTAATCCAAACTTATAACTAACTCTTGGGTCAAAGACAAAATTAAAATGAAAATTAGAAAATATCTTGAACTGAATGAAAATAAAAACACAACATATCAAATTTGTAGGATGCAGTTACAGTGGTACATAGAGAGAAATGTGTAGCACTAAAATGCACTTATTAGAAAATAAGGAAATTCTAGAATAAAATGACCTGAGTTTCCACCTTGTCTCTAGAGAAAGAAGAGCAAATTAAACCCAAAATAAGCAGAAGAAAAGAAACAATGAAAGACAAAGTAGAAATCAGTGAAATAGACAACAGAAAAATAATCAAGAAAAGCAGTGAAACCAAAACCTGGTTCTTTAAGATCAATAAAATTGATAAATGTCTAGCCGACCTGATCATGAAAAAAGTGAGAAAAGATACAGATTACCAATATCAGGAAAGAAGATGGTGATATCACTACAAATTCTATAGATACTAAAATGATAGTAATAGAATCTCATGAACAACTTTATGCCAATAAATTCAAGAACTTACAGAACATGGAAAACTTGTTTCAAAAACACAATTACCAAAGCTCATTCAAAATCAAATAAACTGAAGGCTCTATTATATATATATATATATATATATATATATATAAAATAAATTGAATTTGTAGTTTAAAACCTTCCAACAAATCAAATTCCAGGCCTAGATGGCTTGTAGCAAGCACTTTAGAAAGAAATAATACAAATTCAAGAAAAATTATTCCAGAACATTGAAGAGGAGAAACTACTTGCAGATTCATTCTGTGAGGTCAGCATTATGACACCAAAACCAAACAAAGACGTTATAAGAAAAGAAAATCATAGATGAATAAAGATGCAAATATTCTCAACAGATTTTAGCAAATAAAATCCAAAAATGTATATAAGAAAGCTAATACATCATGATAGCAATGCAAGGTTGGTTTGACATTAGAAAATCAATGTAACCATACAATCATCTCAATCAATTCAGAAAAAGTATTTGACAAAATCCAACACCAAATTCTGATAAAAACTCTCAACAAACTAGGAATATAAGGGAACATACTTAATCTGACTAAAGGCATCTACAAAAACCTATTGCTAACATGATATTTAATGGTGCAAGATTATATGCTATCCCCCTAAGTCGGGGAACAAGACAAAAATGTCCACTCTCACACTTCTACTCAACCTTGTCCTGGAAGTTCTAGCCAATGCAACAAGGCCGGAAAATGAATGAAAGACATCCAGATTGGAAAGAATACGTCAAACTACCTTTATACAGAAATGACATAAACATCTGTATAGAAAATTTATGGAATCCACTAAAAAAACTATTAAGATTAATAAGTGAATTTACCAAGATTATAGAATACAAGATCATTATATAAAAATCAGTTGTATTTCTAAATACTAAAAGTAAACAATCAGAAATTGAAATTTTAAAAATACCATTTATAATAATATAAAAAATTTAAAATATTAGAGATAAATCTAACAAAAGACATGAAAGATCTGTAGACTGAAAACTACAAAATATCGCTGAGAGAAATTAAGGAAGACCTAAACAAATGGAGAGAGAGACGTTCCTGGGTCAGAAGACTCAATACTTTTAAAATGTCAGTTCTCCTCAAATTGTTTCGTAGATTCAGTGCAATTCTAATCAATATCCTAGCAGGCTTTGTATAGCAATTGGCAGGCTGTGTCTAACGTTCATATGAAAATGCAAAGTACCTCAAAGAACCAAAAATATCTTTTTAAAAAAAGAACAAAGTTGGAGTAATCACACTTCCTGACTTCCAGTCTTATTATAAAGCTACAGTAATTAAGACAATGTGGTATTGGTGTCAAAACAGACAAATATATTAGTGGAACAAAGTAGATCGTCCAGAAATAGATCCACATATATATAGTCAACTGAGTTTGACACAAGTACAAGGGCAATTCAGTTGAGAAAGGATAATCTTTTTAACACATTATGCTGGAACAATTAGATAGCCACATGCAAATATAAAAAAAAGTTAACTCAATCCAAATCTCATACCATATACAAAAATTAGCTCAAAATAGATCATGGACCTAAATGTAAAACTTAAAACTAGAAAAATTCTAGAAGGAAACACACGAGAAAATCTTTGTGACTTTGGGTTAGGCGAAGATTACTTAGACACAAAACCAAAAGTACAATCTATTAAAATGAAAAGTTGATATATTGAGCTTCATCAAAACAAAGAACTTCTGCTCTTTGAAAGGCATTATTAAGGAAATGAAAAGAGAAGCCACAGATTGGAAAGAAAATATTTTCAAATCATACATCTGATAAAGAAATTGTACCTAGAATATAAAAAGAACACTGAAAACTTAATAACAAAAAACAAGGAACCAAAATTTTTTAAGAAAATAAACAAAAGGTTTGAACACATACTTCACCAAAGAAGACATAGGAATTGTAAGCAAGCACACAAAAAGATGACAAACACCGTTAGTCACTAGGGAAATGCAAATTAAAATCACAAGACACCAAATACACCTATGAAAATGCCTAAAATCAGCAAGTCTGACCATACCAAATGTTGGCAAGGATGGGTAGCAATTGAAACTCTAATATGCTGCAATTGGGAATGTAAAGTGGTACAACCACTTTAGAAAATAGTTTGGCAGGTTCTTAAAAAGTTAAACATTTACCTAACAAAATATCCAGCCATTCCACTCCTAGGTACTTACCATGAGCAAAGAAAACACGAAGACTTATGCACAAATGTTCATTCCAGCTTTATTTGTAATAGTAAAAAAAACAGAAACAAAGACCATCGAAGTGAATGGATAAGCAATTTATAGTATATCTATAGAGTGGAACACTGTTCAGCTGTAAAAAGAAATGAGCTATTGACACACACAATGACAGAGAGAATCTCAAAATATAATGCTGAGTGAAAGAACTTGGACGAAAAAAAGTAAATATTTTATGATTCCATTCATATAAATTTCTAGAAAATGCAAACTTATCTACAGTGACAGAAAACACTTCAGTGGTTGCCTGGGGATGTGGAGCGAAGGGAATTGCAAAGAGGCATGAGAAACCTTGCAGAAGTGATGAATATGTTCCCTATGTTGGTTTTGGTGATGGTTTCATCACTGTATAAACCTTATCAATGTATACACTTTAAATACATGCAGCTTTTGTAAGCCAATCATAATTCAATAAAGCTGTTAAAAAATCATGAATTAAAAAAAATGTAATTCAAATGTTACCAGGTTAAAAGGAATATCCTTAAATCAAAAGCCCTTGAAAAGTGTGCCTTGAGGAGCGAGCGCCTTGGTGAGTTGGTCTGTGCAGACTGAGTGGCAGGATGGATCAAAGAACAAGACCCGACAATATGCTGCCTCCAGGAAACACACCTCAGCCCCAAAGACAAACACAGACTCAGAGTGAAGGGATGGAGAACAATACTCCAAGCTAATAATGAACAAAAGAAAGCAGGTGTCACTATACTAATATCAGACAAGGTAGATTTCAAAGCAAAACAGATAAAGAAAGACAAAGAGGGACAGTATATAATGATAAAAGGGACTCTCCACCAAGAAGATATAACACTTGTAAATATATACGCACCCAACACAGGAGCACCAAAATTTGTAAAGCAACTCTTAATAGAACTAAAAGAAGACATCAACAACAATACAATAATAGTAGGGGACCTCAACACACCATTAACACCAATGGACAGAACATCCAGACAGAAAATCAACAAGGAAATAATAGAATTAAATGAAAAATTAGACCAGATGGACTTAATAGATATATATAGAACACTTCATCCAAAAACAGCAGGTTACACATTCTTCTCAAGTGCACATGGAACATTCTCAAGGATTGACCATATTTTGGGAAACAAAGCAAACATCAATAAATACAAGAGAGTTGAAATAATATCAAGCATCTTTTCTGATCATAATGCTATGAAACTAGAAATCAACTACAAGAAAAAAGCAGAGAAAGGTGCAAAAATGTGGAGACTAAACAACACGCTTCTCAACAAACAATGGATCATTGAAGAAATTAAAGAAGAAATCAAGTATTATCTGGAGACAAATGAAAATGAGAACACGACATACCAAATCATTTGGGATGCAGCAAAAGCAGTCCTAAGAGGGAAATTCATCGCAATACAGGCTCACCTCACTAAACAAGAAAAAGCTCACATAAGCAACCTCAAATGACACCTAACAGAACTAGAAAAAGAAGAACAAACAAAGCCCAGAGTCAGTAGAAGGAGGGAAACAATAAAAATAAGAGCAGAAATAAACGATATTGAAACAAAAAAGACAATAGAAAGGATCAATGAAACAAAGAGTTGGTTCTTCGAAAGAATTAACAAAATTGACAAACCTTTAGCCAGACTCACCAAGAAAAGAGGAGAGAAATCGCAAATAAATAAAATTAGGAATGAGAGAGGAGAAATCACAACAGATACCAATGAAATACAAGGGATCATAAGAGAATACTATGAAAAACTATATGCCAACAAATTGAACAACCTGGAAGAAATGGACAAATTCCTAGACTCCTACAATCTCCCCAAACTGAATCAGGAAGAAATGGAGAATCTGAATAGGCCAATCACAAGTAAGGAAATAGAAACGGTAATCAAAAACCTCCCCAAAAGTAAGAGTCCAGGACCAGACGGCTTCTCTGGAGAATTCTACCAAACATTCAAAGAAGACTTAATACCTATTCTTCTCAAACTGTTCCAGAAAATTGAGAAAGATGGAGTACTCCCTAACACATTCTATGAAGCCAACATCACTCTGATCCCCAAACCTGACAAGGACAACACAAAGAAAGAGAACTACAGGCCGATATCACTGATGAACATAGATGCAAAAATCCTCAACAAAATTTTGGCAAACCGAATACAGCAATACATCAAAAAGATTATACACCATGATCAAGTTGGATTTATACCAGGGACACAGGGATGGTTCAACATCCGCAAGTCAATCAACGTGATACACTACATCAACAAAATGAAAAACAAAAACCACATGATTATCTCAATAGATGCAGAGAAAGCATTCGACAAGATCCAACACCCATTTATGATAAAAACCCTCAATAAAATGGGTATAGAAGGAAAGTACCTCAACATAATAAAGGCCATATATGACAGACCCACAGCCAACATCATACTCAATGGACAAAAACTGAAAGCCATCCCTCTGAGGACAGGAACAAGACAAGGGTGCCCACTTTCACCACTCCTATTCAACATAGTACTGGAGGTGCTGGCCAGAGCAATTCGGAAGGAAAAAGAAATAAAAGGAATCCAAATAGGTAACGAAGAAGTAAAACTCTCACTGTTTGCAGACGACATGATCTTATATATAGAAAACCCCAAAGAATCCATAGAAAAACTATTAGAAATAATCAACAACTACAGCAAAGTAGCAGGGTATAAAATTAACGTGCATAAATCAGTAGCATTTCTATACACTAACAATGAACTAACAGAAAAAGAACTCAAGAACTCAGTCCCATTCACAATCGCAACGAAAAGAATAAAATACCTTGGGCTAAACTTAACCAAGGAAGTGAAGGATCTATACAATGAAAACTACAAGACTTCTTGAAAGAAATTGACGATGACATAAAGAGATGGAAAGACATTCCATGCACATGGATTGGAAGAATAAACATAGTTAAAATGTCCATACTACCTAAAGCAATCTACAGATTCAATGCTATCCCAATCAGAATCCCAAGAACATTCTTCACAGAAATTGAACAAACAATCCTAAAATTCATATGGGGCAACAAAAGACCGCGAATTGCTAAAGCAATCCTGAGCAAGAAAAACAAAGCCGGTGGAATCACAATCCCCGATTTCAAAACATACTACAAAGCTACAGTGATCAAAACAGCATGGTACTGGTACAAAAACAGGTCCACAGATCAATGGAACAGAATTGAAAGCCCAGAGATAAAACCACACATCTATGGACAGCTAATCTTCGACAAAGGAGCAGAGGGCCTACAATGGAGAAAAGAAAGTCTCTTCAACAAATGGTGCTGGGAAAACTGGACAGCCACATGCAAAAGACTGAAAATTGACCATTCTTTTTCACCACACACCAAAATAAACTCAAAATGGATCAAAGACCTAAAGATTAGGCCTGAGACAATAAGTCTTTTGGAAGAGAATATAGGCAGTACACTCTTTGACATCAGTTTCAAAAGAATCTTTTTGGACACTATAACTCCTCAGTTGAGGGAAACAATAGAAAGAATAAACAAATGGGACTTCATCAGACTAAAGAGCTTCTTCAAGGCAAGGGAAAACAGAATTGAAACAAAAAAACAGCTCACTAATTGGGAAAAAATATTTACAAGCCACTTATCCGACAAAGGGTTAATCTCCATAATATACAAAGAACTCACACTGTTTAACAACAAAAAAACAAACAACCCGATCAAAAAATGGGCAGAGGACATGAACAGACATTTCTCAAAAGAAGATATGAATATGGCCAATAGACACATGAAAAGATGTTCATCATCGCTAATCATCAGGGAAATGCAAATCAAAACTACACTAAGATATCACCTTACACCCGTTAGGTTGGCAAAAACATCCAAAACCAAGAGCGACAAATGTTGGAGAGGTTGTGGAGAAAACGGAACCCTCATACACTGTTGGTGGGAATGCAAACCGGTACAGCCACTATGGAAAACAGTATGGAGATTTCTCAAAAAGTTAAAAATAGAAATACCCTATGACCCAGCCATCCCATTACTGGGTATCTATCCTAAGAACCTGAAATCAGAAATCCCAAGAGTCCCTTGCACCCCTGTGTTCATCGCAGCGTTATTTACAATAGCCAAGACGTGGAACCAGCCTACATGCCCAGAAACTGATGATTGGATAAAGAAGATGTGGTATATATACACAATGGAATACTACTCAGCCATAAAAAAAGACAAAATTGGCCCATTCACAGCAACGTGGATGGACCTCGAGGGTATTATGTTAAGCGAAATAAGCCAGTCAGAGAAAGACAAACTCTATATGACTCCACTCATAGGTGGAAGTTAGTATATTGATAAGGAGATCTGATGGGTGGTTACCAGGGAAAAGGGGGGTGGGGGGAGGGCACAAAGGGGGAAGTGGTCTACCCACAACAGGACTAACAAAAATGTACAACTGAAATCTCACAAGGTTGTAATCTATCATAACATTAATAAAAAAAAAAATCATGAATTAAAAAAATGTAATTCAAATGTTACCAGGTTAAAAGGAATATCCTTAAATCAAAAGCCCTTGAAAAGTGTGCCTTGAGGAGCGAGTGCCTTGGTGAGTTGGTCTGTGCAGACTGAGTTTCTTCTGAACCCCCAGTTTGGAGCTTGTTCTTGTTTCTCTGTATTTAGTAGTAGTTGGTACAGCCTCTCTATCCCCCAGGGGTTGTTTCTGGTTGAGGAAGCAGGTAGAAGGTCTCATGTGATCCCATGGATTCCTCGTACTCTAGAAACAATTGTGATCCTGGATCCCTTCTCCATCCTCCCGTCACCACTTTTTAAGTGAACAATGATCACTTTAAATGCTGCCTCTTATTAAGCATCTGCTATACGCCAGGCAGTCGACATGGAATAGCCCACACGCTCACAAAATTTCTGTGAATTACAATCCTATGAAATATATTATTTCCCTATTTTTCAGATGCAGTAACTTGCCTAAAACCAACATTATCCTAGTGAACAACAGGGATAGGATCCGGACTTAGACTGTTCACCAAAACATAACTTGCCGGATAAATTTCTTGTGGTGGCAGATAAATCAGTGCTCTAGTGGCAACACAAGTGCCACGGGTGATCAAGAAAAGAAACAAACTAGGGAGGGGTGGAGCGCCTGGAATTGTCCCCTCGGGGTGCTTTCCCCTTCAGGCTTCAGAACCCGTCTTTAAAAGACATTCAGCCAAGTTCTCAATGTGTTTTACCAAACACTTTTCCCCTTGAATTTTAAACCCATGTGTTATTTCAGGAATAATAGAAACCATATGTCTCTGGCATATTTACACTTAAATCATCAAGAAGTTGTTTTGTCAGAACTTTTTGATGTCTTCTGAGATTTTTTTTTTTAAATGGGACCCTCCTAGAAGCAGCAATTCACCATCACAAATAAACAAATTAAAACCAAAAATGACTGAATCAGGACCATCTCGGGATGGCAGTGTGGGATGGATCTGAGACTTGGCAAACGGCACTGTTCTTCCCTTGCCACAGGAGGGACTGAGAATAGAATCTGGTGTCCGATGGTCATTTCAGAATTGCTTAATGCATTTCTAGCTTCAGATGAAAACTCGAGTTCAGTTAGAAATATTTTACTGATCTGATGACATTGCAAAACCTGTGCTTGGAAACTTGGAAAGCCAAATGCAAAAGATAGAAGGCAAATCAATGTACCAGCTAATGAGATTTGATGAAGCTTAAACCTTAGAGTGGAGGACCCCTGAGACAATGACCCCTTTGGGAAAGATTCAATCAATTGTTCAGACGAACCCATGCTATCTCTAACAGGAGTCCCAGCGCTCCAACAAGCAAAAGCTTTCTTTCTTGTTGGGGACAAGCTCACCCATAATTCATAGAGCCTGTCCCTCTAGAATTCTCCTGAAGACAAAGAAATCTTCTCAATCACACCTTGGTTTTTCCGAAAGTCCTTTTCAGAGTCAAGTGCATTGGAGAGAATTCAAGTGAATCTGAGAGGAAAAGCGTTGTTTTCTGAGTATCTCCCTCAGCATCTCCAGAAAGGCTCTGCTGATGAATGCACAGAAACAGGCATGGTTTCAATCCCAGTACTGCTCCTTACCAGCTCAGTGACCCGGGGCAAGGTCTTCAACCTCTCCACAGACAAATTTCTTCATCAGGAGAAGGGGTGTAAGAATGCCACTCTGATGGGTCAGTGTGTGGGTTAGTGGTACTGACACACGAGAAGTGTATGATAAAATGAAGTTACTATTCTGACACCTGAAAGAATAGGGAGAAAAATCTTTAAATGTTGATTCAAAGGAACAGCATTTTCTGCTTCAAGGTTTTGCTAATACACTTCATAAAATGCTGTAAAAATAGACAATTTTTAAATCTGAGAGATGACATCTTTAGGCAGTGTTGTGTCCTCTGTATGGTAGCCTCATCTGTATTACTTGGTTTTCAGTCCACTAACAAGTATCTCTTTATGACATAAAGCACTGCTTCCCTTATCCAAAGTGTATGAGGATATCCATGTCTGCATATTTTGAAAATTTATGTGTTCTTAAGTATTTTAGAGATGGAGAGTGGTCCAGTTTTACAGATGGGGAGGAAACTGAAGTCAGCGATGTTGAGGGACTTGTCCAAGGTCACCATGCTATTTATCTGGGTTTTGGGATGAGCTCCCAGGCCAGTGTTCTTGCCACGTTATTCCAGCTTCCAATCTGTGGTACCTTTTATGTTGGCTCTTCTCTTCTTTCTTTCTTTTAACCACGTTACTTTACTTAAAACAGAATCCAGAATCAGTTTGCTCTATTTTTTTTAAAAACTACCCTTGTCAACTCAACGGGTTGTACCTGGCCCTCCCAGTCTAGGATTCTGGCCAGAGCATAACAGAAAGCTTTGTCCCCAGGGAGCACTCAAACTCGTGGTGCCGTGGAATGTTACAGAACACCGCAACTACTGACACATGGGGAGGCCTGCTGGGGATCACTAGAAAACTCGGGAGAACCGATGGGTTTAGGAAACATTTTTGTAGGGTTTTGCGAATGGGAAAAAAAGGAATCTGGTGTATGTTAATTGACAGATTATTCCAGAAGAATGTTCAAAAATATAAAATATAAATTGGCAAATTCCAGAATGTCTGAAACATGGAAGTTTGCTGAGACGCTCCTGTGCATTGACTGAAGTGATGACATTTGCACTGAATCCAAACTCCAGAGTTCCGAGTCAGTTTCCACTTTCATCCCCTTCCCACCCCATCCTCATCTGCTTTTCCAATGTGGGTCTCCTAAACTGGGTTTGAGGCCAGGAGAGTCTATATTATCTTGATTCCTTTTTGCCTTGGTAAATCTATCCACAGTGTGGCATTCTCCACTTCACTGTGCCCGTGTGGATGGGGGTTCCCTGAGGGCCCTACCTCTGTGCAGCCAGAGAACTTGGAGCAAAATAAGAAAAGGCTGGCCTAACCTGGGGCCGGGACTCACAGATGTTTCCAAGGAGGAAATGGTCATCAGCATGCTCTGCAAAGGGGAGAAGTGGCCTCTCAGAGTGAAGGGGAAAAGATGACAGTGGTGTCCTCAGAGTCATATTGCTGCTTGGCGAAGGGGGAGGGCTCACATGAAACGTGACAGCTGGGAGGCCCCTGCCGGCCCCACTCGACGCATTCCTTGGCCACACCATGGTTTTCCAGACAGCTTAGCCCAGGATGCAGCCCAGCTGTTCCCAGCTGTGGGAGCCAGGCAGAGGATGAGAAAAGGTGGGAAGCCCATGAGGACATCGACCACCTACCCCCAATGTCAGCCAGTCACTCCCCATGAGGAAATGTCTCTAAATCTCCCTTTTTTTCTGTCTCTTGGCCAATGTAGGTACCTAGATTTTAGGACCCGTGGCTATTTAACCTTTCTTTTACAACTTAGGGATAGAAGATGCCTTGGTGCCCCACCCATAACCCACTGGGGCTCACAGGTCAGTGGCTTGGTTTCTTACCATAGGACCCCGTGGAGGATCTGTTCTGGCCACAGGAGCAGGCTCTGCTATGTGTCAGGGAGCTAACTGGCCCTGGGGCAGCCCATGTCCAGTGGCATACGGACCAATAATCCAGATGGGACAACCCCAAGATGTGTCCTACATAAAGTGCCAGAAGGATTGGGCCCAATGTCCTTCACAGGTAAATAGCTCGCTGGCCCACACTGGCCTGGCAGCTCCCCTCTCTTCTCTCTCCTTCCCCACCTCCTGCCAGAGCTTCCAGGGATCATTGCCCAAGTAGACAACTTGCCCCTGAATCCTTGTCTTAGGGTCTGCGTCTGTGGGGACCTAACCTGAAATATTAGATTTCTGTTATTCAGTAAGAGCTCATTGAACACTGACGCACCAAGCTTTGTGCTAGACACTTGAGGTCAGAGAGGGAAGGGGTGAGGCCAGGCTGAATAAGACACAGGAACCTAGTCCCCATCCTCAGGTGCCTGCACGTTTTTAAAGGGAATGAATGTAGATACACAAACAACACATATCAAATGGCATAGTGAAAAGTTCCATAAAAGAAGATGAGAAAAAACCACTCTGGAAATTCAGGGGAGAGAACTCAGACATGGTGGGGGGCACGAAAAGGAATGTGGGAAGCTTAGCAGTGACAGGTAGACACAGGGGAAGAACATCCCCTCCGAGGACAGCTGACCACAGGAGGGCACTGCTCGGGCGCCAGCTGGCAGACACCGGTGAGGCTCCCATCCCAGGCCTGACCCATCAGCTACGGGGTGGGGAGCGGGGGGGCTGTCAAGGGGCTCAGCTCAGAAGCAAAAACAGGCTTCTCCAGACAATTCTGCCTCCCTTGGGGAGTCCCTTGAATGTAAGTTATGGCAGGGGACTGACAGTTCTCAGGAGCGGAGAGGGGCCAGAGACTGTAGCAACTGCATCTTGTATTCTCTGTGTTCTGATCCTTTGATGTCTGGGGCCTTGCTGATTTTGGAGGGACTGCCTCTCCCTGAGATAGCCAGTTGTGAGAGAGAGAAAACCATTTGCCTGTAAGCACGCTTTTCAATACAAACCCACACCCCAAGTTCCTCCTCCACAGAGCTCTCACACCCTGGGCCACTATCCACCTGTCTTATCACCCCAGGGCCTGGTCCCTGACCACCAGGGACTCCCCTGTGCCCCAGAGCCCCCTGAAATCATTCAGACAAGGCAATCCTAGTTCACCTCGCCTCACACATTCTTCCTTGTAGAAACCACAGTAAAGGCTCATGCCCACGCTTTCCCTCACTCCTCCACCTCCTGACCAGCCCCGGTGCTTCCCCTTGTGGCCCCCTGTGGCATGGCCTTGGGATCTGTGAGTAACAAACTTTACAATGGCAGTCATCTCTGGATCTGTTGGCCTTACTATACATCCAATTTTCTATTAATACACTATATTTTAAAACAGAGAGCCACAGAGTGAAGGCAATAAGAAGAAGTCATGAGACAGAGAAAGAAAGAAGGTACTGAGAAGATAGTATGGCATGAGCAAGAGAAACAGAGAGAATGGGTGAGCCACAATGACGAGGCATGTTGGATAGGGATATGGACACTGGTTGCAGGCAGGTTTCACGATCGTCTAGTTACAAGGTCAGTATTGGACCTAGAATAACATTCCAGTTCCTGAACAATGTGCCAAATTCCTTGACTCCGGGCTGCATGACGGCTGGGTCTGTTGGCTGTCTTCCTTCATACCCACCTATCCTGGCACACCACCTCCTTATACTTCTGCAACCTGAGTGTGTCTCTCTGCTCCCGTAAACAGGAATGGCATAACTAGCAGAGCCTGAGCTGAAGGAACACGTGGAAAAGCTAAGGGAGCGTCACTGAGTCACAGAATTTTGGCATTGAGAGGGACATGAAAAATCATGGGGACACAAAATAGCCTAGGGACACAAAAAGTACTGACCATTAAGGAAATGAATTGGTCTACCTTAAATTAAGAACATATGTTCATCAAAAGATACTGTTAAGAGAAGTAAAAGGCAAGCCACAGAGTGGGAGAACGTGCTTGCCATACATATATCACCAAAATAACTTGTATCCAGAATATATAAATAACTCATATGAGTCAATAGGGACAGACAGACTCTCCAATTTTTAAAATGTGCTGAAGAATTAAATAGGCACAGCATGAAAGAGAATGTTGGATAGTCAATAAGCTTACGGAACTGTGCTTGATACATGGTAAGACCAACTGTTGACAAGCATACAGAGGAGCTAGGACTCACACGCTGCTGGGAGAATGTAAGTGGATACAACGACTCCAGAAAACTGGTGCCATCTACTAAAGCTGAAGTCATGCACACATTATAATTCAGCAAGTCCACTCCCAGGACAAACTAGTATGAAGTGAATCTAAAAGTCAGTCAATTAAAACTTTGCAGAAATTTTCAAAATCATTTAAACAAATGTGTACATATCCTCACCAAACACATGTGCTGGAAAGTACAGAGCAACCCTCTTTGTAATCGTCTCAAATTGAAAGCAACCCAAACGCTCATCAACAATAGAATGGATCAACTGCAGGATGTGCCTATGAGGAATATTAGACGACGAGAACAAAAGAACTATAACCACACGGCATGAACAGATCTCACATCGTTATGCTGAGCAAAGGGAGCCCACACTACAGAGTTCACACGTATGATTCTGTTTACATAATCTTCAAAGTAGACACACAAAGACAGAGCTGATCTGTGGTGAGGGAAGACAGGATGGTGGTTGCTCCGGGGGAGGAAGCACAGCCCCTGCAGCGGGAAGCAAGAAGCCCTTTTGGAAGGCTGTAGATGTTTCCTGTCCTGGGCTGCATGCAAGTTTCACTCTGCTGTCACTCGTGACTTGTGCACTCTCCCACACATATCTGATTCTTCACTACAGACATTTACTAGAAGAAATCCTTTAGCCTGCTCTCCTCTCAACTCATAGAGGCCTCTCTACGTCTCTCCAACAATTAGTCATTTACTCTGTTTCTGCTTAAACTCCTCACAAGTGTTACTTGAGACGGGCAAGTGGAGACTTCTTTCATAACAGACTTTAGAAGATGACGTGCAGCAATTCACCACATGATCATGTCACCAACGCCAATTTGCTGAAGTTTCTAGTCACCCGTAATCTTGCAAATATATTCATGAATATGCTCTTGAACATGACACAAATATAAACGTCCACTTCTTCCGGCGTTTTCCAGAGTGTGTCAGCCTCTTACCTGTGAGATCCTCATTCCTCTTTGTAGTTTTTTCCTTTCTTTTCAAATATCATCTTTATTTTTCCCAATTTGGTTTTTTTCCCCAATTCTTTCACTAAAGCCTTTTCTTAAATTTATTTTTCTAACAGTAGCCAAATTTTAACATTTTTAATTGTCGTGCAATATCAGATCCTTCCTCAGAGACTTATATTTATGGTGAATGGGGTATCAACCTTATATGGAAATTTTTAAATATACTTTTCTGAAGAGTATGTTCAAATAGCACAAATCGCATTATGTTCCTTAATAATTTCTGAAATTGCTCCTCTGAGAGAATTAAAAGTCAGACAAATGTAATTTTGTAGGTATCTCCAAAAGCTATTAAAACTATATCATCCAATATGAAGTCCTATAAATTATACAAATAGTTCAAATTTGTAAGAAATAAACATTAATGTGCTATTAGAGAAGTTAGTCAAAGAATTCTAAAATTGCTAGAATTTTGGTGAATTACAAAATGGCTTTTACAAGATTTCAAAACTGACAATAAACTGAAAAATTCATAAGTGAGTACCTGAAATTCAAAAGATGTAATAGGAGAGAGAAATGTAAATTCTGAGCATGTGAAAGGGAAGCTCTCCCCCTCGGGCAGGCGTGCACGCAGAGACGCTGTGGCCACTGCCGTGACTTCCTTCCCAACTCGTCATACGCTCATACCGGTGGGTCTTCACCACACTTCACTTTAGCTTGTATGAAGGTAGAAATGGAGTCCTTGTTTGTGGAGAGAGAGGGACAAAGAGAAAGAAGAGGGACAGGGAGAAAATGTAATGAAGGGACATGAAAAACAATTTTTTTCGAGCTTTACTGAGATAAAATTGACAAATACCATTTGTGTGAGTTTCAGGTGCACCACGTGTTGATTTGATACACTTATGTATTACAAA
Source organism: Equus quagga (assembly GCF_021613505.1). Lineage (NCBI taxonomy): Eukaryota > Metazoa > Chordata > Mammalia > Perissodactyla > Equidae > Equus > Equus quagga. The sequence goes on from NC_060272.1 coordinate 86,434,245, forward strand.
ATGATGGCTACCAGGGCATTAGGTAACACCTCCATCCTGTCACATAATTGCCATTTCTTTTTTGGGCTGAGAACATTGAACATTGCTGAGAGACAAGGGACAGTGATGTAACCCCTGCTTTATGCAAGACACCATAAAGTTGTGCAAAGATAGTTAAGAAAGTTTTCAAGGTCATCCAAACAAACCCACAGTGCTGATGCTCTGGGCACTGTCCTCCACCTTAACGTGTGTCAGTTCGCTTTATATCCGCACAGCAGCTTCCGACGGAGGTACCGGCGTCGTTACCGCCATGCTGTGGATGCAGCAGCTGAGGCAGTGGGAGTTTAAGGAGCTTGTCTGAGGTCACACAGCTAGTAAGTGGCAAAGCTGGTTGGAACCTTTGTAGCTTATGCTGCAGAATTGATGCGCATTAGCACAATGCGCTGGTAGACACGACTCACCTCGGGGCAGGTGACCTCTTTGTATAGCTCCATAGAAGCGTCAGCTGAACAATAAAAGGAGACAAAAAAATATATTTAGCTACTTGGCAAGAAAATTACATAAAGGGAAGGCTGCGGATGAGTGTGGAGCCCTCCTCTTTCAGGGTAAGCCCACCCCTTATTATCTTTTATTGGTGCCTCATCACCATGTCACATTAAGAGCTGACACAAGTCTCCCTGTCCACCACTTTGCCCTGAGCCCTGCTCTCGTTCAGCCGGGTTAAACCATTTTCCCTAATTGCCAGCAGGGGCTCAGTCTCGCACAGGGAGAGCTTGGAGGATGAATCCAAACAAGGGACCTTTGTTTGGTGCATGCAGTTGGGCATCACAGTCACCTTAATTATGCAATGATGTCACCAGGGCCAAGGGGAAGTTCTAAGGGCTTAATCACTGGGAGGCCCAGGAGGCCATGAGTAATGAGTGATGGGTGCTGTTGCATGGGCGCAATGCGGTGCCTCTCCTGGGCAGAGCCAGCTGCAAATGGGACGCGGCACAGGGAGTCAGCAGGGCCTTTTTCCCATGAGCGAGGCAGTACCGTGGGGGGGGACCAGAGCATGGCCTCCAGGCTCTGGCATGACCTTGCTGGGTGCCCTTGGAGAAGCTCTCTCAGGTTGCTCCAAACAGTGGGGTAACTAAACCTAACTCATAGGATCTCGAGGAGCAAATGAGATGGTGTGTTTCAGTGAGTATTAGTTCTGGGCAAAATGCGCACTCGGTGTTTGTGCCACAGGAGGAGGGGAACCCCTTCTGCCATTAAGAATATATGCATTCCTCCCAAGAGGAGCAGGACTGGGACCTTCTGCTATTGCCCAGCTTTGTCACCAAAGCCCTGGGTTTGTGACCCCACTCTAAGATCCTGAACAAGTGACTTCACCTTTCTGAGCCTTAATTCCCCCTTTTGTAAAATGGACGTAAGATTAGGGAGGCTTGACCGGGCTCATGGATGTAGGAAAGCCCCACGCAGCGCCTTCATTTATTTCTAACTTGGGATGAGAAACAAATGCGTGGGGAGCACAGCCCCGGAGGCCCCTGGTTTCTTCCCAACCACGTGACAGCTCTATTACCACCCGCGTGCAGACAAAGGCTCTCACACTCTGCTCAGCTGGCGCTCCGTCACGGAGACGTTCTGTCTTCCCACTTACTTGGTTTTCTCTTGCCAGCTTATTGGCTGCTGGGGCGGAATAAGTACTTTGGCTTCCTACCTTCTCCCCTTTGCTCCCGTGCTCCCCTCTCCCTCCCCTTGGCCCATGGTGGCTACAAGCAGAAGACAGGATATGGCAGACCACCGCACCTTCCTCCTTCCCCAGCCACTCCTACTGCTCCCGCACACCACTGCGCCCACTGTGCCCCTGGTCACCCAGCAGACAACCCCATCTGCAGTCTACTTCATGTCCATACTGCCCCCAATCCAAGTTTTCAGTCTTTCCCAAGATCAGGCAAGAATCTTGCCTCCCCTGTGCGGGGGACAAGCGAGAACTCCCGTAGCACTCACTTGGGCTGCAGCCAAGGCCCTGTGCTTTCATCACTGATGGAAGCAGAACTCCCACTGCTTGGGACTTTCTGCACACGCACTCACACACACCCCCTCCACCATCCACACAGGAGACAGGATTTCACACGCATATCCACAATGGATGAGAGCCCCCGGCCTCCCATGGAAGTTGCTGAAGATGATGCAGATGGGTTTCCAACAGTGAGGGAGAGGGCTTGGCACACGGGCAGCTGGGAGCCATGTCGCAAGGATGACTTGGCGGTTTCATTGGATCCAGAGCTAGCTCCAGTGGTGTGTGCTTCTGGGAAATATCTCTGCCACGAAGACAAGGCCACCCATGCAAACTGTTGCCTTCTTTCTGATCCACATTCTATTTATAGTGTCAGCCCTGTGAAACAAATGTTTCAACCATACATCTGCAAGCGTTTCTGGCACGTAAGCTCATTCCTCTTTGGTCTCAGTCCGCACCACCGGAAGTCCCCGCTGGGGTACTTCTAAGGGTATCAAGGAGAAGGCACACTCGCCTGCAACAAGAACTCTGCACAACAGGTGGCAGAATCCATGCTGGTGGAAGGCAAGGCCACATATGGTGCACAAAGGAAGGGCGTGGCTTCTGTCCCCTCCCAAGCCACCAGAAGACCCTCTCTGATGTGCTGGCTGGTAGAGACTCGTTTCCCACTGGGGATGGAGTGGATGGGATAAGACTGAACATGCCCATGGTTGTGCCAGTTCTTCTTACTCAACAGCCACACGCTTTATCATGTCAAATGATGAAGAGATTTTGTTTTCTGCCTAGCTTGGGGGCTTCCCATTCTGGCAGGGATTACATGGACGCCAAAGCGAGCCGTCTGCTCGGAATGTGAGCGAACTGGCTGAGAACAGAGCCCTCAAGACCCAACAAGCTGCTGCCTTCTGAACACAAGCAGTCACTTCTCACGCTCTCTCTCTCTCTCGGGGCTTTAGAGGGCTGCAATCTCCCCCTGGTGACTTGGATGCTGAAGGCACATTTTACCAGAGTTCTGTCTCTGGCAGGAATTTGCTCAGTCCATTTTTTTTTTTTTTTTTTTTGAGGAAGACTAGCCCTGAGCTAACTGCTGCCCAATCCTCCTCTTTTTTCGCTGAGGAAGACTGGCCCTGAGCTAACATCCGTGTCCATCTTCCTCTACTTGATATGTGGGATGCCTACCACAGTATGGCTTGTCAAGCGGTGCTATGTCTGCACCCGGGATCCAAACTGGCAAATCCCAGGCTGCCAAAGTGGAACGTGCGAACTTAACCACTGCGCCACCAGGCTGGCCCCTTGCTCAATCCTTTTAGAAAATATACTTAAATTGTCTGTGAATTAGTTCCTCCAGCTAAGAAATTCAGAAGAATATATGATGCTTCACCTTCCACCTGCCCTAACCATTAAATATACCCCAGCCACATTAGCCCTCTGCCCCAATAGGCCTCTGGGCCTTTGCTCATGCTGTTCCCTTACCTAGAGTAGCTTCCCTCCCTTTCCCAAGTCATTTAAGATGCAAGACAAGAGCCACATTTCTAATGAAGGCTCCCTCAACCATCCCCCCAAAAGAAAAGCCTCCTCACGCTCGTTCCTTGTGGCTGCTGTCAAGAATTCCTGCAGACTGGACGGCTTTAGCAGTAGAGACGTCTTCCCTCCCAGTCAAGGCGTTGGCTGGGTCGCTCCCTCCAGAGGCCCCAGGGGAGAATCTGTTCTTTGACTCTTCCAGCTTCTGATGGCTGCAGGCACTCCTTGGCTTGTGGCTCTATCACTCCAGTCTCTGCCTTCCTCCACGTCACCTTCTCCTCTGTGTGTCTCAAATCTTTCTCTTTGTCTTATAAAGATGCTTGTCACTGGATTTAGGCCCCACCCGGGTAATCCTGGATGCTGTCATCTCAACATCCTTAACTTATTACATTTGCAAAGATCCTTTTTCCAAATAAGGTCACATTCATGGGTTCCAGGAATTTGGACACACATAGATCTTTTTGGCGGCAACCCTTCCACTCACTATACCTCCTGCTCAACCAAAAACCCACTACACCACCCCACCACACACTACCCCCAAAAATATATCCGTCACTAAGTTACAGCACTTAGCACATCCAGCCAGAAAATGTCCCCACGCCTGGATTGTTAGGCCTTTGACCTACGTAAACTCTACTGGCTTTTCCTTTCAGATTGCAAAATTCTTACGTGCTTGTTACAGTAGACTAGTAATAAAAGTAAAGCCAAGAATCTCCTCTGGTGCATCCAAATCCAGCTGCTCGGTTCCACCTCTGCTCCTTCAAGGTGGCCAGGGGTAGCATGATGGTTTGTGTCCCCCCACCATGTCCTCAACACTTATACAAACATGTAAAATATCTATTTATACACATTTCCCCCCCACACACACAAAGCCTTTTGCTCTCCCTTTGCTTTAAAAACAAAGCAAACCTCTTTTGCTGCTTAAGGATAAATCACGGACCTCCTCTAAGTGAGCTACAACCTTTTTGGTAGCTACATAATACTCCACTACGTGGAAGCACAGTAGTCTAATCAATCAGTCCCATATGGATACACACAAGGTTTTTAACTGTATTTTACCACTAAAAATGTAGTCATGGACATTCTCTTATGAATATGTCCTGGGATATTCCTGATGATGATGATGAAGACTTTTTTTCCATTTAGGTCTTCAGTACACCTAAACCAATAGTTCTCACCTGGGCAATTTCCCTCTCCTACCCCCTGATAACGTCTGGGCACATTTTTGTTTGTCACAGCCTGGGGCAAGAGGATGCTACTGGCATCTAGTGGGTAGAGGGCAAAGATGCTGTCAAACATCCTACAATGGCCAGGTCAGCCCCCACGCTGACAGCCATCCAGCCCCGGTGTCAGCAGTGCCGGGGTGGAGAAACTGGTGAAAATGCAGCTTCGTAAGTAGGGGAGGCAAGGGTCTGTCTTTGTTTTCATTTATATGGATCATTAATTATGTCCATATTGGTTATTTATAAATCATCTTTTCCCCACTGAAATAAAATGCTGTTTAACCTCATATTTAATTCACATATATCTTTATTTCTAGACTCTCTACAGTGCCTCTAATTTTTCCACTGATCTGTTTTCCTATTCTTGTGCCAATGCTATACTATTTTTTTTACATAAGTGATTTTTTTATTACCATATACAAGCATATGCTAGGTATAGACTCCTTATTCTCACAGCTCTGCAACTGTCAAACTAAATCTGCTTTACACATTAAATACAAATAAAACTACACAGCCAGGAAACTTCAGATTAACCCAACGCGTTGCCACAACGAAGCTGCTGGTCAGAAGTGAACAGGGCACTCAGGGCCACGGGCAGGTCATCCTGAGCTGGGTGTGCCGCCGAGAACAGCACGTGTCATGCTTGTCGTTCGAACTGATGTCACCTTTTGCTGTCACTGAGCCGCGCTGGCAATTGGCACTCAACACAAACACATCACCAGTGTTTTAAATATGCCTCTCCCTATCCGCACAGGACTGTGAGTAAATCACTACTGCTTCGCACTAACACAATTGTGGACTGTAAATGCAAATATGGCATGGAGATTCTGTGGCAGTTCTCAGTTATCGGTGGCCATCAGATGACCTAGAATAAGATTATGCTTACTTGTGCCATTATTTTGAAAATAAAACACATTGTAGGTTTGTGAGAGAATTGTCAGATCCCAACAAATATTCACAGACACCGATTTGAAAAATTCTCCGTGTGTCTTTCTTCCGTCAGTGAAGTTTTCCTCCAGAGCCGCCTCCTCCCAGACGCCTGCGGGCTCACTAGTGCTGCCGTGCTTCCTTGCAACGCCACACTATTTTGGTTCCAGAAGTTTTATAACATATTTTCACATCTGGCCTGGCAAATCCTCTCTGCCACTCCTCAGTATTTTCCTTTCTCAAATTTTTATTAGAAATTCTTACACATTTATACTTTCATATATATTTCAAATCTAGAAGTATGATTTTTTTTTGGGGGGGGGGAAGATTAGCCCTGAGCTAACATCTGCTGTCAATCCTCCTCTTTTTGCTGAGGAAGATTGGCCCTGGGCTAACATCCGTGCCCATCTTCCTCTACTTTATATGTGACGCCTGCCATAGCATGGCATGCCAAGTGGTGCCGTGTTCGCACCCAGGATCCGAACCGGCGAACACCAGGCCACCGAAGCTGAACATGCGAACTTAACTGCTGTGCCACCAGGCCTGTCCCAAGTAGTACGATTCTTAATGTCCCATAATAAACGAGGGTCCCGGTGGGAAGTACCTTCCCCTTAACTAGTGATTCCATGAGGGTTGAGACGTGAGATAAGTCGTCTTTTCTCCAAGAATGTGGTATGTTTCTCTATTTGCTTCTACCTTGTTTTAAGTCCTTCAATAAAGTTGATAATATTTTTGTTCTTATTCAATGTACTCTTGGTTATTTTATAGTTTCTGAGCCTATCATAAATGGAACTTTCCCCATTCCCTTTTCTAGCTAATTGTTGCATTATCAGAAAAAGGAACTATTGATTTTGTATATTTATATGCACAATCATATAAATATGATACGTAGTAATTACATACACATTATCAAAATGTCATAAATTCTAAATGGTTTTTAATGAATCTTTCAAGCTTTCTAGGAATACGTTAATATTTTCTGAAAACAAAAAGTGTTTTGAGGATTTTTAATTCCAACATACATTCTGCTGATTTAATTTTCTAGAAGCTTCCAACACGTTGAATAAGAGTGGTGATAGTGGGCAGCCCCTCTTATCCTTGAATTATTGGAAATGGCCGTAGAATTTTACCACGTTGTGTATTTGCTCACGGTCTTCAGACATTTACTGGGTCTGAGCTCAGGTAGAGCTTTTATTAAGAATATCTGTCAAATTTTATCAAGCACTTCTTTAGAATCTCTTGATATCATTATTTGGTTTTTCTCCTTTAATTGAATTAAGAATGATGTTTCTAGATTTCCTGATGGGGAACTGTTCTTTCAACTATAAGTCCTACAGGCTTAAGCTATAATATTCATTCTTTCAGTATATTGCTGGATTGTGTTTTCTAATTTCTTACATAAACTTTGCCATATTATTCATATGTTTATTGTTCTATAACTTTTGTTTTAGTGCTTTTTTCCCTCAAATTTTGATATTAAAGGTTATAATAGATTTGAAACGAGTTGGGGAAATTTACATAACTTTCTGTAAACCAGAAAAATTTAATAATGTAAGGATTGTCTATTCTTTGACTACAAAATGGATGTTGGCTGTGAAAATTAACAGAGGTAGGTAGATTTTTGGTATGTTTACTCTTCTACATATTGGGTCCATTTTGTTGCTTAATATTTTTTTAGAAAATCATCAATTTCCAGTATTTTTCAAATACATTGCTGTGGAGTTGCTTAAAGTATCTACTTGTAGTTATTTTTTCTTTTTAGTATCCATCATGATACTTCACTTTTCATTCTTAACGTTGTGTTTTTGTTTTCTGTTTCCCACACCGTTCTATGATTTTATCTATTTTATCTTTTAAAAAACTGATTTTTTATTTTGTCTGTTTTTTCTTTTTTATTTCATTACTTCAACTTTTATTTTTGTTAGTCCTCTTCTCCGAAGTCCTTTTGTTTATTGTATTCTTCTTTAATTATTTTTAAATATGATAAAGACTATGTGTTACAAATTTTCCTCCCAGCATAGTTTTTGTTGTATCCCCTGTTTCATCTTAATTTTTCTATATAATTTGCGATTTCAATCTCTTTTTACTCTTTCATATGGGGAGGTATTTACATACACGTTTCTAAGATTTCAACTGTTTAAGCTTTTGAGCGACATCTTTTTGTTAGAGCTTTACTAGCTTTGAGCTTTGGGGTAAAGGATTACGGGCAAAGAATGTGATCTATAAAAGCTCCCATATTTGGAAATTTGTTAGGGCTTTATTCTAACCAAAGACCAAATCAATCTTTATCCCTATTCCATGAATTATAAAAGAAGATGGTATATTTTCCATGCACAGAGATAACATTGCTTGGCTGCTGTTGTCCCAGATTACTATTATTGATTTTCCTATTTTCGTGGGTTTGAAGAAACTTCATTTAATATTTCAATCACAGCTTCCAGTCACATCATCATTCGTTCTAGAAGATTCACTACACATCAAATTTCCTTGAACCTGTTGTCTTTCCTGCACGTGGATCTCTGCTCTATTTCCTTCATATTTCAGAGTACTGTCTTGAGTCTTTCTTCAGAGAGAGGTGCTGCACTTTCTCAACAGTTACATATCTAAAAATGTCCTTTTTTTTTTTTTGTCCTCACGTAAGAATGTTATCCTGGCAGAACAGAAGATTTTTAATCACATATTTTTCTCTTAATAGTTTGTAAATATGCTTCTATTTTCTTTTACCTTCTAGTACTGCAGAGAAGTCCACGACTAATCCGGCTCTCTGTACTTTCAAGGTGAGCGTGTGTGTTTGTCTAGAAGTTTACAAGTTGTTACACTGATGCTTGTATTTCAGAAACTCCACCACGAAATGCCTAGATCTAAGCTGTCCTACGTGACAGTGACTAGCCACATAGGACTATTTTTTAAATTTTTTAATTATTTCCAAATTATTTAATTATTTCCAAATAGATATTCATGCCTTTTTTTTCTCTTTGCTGAGGAAGATTCTCCCTGAGCTAACATCTGCTGCCAATCTTCTTCTTTTTGTATGTGGGTCATTGCCATAGCATGGCCACTGACAGATGAGTGGTATAGGTGCAGGCCCAGACATTGAACCCAGGCCGCCAAAGTGGAGCATGCTGAACCCAACCACTAGGCCACCAGGGCGGGCCCCACATATGACTATTTAAATGTAAATGTTAATTAATTAAAATTAAGTAAAATTTAAAAATCTGTTCCTTGCTCATACTACATGCTTAGTAGCCCCATGTGGCTAGTGGCTATTGTGCTGAACAGCACAGAATCATGCACATTTCCATTATTGCAGCAAGTTCTATTGGACAGCTCTGGTCTGGTCTGTATGATTAGTAGCATTATCAGTAATCCTATTATTAACCCTGCATGACATTTGCCGAATCCTTTCTATTTCAAAAGTTTTCTTTAGTTCAAAATGTTTTCTTTTATTATGTATTTATAACTTCTCCATCTATTTCCTTTTTGCTACTGGAATTCCTCAATATTGCATACCAGGTCATCTTAATTTTCCAAGTCTCTTTTAATTTCACTTACTGTTTTTCTTTCTTTTTTTCTTCTTTCCTTCCTTCCTGCTTTCCCTCCTTTCTTTTGCATTTTTCCTTTATGAGATATTTGATTCAGTCATCATGATTATTCTCCTTATCAATTATTTTATTAAACGTTTTAATTTGCAAAACATATTTTAGTTAAACTTTCTTTTAGGGGGGCTCTGTGGATGCTTCTCCCTGAGAGTTTACCTTTTTTTTAAGTTAAGCTCTCCTTTGTTTCTTCCCTCTGCAGCCACGTGCCCTGGTTGGTTACGCGGCTGGTTATCCGGCTGGTCCTCCGCGCTTCACGGATTCCGTTCCCAAACTCCGCCTACTTTTCCTTCCTCCGCAGTGGTGGCTCTCAGCAGCGCGCACCAAGCTCTCCGGACAAACTGGCTGTAGTCGCCCCGCTCAGCACCCCTCGCTCTGGCCGCTCCCACAGTCGGGCGGTTGTAGAACTTCTGGTCATTTCTCCTGACCCCAAGGTGCCCAGAGCTGGCGCTCAGACGTCACAGATAACGGAAGACCCTCACCAGGTCCCCTCCAGAGCCTCAGGATCCGTTGTTTAATTCACCCTCCCAAGTAGTCAGGAAGACCAGCAAGAAGAACAAGGCTTCCAGGTGCCGTCATCTGAATTCTGGGCTCTCGAAGGCTCAGACTTTATCTTACCTGTCGTTGGACGAGAGGCCCAGGAGGGTTGTGGGTGGTAAAAGTTCACTCCTGGTTGTTGGCCTCAAACCACTAAGTTTTTTCCCCCAAAACCACTGGCTGGAGCGAGAACGGTGTTCCTCACAAAGTGGCACAAACTGGTACCAGCTTTCTGGAGGACAATTTGGCAATATGACTCAAAATTCCTAAAATACAAATTCCCTTTAACCAAGCAATTGTATATTCAGATGTTTATTCTGAGGAAATAATTAAGAATATGTACAAAGATTTAAGTGTAAGAATATAGTTTAATACTGTTGAAGATAGGAAAACATAGATGGTAGGTAGGTAGATAGAGGAAATAGCCTAATTGTCCAATGATAGCAAGTCAGCTGCACTAACTGTAATCTGTGCACCAATACGAAACCATGAGGTCATTTAAAATGATATTGTAGAAGATGTTCTTGGTTTAGGACTAACTAAAAAGCACACACGAATGAGTGTGGGCACTGGGTCCATTTTAGGCCATATCTAAATTTCTAAGTTTCTCTCTATATTTGTATCTCTCTCTACATAAAATGTGGAAGGACATCATATACCCAAGTGTTAAGAGTGGTGGTTTTACAAGTAATGTTTGACCATTTAAAATTGTATTTTATTATTTTTAAACATTGAATGTATTTTGCTTATGTGATTTTTTAAAAATAGGAAACATTTTTAAACTCCTATACCAGAACTCCAACTGAACTTTACAAAATTGTGTTCAAGGTTTCCAGCAAGCTACATGGTTACCTGATCCCAGTTCCCAAAACCAAGCTGCACAGTTGCCTGAACCCTTCTCTCCGTTCTTGATCCTTCCAGATTTGGTCTGGACCCAGCTGAATGTGCCTCCCTCACAGCTCCCTCCACCACCCCATACCCATTAGACGAGCTGACGGATGACACAATCGTCGTGGTCTGAAGAAAATCATACTTCCTGAGAGAGGGTGACGCTTCCTTCCTTGTTCTGCTCCCAGGTCTTCCTCCAGGTTCCTGTTTCACCAGCAAAAGGTGAGTCGGGGCAGGAATGGGGAACCAGAGCATTTCTCATGCTGGAGCTGCGGCTGGGGAAATGCAGTGGAGGCTAGCACAGACGTCTCTGGTCCTGCCCCGGTGCTGAGACAGCGTCGAGAGGGCTGCAGGGCTGGGGCCATCGCCAGGGAGTAGCAGTAAGCAGGGTACCAGGTCAGAGCAGGGCCAGCGACAAGGCTCACTGATGGCAACTTACCTGCTGGTCTGGGCTCCTTCAATGTTCCCTGATTAGCAATGACGTTAGTCTCAGAGTCTGAGATGGAAGGATAGAAATTTTAGGTCTGCTGCTCCCTGTTCAACCCTGTTCGGGCACCATGTGGTGTAACAGGAGCGTATCAACATTTTCTCCCACCAGGCTCTTTGAAGGAAGTGCCGGGACTGAACAACGGGCTAGAATGTGGAGATCCTCAGGCCTTTGAGTAACTTTCTTGACACTGACGTTTTGTTATACCCAAGTTTTACTTTCTGACAAAATAAATGAGAAAAAAATGGACAAACTCTTGCTGAGCAGAATAATACATCAAGGTGGCGCTTACCATGTGTGGCGAGTTAAGCTCTCTTTGCTGCTCAGACAGTCTTGGAAGTTGCTTCCCAGCATGTGGCAGGGTACCACACAGCGGAGCCTTCCCCCCGGAGGCAGAGGTTCCCTGCTCCCCGGACGTCTGGCTTTTCTCCTGTTGGACATCATGATCAGTCTGTTGCTGGTGGCATCTTAGGCCTGGGGGTCCCACGACTTTTTCTACTCGTCTCTCTCCCTCCAGCATCAGCCTATGAGAGTGGGAGTCCCTCAAGGGCAGGAATCCTTTCTGAATTCCTGACACACAGCAGGGGCCCTGACACACAGCAGCGGCTGGCTCAGCAACATGCTGAAGGGGTGGGTAGGAGGCCCACGGCACAGGTACAGAGACGAGCTGCCCTGTGACCTGAGGCCTTTCCGTCTTGGGAGCATCCCAAAGGATGAGGCAGGAGGGGACATGTGGGAGAGTCTGGGGAGTCAAAGTGGCAATCCCCCACCATAGAGAAGGGCTGACTTCTCTCTAAGGGAAGTGGCCTTCTCAGGGGCTCCCAAGGGCCCTTTGTCTTGTAAAACAACATCTCCATCACTTGCTGCCTTTAGACCAGTGCTCCTCAAATTGTCATGTGCACACGAATCACTTGGAGATCTTGTTAAAATGCAGATTCCTCTAGGTCTGGGGTGGGGACCCACGAGTCTGCGTTTTGACAAACTCCCGGGCGAGGCTGCTGCTGCTGGCCCGGGGCTCACACTCTGAGAAGTAAGACTTCCAGGAGCACACATCGCACAGAAGCCTGTTCTCTGTAGAATAGAGCGGGCTTTGTCAGATGCGCAACTTGGTTTCTGGCCTCTACAGTGTCTGGGGAAAAGATAGGAAGATGCTACGTGTGCACAAAGAGGATGGGCTTGTTTACCCACAGTTCCAATAAGCACATCACCTCTTTCAAGTTCACCGCATGTCTGCAAAGATACTCTTTATATTCTCTGCATCTAAGAAATCCGTTCTGGGCGTTTAAGGGGTTAAAGGGGCCAGAGACAGTGGGAGAAAGCTCCCTTTTCATGGCCTTTCTAACAAGCTGAACCTAGTCCAAACCCTGTTTAATGAGCACTTATTTTATACAAATAAGCTCACAGGCGTGTACTCATCTCTAATTAAAGCAGAAAGGAAGCATTTGTTCTAATTGGACTGCATAGCTCAAGAATTAATTGTGAGATTGTTTAGAATTGCAATCTTGTGACCCGTTCACCAAAAGGGGGAAAAAAACCCCTACTTTAGGAGTCTCACTCTATGTAATTTTTTCTGGACTTTTTTTTCTTTTTAATTCCTGGAAACCTTAGTGCAAGTTGAACTGATGATTTACAAACAAAAGCAGAGACTTCTAAGGGCAGCTTACTGTGCAGTTTTACAAAAGCCTTGGCAAAGGTGAAGATAACTTCATTTAGCATAATGTTCTAATGTGCCCCTGAGAAAGTGCCCTCATAATTAAGGATTTGCACAATTTCTATGGGGGGAATCATGTGTCACATTATTTATCAATATCAAAAGAGTCACTTTTGTATTCGGCAGTCTGGAGTGCCTGGAAACAACAGATATTCTCACCAAATGCTAGTCTCAAGCCACATTCAGCCAAAGGTGCAAGAGGTTTTTACTGGCACATCTGGTGCCCTTGGGTGGCATTGATTACCATCGAGTTTGGAAAGGATGACTTGACGGGGCTTGGCACCATCAGCTCCAGAGCTGCCCTCCCCTGCTTGGGCTCTCTCTTTTGCATCTTGTTGGTACAGCTTGCTGAGAAACCCTGCTTGTTTGCCTGCTGCTGTTTTCTGCTGCAGAGAGAACAAGCTGCCTCTTTGCCCTACAAAAGAAAAAAAAAAGGGATATAGCTATGTCATCCTTGACTGCATACTCTGAACCCCTCAGGACCAGGGGCACATGTCTTTAGAGGGCTGGGCAGGCTGGGACCAAGATGCTCTTTCGCCCCCGGGGGGCTCCAGTCCATTGGTGCGGCTCTGTTCAGCGAGCTGTGCTTTGGTTACTAATACTCTGCCAGGGGCAAAAGAAACCAAGTTCACTGCCAACAACTAGCTTGAGCTTGTGATTCTGACACTTGGAAAAGTCTTGCTTTGACTTGTGTATAGAAGGAGTATATTTCAAGTTGAATGTCAGTGATGGAGAAAAGGAGGATGCTTGAGATGGTCTTCCCACAACATGCTGCGTTTCACGCTAACGACACTTTCAGACAGCATATTCATGAGCAGGTCAGATTTCTGCCGGGTGTTTTTCCACCTCACAGCCTCCCGCCAAATGTACAAGTTTACACAGTTGCTTGCTATCAAATGCAAACCCTGGCTGTCCTTGAGCAAGTTTTAGGAATGGAAAATGAAGATGACTTTGCCAGAATTACATAGCATGAAGCAACCCAAAGCAGACCATAGTAATCCAGGACGGGTGAATGGATCTGAACTAAAAGCAGGAGAACCATTTTGCTTTGGGAATGGATTTTAATAAAAATCAAGAGGGATGCACGGGCTGATGAATGTGCCCAGTGCAGAGGGGCATCAACTATCTATGAAACAGCCTCCACGCTGCCAGCATTATGCCAGGGCGTGTGGCAGATAAATGGGAAATGAAAGGCATAATTCTTCCCCAGAAGGAGGGAGCAAAGTGGACAACTCTGAAACTCTGAGTAGACTGTAAGGGAACTTCTCACCAGACTGTGAGGTCTTTAAGGGCTAGCTTAGATCTCGGAGTTCCCATCTAGGCTCAGCAAATATTTGTGGGAAGAATGGATGAACAATATGAGACAGAACAGAACTAAAGTGAAGCACAGATAACCACCGCCATAGCGGTTCGGAAGGGGACAGGCCAGCGTGGGACTGAAGAGGCGAGGGAAGCTCCTGGAAGATGAATTAAGCCTCGATTCCGACAGCAATTCTCAATATCCTGTGGCCTCTGGAGCTCCGGGTTCTCATTCTAGGCCTTTTCCTGCTTTTCTGAGCTTCCTTGGGCCACAGACTGTTTCAAGCTTCATTCACTGCAGAAAAAATTTGATTTATAGACTCCTAATCCCACTGTCCACATTGGGTAAAAATCTTACCATGTGCTTAATACATGAAAAAACAGAAAGAGTTGCTAATTTGTGCTTTATTTTGTTTCCTGCACAAAAGAATTTTATGAGCCCAAACTTTTTAATCATATATTTTCACATACATGGTAATATGCATACATAAGAGTATTTTAAATATTTTAAGATTCAATTGTTTAAATAAAATTTACTTAGAATACATGTTGTATCAGTCAGGATAGGTTAAGCTATGCAGTAGTAAGAAGTGAGCTCTGAAATCCCAAAGGCTTTGCACACTACAAGTTTACTCCTCACCCTGCTGCATGTTCAGGTGCATGGCAGGGAGGGGGGTCACTCTGCAGGAAGCAGGCTCTACTGCTGAAAACATCTCCAGATCCAGGGAAGACAGAGCTGAGAAGGGTCACTCTCCAACTCTTCTACACTTTAGCCCAGAAATGACACAAACCCCTTTCGACTACAGCCCGTTAATCAGAGCTAGTCACGTGACCTGCCTAACCACAAGGCAACGTGCGGGAGGGCAGGTGGAAGCTGTGTGTGCCACCATCCTTTCTGGAATCACTCTCTGTCAGGAAGTTCCAGGACCGCCACAGTGGTGCACTCACTGCTCTTATGAGGGTAGTCCCTGGAGAGAGGCCGGCTTTTCTTCCCCCGCAGTCTCAAGAGAACCTGGAGTGGCGGGTAGCAGGATGCGGGTAGCGGGGCATCTGAGATGGGGCGGCCCCTGGCTCCCTGCTCCTCTAGCAAATGTGCATTTCCCAAACAAAATAAAGGGGCCAGCCCCATGGCTGAGTGGTTAAGTCCGCGTGCTCCACTGTGGCGGCCCAGGGTTTCACCAGTTGGGATCCTAGGTGCAGACATGGCACCGCTTGTGAGGCCACACTGAGGCGGTGTCCCACATGCCACAACTAGAAGGACCCACAACTAAAATATAAAATTACGTACCAGGGGGATTTGGGGAGATAAAGCAGAAAAAAAAAAAAAGATTGGCAACAGTTGTTAGCTCAGGTGCCAATCGTTAAAAAAAATTTTTAAATAAATACAAAATAAAGAGGAAACGGCAGCCACCACCGGCTAAAAACTTACCAGGGAAGTCACCAACCTCTCACGGTAAAGCCCAAGCTACTGGCTAAGATCTTCTCGGCCCCCAGGGTACCTCGCAGTTGGGTGATACCAAAGTGCCTGTCAAGAGTCTAGAGCAGGAACCACAGCCGACAGGGGCAGGGCAGACTGAAGTCTGACGGGGAGATGCTGAGGGCAAAAGAACTGTTCGGCCCAATCTTCACATTCACGAGGTCTCCAATTTTGTCTTTGTTGTCATTTCTAACTAGGGATATTATACAATTCTGGAAATATACTAAGTATATTGAACATTTAAAATTGAACATTTAAAACATATCATAAGTTGTTTTTCATTTGTTTTTTGCAGGGGAAGATTCACCCTAAGCTAACATCTGTTGCCAATCTTCTTCCTTTTTTTTTTCCTTTTTACCCCCAAAGCCCCAGTACGTAGCTGTGTATAGCTGTAAAGCCTTCTGGTTCTTCTGTGCGAGCTGCCACAGCCCGGCTGCTGACAGACGAGTAGTGCTTCTGCGCCTGGGAAATGAAACCCAGGTCGGTGAGATGGAGCGCGCCAAACTTTAACCACTAGGCCATCAGCGCTGGATCTCATAAGTTTCTTTTAAGTCTTTTAAGACTCATTTGGTGTTTCTTCCTTTTTCTAAATACTAGGACCTTCAAAAATTGGGAATTCAGAACCCCAAGAATCCCCGAAGCTCTGAGAGGCCTGACCAAGGACAGATAATTCAGTGAGTGAGTCAGACAAAATCAGCTGCAAATGCACGTGGGTGTCAGCCCTCTGGAGACTGGCGGCTCTCACATGAGACCACCACCAGTCATGAGCCAACGCCACTCCAGCAGGGTGACCGCCCACTCAGAGAAAGGCAAGAAGATGCACCAGTGGGCGGGCCTTCAGACCAGGTTTGCAGCCCAGCCCGTGTGGCCCACGCCAGGCCTCCAGTGTCTCTGAGGGAGGTCCCTCTAGCTGCCAAAACCTCAAAGTGTTAGTGAGAGAAGCTGGTTGGATTTTTCGGGTTGAGGGGATACAGGATTAAGCCAGTGTGCGGACTCAATTGCCTCTCAGCGCTGGAAGGGTGGCCCCTGGGGATGGGGGGTCTGGCCCAAGGCCCACTCAGCCCCATCACCTGAACAAATATCTCCCTGTCACACCGATGTCACTGGTGAGAACAGCTGAGGTTCAGCAGGGCATCCGCGGTGCCCGCTCTCCTGCTGGGGGCCCAGTCTGCACGCTGACATTCTTTTCCTTACATGAACAAAAGGAACCCAGGATGGCATTTCTCCAGGCCAGGTGACGAGGTGGGCACAACTGGCTCCCCCACCTTAGAGAGCCTCCCTGATCCCCAGCTCCACACAACCTCAAAGCCAGGCTCTGTGAATCCTCCTCCTCTGGGAGACAGACGCAAACCGGGGCCCAAAACCATGGCTCCCTGTGGTGGGAAGATGCCAGGATGGCCGTCCTCCAAAGGCTGGCAGCAGGGTGACAAGGAGAGGGAGAGCACGGCCTGGCCCCGGGGCGGGGTGGGGAGGGTTCCTGGGAAAGAGGGTTTGTTCCGGTGCCTCTGTGAGGGCTGCCTGGGAACTCAGGGAGGAGCCGGAGCCCAGGCCGCAGGTGTGCGGCAGGCAGCCATGTAGACGCTGAACCTGGGCCAGCTTCAGCAACGGCGAAGGTGAAAGTGGGTTCTGTGGGCAATTGCCTAGCCGCTTTCTTCCAGTGGCAACTTATGTTTGAAACTGCACTTTGCATTAAAATGTGGAAAATGGGGTTGAGTTTGTTGCACAAGAAAGCAGACCGGGCCAGATTTAGGTTGTCTATTTTCTGAGCTAAAAGAACACTTACTTGGCTTTCAAAAAGTTTTCTCCAACTTTTAAGGCGTGCTTATGAGAAGTACTTACAGGACGGTGCACGGCCGCGGGAGCGCACTCCGTGGCACAGTGGCTGCGCAGACGGGGGCTCCGGGACTTTCTGATCTGGCACAGAGGACACCGACGTGTTGTGTATCCTGCAAATTTGAGAAGTTCAAGAAAGTCTTCGAAGGTGAATTTGGGACGGGTGACCCTCTCGCCCTGGAAGAGCTCCTTCACAGTGTGACACCCGGCCATCTCCTTGAGAGACACTGTGCTCTCCAATTCTTTCCCGCTTCAGCCTCACCAATAACCGCACGCCTAGGAAATGCTTCGAGGAGTGTTCAGGCTGGGCTGCCATATTCAGGAGCGCACTGGAGAACCCTGCTTTTAGAAACTCAGGGATTTCTGTGTTTTTTGAAAATGAAGTCCATTTGAAAAACTCATGCATTTGCACCTCTCTGGCTCCCATCCCCTTTAGAAGGACTAATCTGAAATGTGTATAATAAAGGGAGCACTGCCAGGTTAGCCTTCATCCAGGCAGATGACCAGGTCAGTACAGTCAGACTTTTCTGCAAATCCCCCTGCCTCCATGATATCACCCTCCGGGGAAGGGACAAGCCGTGTGACCTAAGTTGCTCACTGCTGAGCAGCAAATGGACCCTTCCCTGTGGATTCTTCAAACCCTTCTTTCTCTTGCAGCATTGTTCCATTCTGGCTTATTTATATGGATCACTATGAAAGTAAAGGGTCAGCGTCATCCATTAAAGACCATGAGGCTGGGAGTGTTGGAAACAATCATTCTAACTTATCTGCTTGAATTGGGGCTCTCCAAAGAAATGAACGTACAAGAAGGTCAGAAAGGATGGATGGCCATTTGCAAAACACACGTGGATATAAGTCTACGGGAGTTTGCAGGTTCTAAGCATCTGCATTCTTTCCAAAGTAAAGTAAATAAGCCAACAGCATAGCTCTGCCAAACCAGCCTCCAATTCCTGTATTTATATGAAAAGGAAGCACAACTCTAAGCAAAGAGAAAAAGAATATTTTGTCTCTAAAGATCTACTCAGAGAAGAAAGCCCTGCACTGAGAAGGTCTGAGAATCCACTTTACAATGAGAAGCTGATGTGGGGACGCAGATGATTTCCGACATTCGTGTAACAAGTGCACTGCAGTTGGTAGGCCGATTTGGCTCTGCTCTCAGGGCACTCACAGAGTAGTGACAGTAAATGAGTTTGAGCCAAAGGACATACTGATAAAAGGATTACAAATTGCAATAAGTGCCATGGAAAGATCAAGTAAAGGGCTGACTCGGAGATGAGTAAGTTATCAGAAAAGACCCAGTGGAGGCTGCTGTATCCAGGCTGAGGCCAAAAGTATGAGGAAGGGAGGGAAGCAAGCTTCCAAGCAGAACAGCGGTGCTGGACAGCAGGGCAGGGACGGGGGACCAAGAGACCGAGGGAGAGAGCGAGAGCAGTGCCCTTAGAGAAAGCGGGGCTGGGGCCTGAGGGCCTCTGGCCACTGTGAGGACTTCGGACTTTACTCCACGTGCAGTTGGAAGGGATCATAACTGGGAACCATGATATGATCTGGTTTACATAATTAGAAGATTATTTTGGATGGTGTGTGGAGAATGAGTGGGAGGGGAGCTAAAGAAGAAGAAAGAAGACAATTGAGGGACTGTTAGAATAGTCCACGGGCACTGTTGGAATAGGCCACGTAAGTGGTAAGAGTGGTCTGGGTAACGACAGTGACATGAGGATGGAGAAGATAGACCTGATGACAAGTAAAAAGTGTTTTTTTGGACAAAATTCAGGTGTACCTTCAAGATCTCAAAGGAGAGAGAGTGAGTAGGCAGTTAGGTGCATGAGTCTGGAGTTTACAAATATAAATTTGGAAGTCAGAGACATAAAGCGGTATTTACACATCCAAGAATGAGTGAGTTCCCCTGGTGTGCGAGCACAGAGTGAGAAGAGGGGCCAGGACTGAGCCCCGGGAGCAGCCAACAAGTCCCTTAAGTAGCTGGCCAGTGGAGAGAACAGCTTCAGGTAATTCAGCCCTAGCTCTGTCACTAACAAGTCTGTGTCACTGAGCACAGAGACTACATTATGTGGACCCAAAGGTCCCTAACATTTACCGCTCTGTGATTTTACCAAAAGCCATTTTCCAGCCCTGCAATCTGAGGAATGTTGGGGGAATTCAGGACTGACATTAAAGAGGTCAGCTAGAATGACACCCACATTATCCTCCCTGTGTTTTTGCAGATAAAAAGCTGGGCTAAGTAAATGATGGGCCTGATATTCCTGTGGCTAGAACCCTCAGACCATAGCAAAGAAAACTTTAAGTGATAAGAAGGATAAATGATGGATATTTGTCAGCCTAGAGGTGAAGTTTGAGAGTGCCTTTTGGGTGAGGAAATAACTGGGAAAAGATTAAGAGCGCCAGGGGAATTCCCCACCCACTCGCGAGACCTGAGCACACCATTGGCTTTTCAACAAACGAAAATGAATATTTTTATTCTGCCTTTTGCAAAAATGGAAGCAGGATGGAATAGCTGATCCTTTGGATCACCTAAAGCAAATGCTTCTCAAGTCAGTGGGAGAACCAATCTCAGTGTCATTCTTTTTAAGAAGAGCTTCGAGGAAATGAATGTTGTAGATTGTTGCAGAGTGCATTGAATTATGGGTGGGTTCTTCTAGGTCCGGAATTACTCTCTCCTGCAGTCTGTGTAGTTTGGGAAACTATAGTCAGGGAAAAATTGGGGGTTATTATCTTCAACAGAATTCTTGAAGGAGTTATATTCATAGTTAGTGTATCAGTTTGCATTTGCTGTGTAACAAGCCACCTCAAAACTTAGGGGCTTAAAATATTAAACATTTATAATTTCTCACAATTCTATGGCTCAGCCGGGCAGTTCTGGTTTGGGTTGGCTTGGATGATCTCTTCCATCAGATCAACAAGTTGCCATCACCCAGCAGGTGAGCCCGGGTTCCTTCCTGTGGTACAGGCTGCAGGGCTCCAGGAGAGCAAACTTTCTTGTGTGAGCACTTTTCAAGCCTCTGCTTACATCACATTTGCTATTGTCCTATTGGCCAATGCAAGTCATATGTGCAAGTCCTGATTAATCTGGGAGGGGACTAGCCAAGGGTATGGGTATAATGAGACAGGAAGAAATTGAAGGCCACTACTGCAACAATCCACCACAGATAGGAACTATGTGATGCTCTGGAAGAATCCAGAGTTAAAAAGAAGGAATTTAGGGGCCTACCACAAGAACATGAGCACCTGAAAATATTTTATAATTGTCTAAAGAAAATTTTAAATTTTGATATGGCAAAAAACACTCTGGACAAAGTTAAAAGTCAAATACAAATGGAATAAAAAATTTTTCTAACACAGAAGACATACAAAGGACCAGTACCCCAAATGTATAAAGAACTGGTGCCAAACACTCAGGAGGAGACAGATACCCCATAGTGGCATTCGCCTTTTCCTTGACTGGGCAGTTTGAGAGCCCAGTGACCCTTGGGAGCAGTGAGGGAGGGAGTGTGTCCCTTGGTGGCAGCTTAATTCACCCCCAGCCTCGCCTGTGGCCTTGGCTGTGGTTTCTGTCTCTTTTTCTTCCTTTTGTTCTTGCCCATTTTCTAAGACTCATTTTTCAGCCTATCTGTTGATTCCGTGAGCCACTTTGTACCCTAAAAGAATCAATTCTCAATTTGATTAAATTGGTTTCTATTGTTTGCAACTCAGAACTTTAACTGATACCCTAATAGAAAAATGGGCAAAGAATACAAACAGACAAGTCATAGAAGGCAAAATATGATAAAGCAATGAGAAGGCTGCCAACTGTGTTGTAGTCGGAGATCTGCGTGTGAACATGATGCTTATGATGTTCCTATGCGACAGGGGAGAAATGAAAAACGATGAGCAATCCTCACGGTGGGGAGGAGGCGGAAAGCAGGCACTTTCCAGCGCTGTTTCTGGGAGTGCATGCTGCATCATTTTTGCAGAAGTCAATTTAACGTTGTGTATCAAAATACAAAATTTCATGTTCAACAATTCCATTTCTTGGACTCTCACCTGAGGCCATAATCAGAAAATTATGTGAAAGCATATATGTATCTGGAGGACCACGGCACCAATGTGCATCATGGCACAAAAAATGAAAAACTGAAGTCATGGTACATACACAAAATGGAATAATACACTGTCACTAAAAAACGAATGCAAGTTGGCACTGTTTCATCTGGCAGGAGATCTGAAAATGATTGGCACACACTGGCAAGCAGAGCGCAGAACCTGCGGACTGCGGGGAGCATCTCTGTGTGCACAGAGACATGTTTCTGGATATGGTTATTAATTCATCTGTCACTTCCTTGACAAACACTTATATAGCATTCACTCTAAGCCAACTACTCTTTTAAGTTCTCTACCAATACTAACTCCTTTACTCGTGCTCATAGCCCTGTGACAGAGGGCCTTGTATTCTTTCCATTGTACAGACCAGAACACTGAGGCAAGGACCTCGACCAGGGTCACAGGCTGATGGGTGGTAGAACTGGGATTCAAACCTAGGAAACGTGGGTCTATGCCTTTAGCATTACAATATGTGCCTTTCAAAACAGTAACTGGAAAAGTTAATGGGAACTGTGTCTTTCTCTAGGTGAAAGTTGGTTTCTCTTTGTTATATTTTCCTCTTTTTCCTTTTTTTGCTTGTTTTACAATTTTTATGTGCTAGTTATCTAATTAGAGAGATCTTCAAATAGGCTTGCCCATACAAGGAGCAATCTGAGGGCCAGACAACCCCTTTGCTCCCACCCGCACGTCTCGCTCCCGCACAGTGTCGAATACAGCACACAGCACAGATGTTTCCTGTATTAGAAATGGAGACAACCAAGTTGACCTGCAATCACTCCACCTCGAATGTGCCAGAGAACATTCATGGGAAGGGGAACAGGCAGCCAGAGAACCCAAATAGAAACGATGAACAAGAAGGGGAGAGATTCGAGTCTGCTAATCTAGGGGAACATTATCCAAAGGAGAGAGGGAGTCATACACTCAAGGCTCCTACTGTAGGGGCCACAGATGGAGAAGAGCGTGGGGAGAGTAGCACTCATGGATTTTCTTGAATTTAGAGGTGAGCTCTTCTTAGCACAAACGTTGAGTTTTACTCTTTACTTTTGCTGTTATTTTTGTTGGAGATACAGATGATGGTGACAGTGGTGACAATATGATCTTGATAATAGGTAACTTTAAAGGTAATTTGTCATGTAGAACAGTGGAAGCATTAAGTTTTTAAAAGTGTGTTTGCATTAATGAATAGATTTATGTAGGTCTAACTCATTCATCTATTAAGACTTTGCCTAGACGAGTTACAGTGTGGCCAAACTGTCCAGGTTGAAGCCGTTCCACACAACACCAGAACAACTGGGAAAGTTTGTCAAACACGTCCAGGCTGGACTGACGTGAGGTGTTTGTGTGAAGGAGATTCGCCTTAATTGACTTGTCTTGTTAGTCCAGACGGCTGGTTGGGCAACCCAGCATCGCCTGTTTGTGGTGGACACGGAGTGGGCCCCCCAGGTTCGCCTTCAAGGGAAGAACTGCTGTCCTTGCGGCTGGGAGTGTGGTGAGCAGACAGTCCTTGGCCCCTGGAGGGTCTGCCGCAGCTACAGAGAGCCTCTCAAGGTCACGGCCGTCCAAGGGTGGCCCAACCTTCTGCAGCCCAGTTCTGCTGGATCCACATACCGTCCAGAACTCCCCATTGGGTTGGCCAAGGCTTTGTCCAGCCTGCACCACAGTTCAGTTCCCTTCCACCACAGTTGTTGATGCCCAATAAATACCCTGCACCCCAAACTCCCTCTCAGCTTCCACTTCAGTGAATCCAAACTGCCATACCATTCTAGTCTCCTTTCTTCATCTACTGCCAGTTATTGATCTTGCCTTTTGCCCATTGCAGATGATAATAAGCAAAACTAAAAAATCAATGAGAAAACTCACAGATGCCCATGACCATCTTCTCTTGTTGCCAATGACAAAAGGGCAGGGGGACAAGGGGAGAGCCGTGTAGAGGTCCACGGCTGACAAGATGCTTAGGTCCACGGGACACCGTCCTAGGAACAAACCCAGAGGCACGGTGGTGGGAGCCTGCTGAAATGCATCGAAGAGAGAGCAATTGCCTCTTGCTCTCTATTTACATTTGTGAGAAACAGATACAAGGGAAGAGATCCCACATTCTAGACTCTGCAATGTGCGCCGTGGAAAGAATAAAGGAAATGCAAGTACCACGAGTGTGCACGAATGTCCCGCCGTACGAAGGGTGAGCCGCTGAGGGCATGGAGAGTGTGAGGCAGAAGAAGCAGGCCATTCAAAAAACCCTGTGTGACCAAACCGTCCTATTGGCTAATAGGCCATGACCTGTGGGTAGAGAAGTATCAATTTGCCACCAGACTTGCCTGATGTCCTGTCCCCCTTGGGTCAACGCTGAGCTTGCAAATGGGTATGCCTGTTTGCAAAGTGACAAAACGGGCCTGCTGAGTGCGAGCTGCATCCCACGCTGTGTCTGGTGGTGGTTTGCTTATGTTCCATGGGGCAAAACTATTTTAAAGGAGAAAGCATGTTTGCGTCTGTTCATTCACTGAAGGTAGTGCTTCAGTTTACGTTCTGTTCTGGGTTTTACTCGTGTGTGTTGGGGCCTCCTCACTGGCCTGGCTGCTGGCAAGCCCGTGGCGCTTGGCCCAAAGGGACTCAGCAAATGCCCATTCTCTCCGCTTCTCAACCAGCGCCGCTCCATGATTCCCTCTTCCGTCCTGCTGCTGTTCTCCCCCTTGGGGACCTTTGTGCCCAAGTCCATCTACCTAAGAGGAGGCCACCCCTCTCTCTCTACCCTCTCTCATTCCCTTGATGACAAGCACACAGCTTCTTTATCAAAAAATGCGTATTTTCTAGAATAAAGTAGAAAATACGTACAAGTATAAAGGAAAAAAATGGAAGTACCCGTAGTTCCACCATGCAAAGATGGTTATTGTTAACCCGTTGGTCTAGATCCTTTCAGATCTTTCTCCATGCGTACTGATTTATGCATGTTTTATTTCACTTCTCTTCACCCCCTGGTCCCCTCTCTCTCGCTAACCCTGTGCCAGAGCCCTGGTCATAGGGAGGGGTCTTCAGAGGCAACTCCGGGCAGGAGAGGAAACCAAACCACTGAGCACGCCGAGCTGGCGAGCCGCAAACAGGAGGGCAGCGAGTGTGCGGGGAGTTCCAGATTGCCCCACAATGCTCCCCCGGATGGGACCCTGGGGAAAACCACTTCCCTCACCTCCTGGTCCCTGCACCAGGAGGAACTCAATAGCTGACGACCAGCATCAGACAAAAGGAGAAGAAAAATGGGAACTTCCAGGGAGCTGAAGCATCACTAACCCTAATGTGTGTATGTATCCACGCACACGATGGAATGCTCCTCAGCCACGAGAAACGAAGGAATGCCGCCCTCGGCAGCAGCATGGATGGGCCTTGAGCAAGTCGTGCCAAGTGAGATAAGCCAGACAGAGAAAGACAAATACTTTATTATCTCAGTCATATGTGGATCTAAGAGTCGAACGCGTAGAAATAGAGTCAAATGGTGGTTCCCAGGGCTGGGGGAACCAGGGAGGTGTTGTTTAAGGGGACAGACTTGCAGCTGGAAGATGAATAATTTCTGGAGAGCTAAGGCACAGCCCGGTGATTAAAGACATCACCACTGTACTGTCAACTTCAGAGATGCTAAGAGACTACATCTTAACTGTTCGCACCACAAAGAAGAAATGGCAGTTATGAGCCGGGGCGGAGGGCTAGCTAATGCTGTGGTGGTAATCCTACTGCGATGCATAAACGCATCAAAGTAACACATGGTGTGCGTCAACCTCACACGATCTTACATGGCAATTATATTCAATTTTAAAAAGGATTGCAGTTTCCCTTCTCCTAGGGAGGGGGGCTAGTTCAAATGACTCAGAGAACAACTCGCTAGTCCACACACTCCGGGATAATTCAGTTCTCCCAAGCAAGTCCCCTCATTGACACCTGGAGCTAACAATCCACCGTGTGGTTGTGAGGCCTAAATGAGGCGACGTGAGGTACTGCGGCCATTGTCTGACGGAAGCCAGCGCCCAAAAAGTGGGAGCTGTCTTTATTATTATCATCACTCTAGTGCTGTCACTTCTTTTTCTAAAATGTTACAATAGGTACAGAGTATTGCATTGGACATATTCACTTAATTTACTTATCTCATCCCCTGTAACGGACCATTTAACTTGTTCACACATCCTTTACCATTAATTCTATTCATGACCATAGGGAAAGCAAGCAGAGGATGTCAAAAATACAAGGTGGGAGAGGAACACGGCTTACTGCGTCCTAATGAGTCCCGGTCTCTCTCCTAGGGAGGTCCCTCTGCTTCAGTGACCGAGGGGATGCTCCCTGGCCTGCACCGTCTCATGCTTGTGTTTGCGAGGGCAGTTGGCATTCCACACGCCTGAGCAGGCCTGCCCAGAGCATTTGCGGGCTCAGAAGAGTCCAAATGGAGGCCACACATAAACCCTTAGAAGTTCTAAACCAAGCCCACAAACTGCTCAGAGCATAATCTTCTATCTTCCCCCTTCATCCCCATCCAGAAGGCCAGGTTTCAATGCAGATTTTTCAGATTCCTTGGCGTTCCATGCCAAAACTGGCAAAGGGGAAAAGCAGCCCTCATCTCTCACCTGCCCCTCTTCTCTTGCCGCCCCAGGCGCCATCCCACGGCACGAGGAGTGAGCGGATCCCCGCCTGCACACCTGAGACCTGTCCACACCTGAACCCAGCCAGCTGCTCCTCTGCCTCCACCAGGCCTAGGGCCGTGCACCGCAGTGGGCCTTGAGAGGACAGACACAGGGAGGAGTCCTCTGTGGGCCCTGGAGGGGAGCTGCAGGTCACCAGGCAGGGAATTCTGGATCTAGAAGAGGTGTGTTCTAGAAGGGATTCTAGAATATTCCCTTCTAGACTGCAGTCTGGGAGTGCCAATCACATCAACTCCTTGATATCCTCATCCTACGAGGAGGAGCAAGGCTAGAAGAAGGTCAGAGAAGGGCCCCATAAAGCAAGGGGCCCAGGACAAAGGCCTCTTTCGTCCAGGTCTAACTGAGGGCAGCATTCCCCAGAGGAAGTCCTCTCTTCTAGCTGGTAAACTCATAGACTACTATCGGGGCTTAAACTCAAGTAGATACTTTCCTTCATTCATTTATTCAACAAGTATTTTTTTGATCATCAACTACATGCCAAGTATTCTTGTAGGCGATGGGGATACAGGGGTGAAAAGACAAAGTCCTTGCTTTCACGGCACTTATGGTGGTGACTGGACAGGTAAATAACAACACTACTTCAGAAGATGATAAGCAATTAAAATACGGTAATGAGTGAGAGAGGGAGGATCAGCAGGCTCATTTGTGTGGAGTGTTCGGGAAAGACCTCTCTGAGGAGTTGATGTCAAGAAGGAGCCAGCCATGTAAAGCCCTGGAAGCAGAGGGGATAGCAAGTGCAAAGGCCCTGAGGCAGGAGAAAGGTTATGATATTAGAGTAACAAGGGGCTAGAGCCTAGTAAGCAAAACGAAAGGGGCAGGAGGTGAGGACAGGGAGGATGCCAACACCAGATCTAGGAGGGTCCTTTAGGTACCTATATTTCATGGTATTTAGATTATTGTTCAAAGTGCTGTGAAAAGACACTGCGTATCCTAGGCAGGATGAGATGTGACCTGATTTATGTCTTTAAATAGTATCCTGTGCTGCTGTGTGAAGAAAGAAGAGGGGATGTAGTGGCTGGAAGCAACCACACCAAACGAGAGGCTCAGTCTGGGTGAGAGGTGGCGGTATCTGGGACTAGGTCAGAAGCTATGAAGGGGGAGAGACATGGAGAAATTCGGGACATATATTTGGAGCTAGACTTCAAAGGACTTGGTGACAGATTGGATGTGGAAGGTAAAGAGAGAATTCACAGATGAGTCTCAGAAGTGTGTTTGCCTGGTTGGGTAGAGGCTAGGGCTGTGAACACAGATGTGGCAAAGTGAGAGGGGTGGGCAAATCCAGGGCTTCTTATGGGCATGCTCAGTTTTCAGTGTCTCTTAGAGTAGAGATGTCAGGGAAGCATGTGGATAAATGGTCCTCTGGAATGGAGATGGAAACATGAGAATCATCAGCATATGGATGGCATTTTGAGCATGGGACCAAGGGGATCACCTAGGTGCCCAGAGAGATGAGGTCCCAGGATGTACCCTGGGGCTGCCCTAAAGTTGAGTCACGGAGAAGGGAAGGAGAAGATGGCAGGAAACTGAGGATCCCCCAGTGAGGTAGAAAGAAACCCAGGAGAGTAGGAATACACGGAAGCCAAGAGAACGTTGAGACAGCCAGGTCTGCATCTGCAAGTGTCTCTGTCCTCCGCAGATGAAGCATCTCCTCTGCTCTACGCCAAAGAGGCGGAGGAAATGTTGGCAGTACCTTATTGCCTCTGGGAAAAGCCCCTCGGGATGGTGGCATTTCAGGGTTTTGAAGAGCAGGTCTGGGCCAAAGCACCATTTTACTGCTTCTGAAAAGCAGAGGCTGGCTCATAGACAGGCCCCTGAAAATACACCAACTGTGGAGAGGTCTGACCATCAGGTGTACCAGCGCCGATGTTAGCAGCGTAGGATGAGGCCAGGCTACGCTGCAGTAACAGGCAGGCCCTGGAATCTCAGTAGCATAACACAATATAGTCTTATTTCTTGGTCACAAAGAAGTCTGAGGGGATTTGGGTGGCCATCCTCCACCCTATAGCCCTCTGGAGCACGGGGTCTCCAAGATGGCCAAGGTAGGGGAAGGAAGAGATGGAGGAAATAAATAACCTTTTGGCCAGGGGGAGATACACAATATTCCCAATTCAATTGACTAGAACAAGTCACATGACCCAACCTAATCACAAGGGAGGCTGGAGAATGCAGGGGAGCCTGTGGACTCCTCAGTGAGCAGTCACCACCTCCGCCACAGCGGGCCACATACGGGATTAAAGAGAGGAAATCCTCCTTTGGACCCTTCCTACCTGGCAGCCCGTGCCCCTTTCCCTTCCACCCCTTCTCTGCTAACTCAAGCTCCTACTCTGTCTCCTTTCCCAGGACTTGGCTCTCCATCACTCAAGAACTAACAACGCCTGAAGGAGAGCTGCTTCCTTGGGAATCTGCTGTTACCCATTAAAATGCAAAGCAAGTCTGTATAAAGATAGCATTTCTGGCCCAGTAACAGGGAGACGAGGTGCCAAGATGCCAATTAGACATTTATCTAATTTGTGTAATAATAATGGCTTCCTTTTATTGGGTACCTGCTACATATTGCCACTATTATTTTTATGGTTATTACTATTACTTTGAAAATCTTCATAGTCAAGTCAAATCCCAAGTCTCAGACCTAGTGATCTTGAGCAAGTTACTCAACCTCTCAATTCCTCTGTTTGCTCAGCCATCTGAGACTGAGGCTCATGCCACCACCTCTCCTGTGGCCCTGCAAAGGACGAGCAATGACAGATGTAAAACCAAGTTGTTGTAAGAGCTGCGCCAACAGAAGAAGGGCTGAGCGCTGCGTTCTACGGAGCCAGGCTGGCGGCCGCAGCCAGCCCACTGGACCTTCTTTCCTGAGTGGAAGAGAAGCTGGGGGAAGAAGGGAGGAGAAGGCAGTGAAGTCATTCTGACGGAGGCCTTTGAGGCAGAGCTGGAGGCCCTTATTCCTGGGCTGAGGGGCAGCTGTGTCCAGAGCCTGTCCTGCCCACACTGTCAGAGACCACGAGGCAACCAGGAGCCCTCGCCACACGGCCCTCCCCAGGGAACAAGCCTGTGCCATCTCCCTATTCTGCTCTCCCTCCCTGGACTTCCAGTCACCGTGTGAATCCATGCTTGGAGACCTGGGAATGTTTCCATGCAAAGGAAGAGGCTGGCAGCACACGAAGAATACTGCCACAGTGGCAGTTTTATTAAATCTTTAGTGGAAAAACATAGTTAAGAGGTGGGGCCTTCCCCGACACCCGTCTCTGAGTCACCAATTTGCTGGGCGTCTGAGCCCTTGGCATCCCAGTACCAACGCTTGAGCTAATGCTGTCACTCTTGCCATGACGGCACTCCCAAAGGTGCTGAAATGTCATTTGAAAACACAGCCCAGATCTTGAAACCAGACACCTTTGGTGGAGGAACCCCTCGGGTAGAAATTCTGAGCGTGACACAAGGCGAAGCAGAGAACTGGATGAACTGATGCACGATGCGGTGAGACATGAGTCCAGTAGGAGCTGGGACAATGGTGACAGATGCGCCCCGGGAGATGGGGAACTCAAATTCCTGTGCCCTCAAGTTCCGCAGGCTGGCCCCAGATCTTTCCTTTACAGACCCACCTCTACAGTGACTTTGAGCTGAAAAATCTGGGATCCTAGATGAGACAGCCATTGAGGCGGGCCAAGGCGCAGGGAGGAGACCCAGCAGACGAGAGCATCAGGCCTTTGACTGGTGCAAGCCTCCTCTCTCAAAACAAGGCCAAGAGTATTTCCCAGTTCCTATTGATTTACCAGTACCATCTGACGTTTATTAGGCATTACAAATACACCAGACCCGTACTGTCCAATATGGTAGGTACCAGCCACACATGGCTATTCAGCACGTCCAATGTGACTGATTCAGTTGAGATGTGCTCTATGTATAAAACACACACCAGATCCTGAGGACTTTGTTTAAAAAAAAGTGAAATACTTCATTAATAATTTTTATATTGATTGTATGATAGAATGACAATATTTTGGATATACAAAGTTAAATGAAACATTATTAAAATTAATTCCACGTATTTTTTTTAAGAATTTTTTAATGTGGCTACTAGAAAATTTAAAATTTCATCTGTGGCCTGCATGAGATTTCCATTGGACAGGACTGTGTACTGAGCACTTTTTGTATTCTCATTTCATTTAATCTTTTTTTTCATATCAGAGCTAAAGGTGTTTTCATTCTTTCCCTTTCTCAAGGCATCAACACAGTCAGAAGTTTGTAAATTATCTCTATCTATCTTGCTACATTCAGTGTAGTACAAAGCAGATGAGGCGATCTTTCCTCTTTTGCACTTAGTGTGAAACATGTACAGACTTACTGCAGCTGAACTAACATTTAACACACATCTATAGTATTTGCTGTTTTTGCTTTTTTTCTTTTCACCTTTAAGGGGGTCATTTAGTCTTCAAACAACGTCCCTGAGGCTGCTTGCATTTTATAGATGGGCCCTTCACGAGGCCGCATGACGCCCCTCTCCCCTCTGACTCCTCTCCTTGCTCCAGCCCCTTCACGCCCTCACTCCGCACCAGCCACGGGCTCCTCCATGTTCTCAGACCAGGCCCTGCGCACTCTGCCTTCAGAGCTTCTCCAGCCGTCCTCTCTACGTGGAACACTCTTCCTTCAGACAGCTGCCGGCAAATCCTTGACAATACCCAAATGAGATTATATTTCAGCAGAATTTTCATTACTGACCCCCATTTCCTTCAAATTTTGCTCAATGTCATCTTCATGAAATGTATCTTGCCCATCTAACCTTCGTACCCTCATTTTCTTCCTGCTCTTCTTTATCATCTTTACTAGCACTTGCCATCTTCTGCTTGTTATGCAGTTTACTCACTTGATATGCATATTGTTGAATTTGAGTCTCCTCATGAAAAATGCTGGGTCTCCAAGGCCAGGGACCTTGGTTGGTTTTGTTCCTAGCTATAACCCAACCCCTTAGGACAGTACTTAGCACAGAGTAGGGCCAACTTCTGTTTGTGGAGCAGGAGGGTCAGACGCAGAGGCAATGGAAGATCAGCAATTCCTCTAGGAAGAAAACATTGCTATTTCTTCAACTGAGAGTTCTGAGCCCTTGCTGTGGGCCAGGACTGTGCAGCTGTGGTGAACACGGCAGCAAAGCCATCGCTCAAATAGGGGTTACACTTCAGCAGAATTCTAGTTCACGATCCCACGCTTCTAACATCTACATTCTATCCCATGACCTATGGAGTCCAGAGCACTTTAAGTTTGACCTTGAAAATTAAGTATGAAGAGATGCCAGGCAAGGACACTCCTGAAAGAAGGATTAGCATGTTCAAAGGTGCCCACATCAAAAAGTACAACGCCTATGTTCAGGGGGTAGCTAGAACTTCTTTATGGTTAACACTTTTGATGAGTAAAGAGGAATGGCAGAAAACCAGCCTTGCAAAGTAGCCCAAATCAAATTGTGGAGAGTCTTGAGGGCCAAGCTAGGGAGTTGAGACTTGTCCACCAGCAAAAGGCAGGCATTTAAAATTTTAACCCAAGTTGAAAGTAACAGAGGAACTAGTTCATGTGAAAGAGGAAGAGGGCTCCACTTGAAGGCATGAGGTGTGGAAGGGTAAACAGTACAACAGAATACAAGAGTGGAAGGGACAGAAACTGAAGGATCCCGAGTGGGAGCTGCAGAAAGGGTCCTGGATGGCTTTGATGTCTGCAGCCTGGGAAGCGGTGGACGGAAGGTCATTACCTGGGATAGAGAATATGGAGGAGCACAGAGAATGAGTCAAATTGAGGACCTTTTGTGTTTGAGATTTCCCTGGACCCCCTGGCAGAAGTGAGAAGAGACAATGCTGACAGATCAGGCCTTGGAATCCACATTTTAAGCCATGCATGTAGATGAGAGCCCCAGAGACAAGCTGTAGAGAAGTGGCAGAGGGCAGAAACCTGGGGGATATCAATATCGAGGTGTGCGTGAAAGAAATCGGGCCAGTGAGAGACGAGAAGGAAGAGTGAGAGGAGAAAACCCAAATGAGCGTGATGACACAGAAGTGGAGGGGAGAAGAGCTTCCAAAGGGAGGTGTACAAAGAACGAATTTTCCCATGGGACCATGTTAGTTTCTGGGCAGTCCAGGGAAGCCTATTATCTGAGTCAGGGAGGAAACACACGGCATACGCAAAGTGGGTCATTTAGGAGGGTTAACCAAGCGATTCGGTACTTACAAAGACCTGGGCGAGGCATAGGGGATAGTGCGGTAATTTGGAGGATAATCATGGGAGGCCCGAATAAAAGCGACTGACTTTGTTGACTAGGAGAGTTTCACCAAATTTTACGAGGGCAGTTCCAGGGGGGCATGAACGTAGATGTCGGCGTACAGAGAGTTGAGGAGCAAATGGGAATCAAGAAAACACGTAGAATACAGCCAGCTCCAACAAGAATAGGGGTGGCGCTGGGAAGGATAAAGCAGAGCAGCTGGAGGAGGAGGCAGGGTCAGGGGCTTGTCTTAGGATGGCGAAGGCTCGCTGGTGTTAGCACAAGTGTGAGAAGCGTATGATGAGGAAAAGATTAATGACTGAAGAGGAGAAAGAAAAATGAACAGTGTGAGGTCCGGGAAGAAGGTATGAAGAGCACGCCATCGCTAGATGTAGAAGTACACAGTGGCGGTGTGCAAGTTTTCCCAGAGGCTGCAGCAGTAGATAATTTGGGCAAAATTATCTCCACTCGACCGAAAAAGGAGTAGGCTCTTGAAGTTAAGATGCTTTTCAGAAGCCCCTGGGCACTCCCTCTCACGTCTTGTTGGCTAGAACTGGTCTCAAGCCCTCTTGTAAGCCATTGTAAAAGAGTTGGGATTATCACGATTTCTCAGAGCAATCTGGATTTACCCCTGAACTGGACATAGGGTCACCTCCTCTAATGGGCATTTACCTGAAGAAGCTGGAGTTCACCAGGAAAGCAGCAGTGTCAGCTACAGGAAATAACTCTTTCAGTGAGGGATTCAGTGTTATTTAATAACACATCTGAATTCTGCTTGAAATCATCTCTTTTTTTTTTTTTAAGTATGCTTTTTGGTGAGGAAGATTGGCCCTCAGCTAGCATCTGTTGCCAATCTTCCTCTTTGTTTTTTTCTCCCCAAAGCCCCAGTACCTAGTCATATATCCCAGTTATAGGCCTTTCTAATTCTTCTACGTGGGATGCCACCACAGCTTGGCTTGATGAGCAGTGTGTAGCTCCACTCCCAGGATCTGAACTGGCGAACCCCAGGCACCAAAGTGGAGCACGCCAACTTAATGTTGCGGTCACGGGCCAGCCCCGGAAATCATCCTGAGTATCACAGTGGGGTGCAGCCCACACTTTGGGGAATTAGCAGATGACCCATAAAACACAGCTTTGGTTGTCTCTAAAAGAAGGAGGATTTGTGATCGTAAATCAGATGGAAATAGAAGTGGGGCTGAGGCCGCGCTAGGGGCTGGATGTGGCAGGAGGTAGTGTAGAGTTGGGACACCCTGACCAGAAGATAGTTTCCTAGCCAGCACAACAACTCAAGACCTTTCAGCCACCTGCCCTCATCTTGCTATGAATCTTCTTCGCACAGGAAACCATCTTCAGGGTGGTGAGAATTTGAAAAACTTGTTGCCAGTAAGGTATCAACAGCCAAAGCAACCTAAAGTAAAATCTTTCTTAGGGACATTTACACTTACGTGGGAAAAAATACCTCAATGCGAAGGAACAGTCGTGTTAATGGGGAAATTTGAAGCATGGGGCATAGCTGACATCTTCTCAAATTGTACCTCACATGTACACCCACTATCTGAGAGGAATGCTTGCCAAGCAAGTATAACATACGGTCTGCTCTCTGTATCCGCGGGTTCCACATCCACTGATGCAAGCAACTGTGTGGAACCTGCGGATATGGAGGGTCGAGTAAGGGACTTGAGCACCTGCGGATTTTGGTGTCTGTGGGGAAAGATGTGGGGTGGATGGCAGGTGATGTCCTGGAACCAAAATCCCACAGATACCCAAGGACAACTATATATGCAATATATACAATGATTATGAAGTAATGAGATTAAAATTCATTTGGGCCTTACAGAATCCATCTCATTGCGTTTTAGTTAGGGTGCCATATGTCACAGTTTGCCCAGAATAGTGACAGTTTACCTATTCAATTATTATTAATTATTAATAATTATTAACACCACCCCCTCCTTTCACTCTAAAAATTAAATTAAATGATTATCTTAACTATATTAATGCATGTATCAGCACTATTATATATATGTGTATATGTATACACAAGACATATATGTACAAGAGAGAGACACTCTACACCTTACAAATGAGTGGTCTTCAAGCTCAGCAAGTATGTGTTTGGAGCTCGGAATGCATTTTCCAAGAAATAATAGTTGTTGAGTTCTTGGGGCCTTTTAGAAAGCCATGTTGTGACTGGGGATCCCCACTCTTCTCTCTTCCACCCCGCTCCACCCAAAAAGGCAGATCTGAGTGGTCTGCACTGACTGTCACCTTGGCCTTTGCCTTCTGGGTGGGTTCACCCAATGGGGAAGGAGAGAGTGAGGTGGATGCATTGATTCCCCTGGCTCCCTGTCCCAGTAGAAAAGCTAGCGGTGTCTCTCTGTAGAAGGGGCTTGGCTGGTGGCTCTCCCCACAAGGAGTTCTCTCTCCAAGTCTTGGTAACTACTCCCTTTGCCTCTTCTGGCTGAGGGGTGGCACCTAAGCTTTCCCCCTGTCATTCTCCAGGTTCCTGCACTACGCTTTGTGATTTCTCTATAGCCTTCCCACATCTTTGTAAACAATCCTCGCATTAAACTCTCCTTAATTACCCAACTTGAGTGCCATGTGTTTCCTCCCTGACTCATATAAGATCCTTTTGCGGACTGCTCCAAAAACCAAGTAGCATGTAATGCATCATCTTACGGGAAAACACATTCCAAGGAGCAAGTCAGATTGCCGGGAAACTGTTCTCTCCTAACGTTGCCCCAGCAGGAGGAGGGGCTCCCACCCTTCTGTTGAGTAGATGGGGTTGAACTGTTTCAATCTCCAATCCCAAGGTTCCAGAAGTTCCAGGGAACCAGATGGGAGCACTGTGAGGTCAAATTATGGTCAAAGGAAAGGGCTAGATCTTTCCAGTTATGTCCATCTACAAAGACTGAGCTCAACCAAGGGTTTATACATCAGAGGTGGCCTAAGTATATGTGAGTCTCTGTGAGTGAGAGATTAGCTCACTCATCACGTATTTGAGTGACTCCTATGCACCAGGCCCTGTGCTTGGAGGACTTTACATCCAGAATTCTTTAATCCTCAAGACAGTCAAGAAGTATATATACTTCTTGGTTGCCATATATATAAACATACATGTATTTCTTGATATATGTGATATATACATATCCTATCAAACAATTATTCAAGCTAAACTCCCTTCCAAAACTGAGATTCAGGGAAGTTCAGTGGCTTACCTGTGAAGGCACGGTGGAAAGCCATGGTGGAAATCAGTGGCTCTTGTGCCAGACTCTTGAGATATCTATCCAACTGGTTGGTTATCCCTCTTCAGCGCATAAGCCGTTTGACATTTTCTGGTTGACAATGAACATGGCTGCAAGAGCAATGAACTCTTCCCATCCAGGGGTAACACAAACATGTTATAAAAGGAACAGGATCCAGGGGATTCTGTCATGCCCATTATAGGAGTAGTCACACTGACAAAGGTACACTGAGAGTCCCTGTGATAAAGAATGCTATTTTTGGCTGGCTGGAGAGAGCAGACCAAGATGGCCAGGGAACAACTGATACATTTATAAAGGAGAAAAATGAGCGAAGAAAAAGTGCTGTCACATTCGGTTCAATTTCAGCTCTGTCTTTTGGGAAACTCTGCACTTTCCTTTGCTGCAGATGGCTCAGAGGGATGTCACAGACCTTCAGGAGAAGCCATGAAGTGCGTGTGGGGGATGGACACACTTCAGGGTCTGGCCCCAGTCTCTTTCCTCCTTGGCTCTCTTGTCTATTTCATATGCCCTGAAGACTCTTGGGAGACCTGGAGAATTCCTCTTTCTCCCCAGCCCGGTTCCTGCGCCTCTCTCATGAACCACTGGTAAGCTCTCTGGGCCCAGGCGGACATCTTCGTAGACGCAGAAAGGGAGAAACCACTGTGTGTCGTCCTGTCTTCTCGCCCCATCTCATTCAACACCAAGGGCTGATCAACACAATGTTCTCGCAAGCTCCAATACTCTGAACATACCAGAAGGAATTAAGCCATGAAATACTATCCCTCTTGGATTCTCTTGCCCTCGTCTCACGGTTTGTGCAGTTTGGGCAGAACACACAGCACCGAGATGGCCGCCAGAACACTTGCAAATCCTGTTAGTGCTCCCGGGAGGCTCCCTGTGTTTGAGCCAAAAAATGACTCATGGATGATCGGTTTCATGGTGCTAAACCCCAATCCCATGACAGCATCATACCTCATCGGCTTTGACATTCTCCTTTGTAACTGAATCTTTAAGAGAATTAGGTTTCTCTTACAACCACTCTCATGAAGCACTGCTGACTGCACTGTGTGATTTGCCAATCAGGGCCATTACTTTATAATCTGGATATTGTGCTGAAACCAAGAGACAAAATAGTGCTATGGATCATGGCACAGTGCAGTTGGAAATCCTAGGAAGGTCTGATTGGGAACTCATTTGTTTTCACCATGTTAGGTTCGTTTTATAAGCAGAAAATTGTCCGAATGCTTCCCAACAGCCCCACATAGATGTTATCCATGTTTGTATTTATTTTAAAGATCTAAGAAAAAAAATTAAATCAGTATTTTAGGAGGAAATTTATTGGTGAATTCTGTGGCTCACTCTGCAATTCTTTAGTTTCGAGTCAATGCTAGCCCAGCAATATTGACATTAAGAAAAGACTAATAATGATAACAAAATGATAATTACTTAATATTTAGGGCATAATTTAAAAGTCCCTGTTCCAATTGCATGTCTACTATCTTGTTTAATCCTTACAATGGTCTTATAAAATAGGACTACTATTATCCCCATTTTATTAATGAGGAAACTGGAATTTTAAGAAGTGAAGGTAAATATTAAAGGTCACGCGGCTAAGTGTGGCAAAGTCAGGATTCAAGTCAGCCTTCTCTGACACCAGAGCCCTGTTCTTAACCTCTAAACAAAATTGGAGGCGAGAGAAAGGAGATTTGATTTCCTCTTATCTCATTTTTTTGACTTACATCAGTTTCCCCATTTTTCACCTTTCTGCAGGGTTTGGAAGGCCAAGGAGTCCAGCCGAAGCCCCAAAGCCATTTACCATTCGCTTGAGTCAGAGACAGTTAACCTCAAAGGAACTGGGCAGGTTTATTTGAAGCTCTATTTGTTAAATCATAGTTTATCTCTGAAGAGAAAGATGATGATGCCAAAAAGAAAAAAAAAGATAACACCTAATATTCAGCCCAACATAAGCGATGTTGAAATCTCTGCAATTACACAAGGGCTCCCCATGTGTGGGATTTATTTATGCTTGGGGAATGGTGGTGCTGGGGTGTGTGTGTGTGTCTGTGTGTACGTGTGAGAGAGAGAGAGAGAGAGAGAGACTGAGTATAAGAGAGAGAGACGGAGAGACAGAGATGTTCACTGTTTGTATTTTTGAGAGTTGAATCTATAGAATCAGACTTCCTATTCCAGACAAGTTCACAGTGAGATAAACTAGAGCTGGTATTTAAATGATATGTGTGTGCGTGTGTGTGTTGGGGATGGGGTCAGGATGAAGTGGAATATCGTTTCATTATAAGGAAGTTAGTGTAAATCTCTCAGATTTCCTCTAGTTTAAAATTTTCAGAAGGCTTGTAAGGCTTCACCTGCCAAGTGGAAATGAATGTGTTCATGCATTTGTTCATTAAGGTATGAGTTCATTCATTTCAACTACTTACTCATATTATTCACGTTTAAGAGAGTCTGAAATGACATATCACAAGTTGCGATACAGATTTTTTCCCAATTTTGTAGGAAAAAATAGTAATATAATTCAATATGATACTTTATAATATGTTAAATATCACATCATACTATATACTATTATATATATTATATACTATGCCTACTATATATTATGTAGTATTTATTTCAATCTTACACACAAATATTAATAGTGAAATTATAGGTGATTTTAATTTCGTATTGTTTTGCTCATCCAAATTTTCTATGATAAAAATATATTACTTACATGTTTAGAAAACAAAAGATAAGTTTTTTTTAAAAAAACACATAGCCTGTAAGTAAATCACCCTACTTCCCCTTTTCCCAAACGGAAAAGCCCGTTTCCAGTTCTCATGGCATCAACCATGCTGGAGACATTCAGCCTGTGTGGACTTATAAACCCCTTTCTCTGCAAAATTCTCTCTTGTATCAAGTACT
The DNA here is from genome assembly GCF_021613505.1 of Equus quagga. Classification (NCBI taxonomy): domain Eukaryota; kingdom Metazoa; phylum Chordata; class Mammalia; order Perissodactyla; family Equidae; genus Equus; species Equus quagga. Next base: position 86,472,889 of record NC_060272.1, read on the forward strand.
TTCAGAGTAGGTGGAGAAATGGACTCTGAGCTTTCTTACACACACACACACACCCCCTCACGCTCACACTGGAGAATGTGGAGAATGTGGTGGCTCACCCTGAGTGGCTCAATTTGACAGCTGTGACTTCCCATCACTCACTGTGGAAACGTGGCCTCTGAGAGCCAGAGGAGCCGTGACACGCCCACACGTTCCCGAGCACCCATCACCCTGTAGTATGGAGGAAAACAGCAGCAGGGCCCAGGCCACCTTGCTGAAACACTGAGCACACCTCTGAATGCAATCCAGCGCACGCAACCTTCACCTCGAGAAAGAAGAGCCCTAAGCTGCAAGGCAGCTGGTGCTGGTTTCTAGTGGATCGGGGCCATCAGATGCAGCTGCAATGCAGGAAAGAGTGGGGAGAGGTACTAATGGGGAAGCGTGTTTTCTTCAGGCGACCACTGGACAAAGTCCCTCCATGTGACCATGAGCATCACAGCAGCTGGGCGGCCAGGTGTTTGCGGGTTGGGTCAGCTGGCTTCTCACCAGAATGAATGCCAAGACACCTGCCATCCTAAATTCAGGGCAGGGTTGAGACACATGTGCCTGCTGCTGGGACTAGCAGGATATCCCTCAGCTGTGCTATTAGGTTGGTTCCTCTTGTTAAAATAATTGGGAAATTTAAGAATCTTTTAATAATTCTTAATGAACTTTCAATATGTTGCAAGCATCAAAGCAACACCTGACCACTAAGGCAACTATTATGAGCCCAGAGCCAAAGATTATGCAAACATAAGAAATGATCTCGGCCTCTCCAAGAACTCAACAGGAGAAATAAGACTGAAGAACATGAAATAATCAGAAAATATCATAAAAGAGTATATAAACATGTATATATAGGTAATAAGCATGAATTTTCCACACAGCACTTGAATATATAAGAGATGTACGATTTTCTTATTCTTCCATAGCAGATCAGTCTGGGTCCAGGTCCTTATGTGACTAGCAGAACATCTGATATGAGTGTTTGTGGACTCCCTTCTTTCTTCCCTCACATTGGAGAAGAATTCCTGGTCCTCTGACCTTTAGTCTATGAGAGACTGGGTTCTCTCTCCCCTTCTGCTTCTAAGCCTGCAGTTGAGCAGGCCCTGCCTTCATTGTGAGTCAGTCATGAGCAGACACAGGATAGACCAAAAAATACAGCGCTTGTCCAGGTGTGGTGCTGAGCCCCGCGCTGGCAACGGGAGACTCTCCCTTCCCTTTCAAGGCCTCGATGTTGGAGATCAGTCTCCAGGGAGCCACTCGACTTTTCCTCTGAGGCCCTGCTGCTCCCCAGGCTGTGTGGGGTGGGCAAGGGCCTTTGACATGCCTAGTCAGAGTGAAACAAGGCGTAACATTATATGTGAAAAAAAGGCAAAAATTAATATCTAATAGATTATCCCCATATGCTTTTGTCTTTGTGGTACTGGGTGACAGTACCCTGCAAAGCACAAGGTCTTACTTAAGAAGATAAATGATTTCCCTACACGAAGCCAGACTGAACAGAATGGAATTAACCAAATGCTTTTCCCAGGGTCGCCCTAAACTATGCTAGTCGTATCACATGCTTGGCTGGAAAGCTCAGGCTGGCCTGGACAACGCACCAGAAAGTGCTTTGAACTTCCCCTTGCCTAACGGGAAATGCCTCTTGGTCTCCGAGATCTTTTTGGAGGCCAGAGCACACATCTTCAGATTGTAGCCACTCCTTTTCTCTCTCTCCCCACCCCTCTACTTCAATCACATTTTTGTGTTGGATCTTTCTTCTAAAGATAGGGATGGAGTAATATTGTGCTTTGAGGCCATTTCAAAAATTGCCTCCAACACTTAACTCTCTGGAATTCTTTTCTTCCAAGTCCTTGGTTTCTTGTATTCCTTTGTCCAAGGCGTGATCTATCTGGCAGATCTTTTGTGTACATCCTCCTGGGAGATAGGGCGGTGGTGAGTCTAGCTTCAGACAGACCTGGAACTGAGCACAAATTCCAGTTCCAATTCTTACTTCCTGTGAGACGTTGGGCAATTTCTTAATTCCTCAGAAACCATTTCCTCTGCTATCAATGCTAATTCTTCCCTCTGAGCGCGGCCGTGAGGACTGAACGAGGTACTGGGTGAACGCATCACTCATTCCCCCTTCCCTGATGGTGCAAGGGATGTTGTATGAAATGCTTCCTCGTGTTTGAGTGGAAGGACGTGACCAGGCAATTCGCTGCATCCCACTCATTCTTATTACAGACTCTTGGGGCAGAGAAAAGACTCTATTTGAGAGTATTGTTCAACTTTCTGTGGATGATGGAATCTTCCCTCTCTCGCCTCTGAATTCCTCTCAGACAAGCTCAGATTTTAGAAATATAGTTTTATTATGATGCTCTTCTAATTACTTAATATTCTCAGGCTTAGCGATTCAATCTTTAGGAAGTTACCACCACCTGCAAGATATCATTTGGCAATGTGGGCAGTATCCTGCCATCAATTAGCGGTAAGTGGTTAGATTTCCTAAATACATGATGGTTAACCAAGGTAGAGTTCTTCCACACAAATGAGACATCTCAAATTCTCCTATCTTTGGGCAAAGAGAGAAGTCTTCAAGTATATCATACTGTTGGTACTCCTGCCTCTGTCCCTTTGAGAGCAGAATAAGTAGGGGACGTCTGTAAAGTGTTGGGTGGCCATCTCAGTTATTGTGGTCTAAATCATGGAGATGCTGCATGGCAGTCTGTGATAGATTTCATAGAGTCACAAAGCCTTTGCATCTCTTCTTATTGAGAGGAGGAGTCTGTTTCCCCATCTTTTCATTACAGGCTGGATTTGTGACTTGCTTTGACCAATAGAATGTTGTAGAATTGATGTCTTATAGATTCTGGAGCCTAGGCCTAGAGAGACCTTGCAGCCTCTGCTCTTGCCATCTTGGAATGTTACCTTGAAACTGATCTAGCCTCCCGGAGGATGAAAGGCCACATGGAGGAGAACCCAGGTACGCAAGTTGAAAGCCAGCATTATCTGCCAGTCATGTGAGTGAGGCCATCTTGCATCCTGGCCCAGATGACCCTGCAGATGTAGCTACATGAGTGACCCCAGGAGAAACCAGCAGAGGAACTGTCTTGCCAAACACAGCATCTTGAAAAATAGCATTTCATTGTCATCTTAAACACTAACTTTGGGGGTGGTTTGCAACACATAAAAGGAAGACACATAAAAAACAGAAACAATGTTGAAAAGGAGAATTTTCCATGAGAATCCAATTCTCCAACTTCCATCCCCGTGTCTTAAGAATAAAGGAAAAGCAAGTCTCAGACATAAGTAGGTTAGGCCTCCACCCACAGGGTGGGATTTGGAGCCAGAAACAAAACCTGCCTCCAATTAACATGGCTAACTTGGCTTCATACCTTAAATGCCCACTTTCAACTCTTCTAAGTTCAGGATTGTGCATGCAAATATGTCAACAGGATGAGAAGGTAACATATTAATTTCTTAAAGGTAATTTACACCTTAGTTAACAGCTTTTTGTTTAAGAAACAAATTTTTGAGCTCTGGGTTAACAAAGGATACAAAGATTAAAATAACAATTACAACAACAATAATAATAATAGCACTCTAATGACACTGGTAGTGTGCAATATATTAGGGAAGAGATACGTAAGCTATTTGTACCTTTGTCATGGCACTGGGAGAGATATGGGAGCTTGCAGCAAAAAGAAACTGCTTTTGACTGGGGAAATTAGGGAATGATTCATAGAAGGGTAAGATTTAAGAAGACAGAGATAACCCATGTAGGGTATACATCCAAAGGAAGTGAAATCAGGATCTCAAAGAGATATCTGTACTCTCGTGTTCATTGCATCATTATTCACAATAGCCAAGATATGGAAACAACCCAAATGTCCATCAATGGATGAATGGATAAAGAACATGTGGTATGTATAGTGGAATATCATTTGGCCATGAGAAAGAGGGAAATGCTGCCATTGCAATAACATTGATGGACCTTGAGGTCATCATGCTAAGTGAAATAAGCCAGACAGAGAAAGACAAATATTGTATGCTATCACTTATATCTGGAATCTAGAAAAGTTGAACTCGTGGAAACAGATAGTAGAATGGTGGGTATCAGGGGTTGGACGGTGGGGGAAATGGGGAGATCTTGGTCAAAGGATGCAAACTTCCAGTTATAAGATGAATAAGTTCTGGAGATCTGCAATACAACATGGCGATTACAGTTAATAATATTGTATTAAATACTTGAAAGTTGCTAAGAGAGTAGATCTTAAATGTTCTCGCCACAAAAAAGAAACGGCAATTATGTGAGGTGTTGGAGGTGTTAGCTCTGTAGGGTAATCATTTCAAAGTATCTAAACATATCAAATCAATATGTTGTACATCTTAAACTTATACCATGTTATATGTCAATTGTATCTCAACAGAACTGGGAAAAAAAGAGAGAACCCATGTAGTTTATACAATTAAATATATAAATTAAACATAGATGTAATAATGTGAATATATATGTAATTTTATGTATAATTACATATACATAATATTGTGTATATTATTATATCCATGTAACAATAAACACTCATTGTGTATAAGAACAATGTGTGTGTGTGTGTATCCACTTCCATACAGCAGAGGCCAGAGATAAGTAGCATTAGACAATTTTATTGACAAGGAAAGACCTGAGCATGTGGCTTGTCTCTGAGGAGTCAGGCCCAACTGTAGAGCCGAGGAGGGTGTCCCAGGCTGCTAGACAGCATCACAGGAACCGTCAGGGAGGGAATGAGTTTGGGAGAAGCAAGTGGCATGTGAAAGGGGGTTACATAGAGGCCCAGCACATGGCATGAGTCTGGTTCAGAGCAAGTGCTTAATATGGTATCTGCTTAACTGAGTTTGATGAAACGCAATACAAGAGCTTCCCCAACCAGCAAGTGGAGCTATCATCACCCACTATCAGACCCTCGGACAACTTACAGTTTCCCTGCTCCTTGTTTTCTCTGCTTTTCACACTCCTGAGGTCTTCTGTTTTTTGTTCTTTCTTCTATGACACTGTCATCTTGCCCTCTGCACCAGCTCAATACAACACAAAGAACCATAAATAATCAGCTAGTCTAGGTTCCTCTAACTCAACTAACAATGATAAATAAATAAATACACACACACACACATATCATTGGCAAAATTAGGGTGGCCATTTTTTATCTGTGAGAATATTCTTAAACTTTTTATCCCATTCCAGCCCTTCCCGCCAATCAAGTGTTTCTTGAAGCAAAGTGGTTCTCAACTGGGGGGGCCATTTTGCCTTCCAGGCAAGATTTGGCAACATCTGGAGGATTTTTGATTGTCACAACTGAGAGGGTGCTATAGGCATCCAGGAGGTAGAGCCAGGGATGCTGCTAAACATCCCACAATACACAGGACAGTCCCCGCAACAAAGAATTATGTTTTAACCCAACTCTTATCCCATATGTACTTTTTTTAATAATCTTTTTTTAGAACAAATTTAGAGTTACATAAAATAATGAAGATAGTATAGGGAGTTCGCATATATCCCACACTCAGTTTCCCCATTAACAGCTTTCGTTAGCATGGTACATTTATTAGAATTAATGAGTTAATATTGATACATTACTATTAACTAGAGTCCATACTTGATTCAGATTTCCTTACTTTTTACCTAGTGTCCTTTTTCTGTTCCATGATGGCGTCTAGTCTACCACATTCCATTTAGTCATCATGTCTTCCTGTTATTCTTTAATTCCTCTTGGCTGTGCTAGTTTCTCAGACTTTTCTTGGTTTTAATGACCTGGACAGTTTTGAGGAGTGCTCATCAGGTGTTTTGTCTAATGTTCCTCAACTGGGATTTGTCTGATGTTTTTCTCATGATTAGTCTGGGGTTAGGGATTCTTGAAGGCAAGAACACAGAGATAAAGTGCCATTTTCATCACATCATATCAAGGGTGCATACTGTCAACATGAGTTGTCCCTGCTGATGTTGACCTTGATCACCTGGCGGAGGTAGTGCTTCTCAAGTTTCTCCCTTTTTCCCCTCCATCTTCCACACTATCCCCTCTGAAGGAAGTCGCTATGGGGAGCCCACACTCACGAAGTCAGGAGTCATGCTCCACCTCCCCAGTGGTGGAATATCCACGTCAGTTATTTGGAATGCTTCTGCATGTGAAACTTGTCTCTTCTTCGTCATTTATTTATTCAATCATTTATTTGTATCAGTATGGGCTCATGGATATTTATTTTATGTTTTGGATTATAACCCTACACAGTGATGTGCCACATAATGATGCTTCGGTAAACAGAAGACCACATACATGGCAGTGGTCCCATAAGAGTAGTACCACATAGCCTAGGTGTGCAGTAGGCTGGAGCATCTGGGTCTGCGTGAGCACACTCCGTGATATTTGCGCACGATGAAATCACTTAGCAATGCCTTTCTCAGAGCGTATCCCCACTGTTAAGCAACACATGACTGTATTATTTTATTTATTTTCTTGCTCAAATTTTTCCAGTTTTGGCCATTGGGAGTTCTTTCAGTTGGCTCCTGGGTCCCTTTGACAGACCCCCAGTATTATGTTGTTTTGTTTTGTTTTGTTTGAGTGCTTCCATATTTTCTGGCACTAAAAGACTCTCCAGGTTCCTCTCACACAGTTCCTGCCCCAGTCCTAGAATCAACCATTTATCAAAGAAGTCTGCTTCTTTTTATTGGAGAATGGTAATAGAAACCAACATCCAGGTATTAGATGTGTTTGTTGCTACTGGGGCCATATTTACTTTTCATTTTAAAAAATCCTAAGTGTACAGTATACTTTGAGATATTAGCTAGTTATAGTAGTACATATATATAATCTATAAATACATAAATATAAATATACATGTTCCTTTTTGTGTGTGTGTGAAGAAGATTGGCCCTGAGCTAAGATCTGTTGCCAATCTCCCTCTTTTTGCTAGAGGAAAACTGTTGCTGAGCTAAAATCTGTGCCAATCTTCCTCTGTTTTGTATGTGGGACCCCGCCACAGCATGGTTTGACAAGTGGGGCTAGGTCCATGACCAGGATCCAACCTGTGAACCTCAGGCCACCCAAGCGGAGTGCACAAACTTAACCACTACACCACCAGGCCAGCCCCATGTGTTCCATTTTTTTAACCCATGCATAACGACAAAACGCCTGGTGACCACTGGCCTCAAATATTGTTGTTAAGGAGACCCAGCTCTAACACATCCTAGTCTCTGTGACCTGCAGTTCTGATTTCATCTTCCTGAGACGGAGAATCTGTTGCCCCAGACCTGGGCGGCCACTTCTCAGCCAAGGGTGGTAAGACATGGCTTCCACAGGCTCACCCCTCTGACTCAGAGGCAGGTCCCAAGAAGGAGTTGGTGCTGTGAACTGAGCAGCCTCCCCGGGAGATGCCCACTGAAGAGGGACCTGAAGGCAATGTGGTCACAGAGAGAGGGGCAAGAGGAAGTGAGGGGTGCTGAGTGGGTGGAGTTAAGCCAACACTGACCTGGAGCAGGGCAGGCTCTCAGATTCCTCCCTGGCCACACACCTGGTTCCGCTGTCACCTTGGGCTGCCATCTCCTGGAAAAGGTGCCCCCTTTCACCAGGAACAAGAAAGGAGAAACAGGATAGGCCAGTGCCTCTCTGGCCTGAAAACAGGAAAGAAACTCTACACACCCAAAGCATTCTCTATGCTGGGAAGAGTACCTTGTATACATGTCAGCACAGGAACACAGAACATTACAGAAACATAAGGAGGCCGGCCGCGGATGGGTCCATCTGCTCACTGCCCTCCCTCCAGGGCTCTCCGGGAGCTTTGTGCATCATCTCCTTTGTCTTTTAAGTGGTCGGTTGGAGAAAGGTAAATGCTGGGCCTCTGTTTCTCCTCTTAAAAAAATGCCCCGGAAAGCAAACTGTCTTATTCTTGCAGAGAACTTTCCCAGGAACCCCGCTGCTACTACTGGCTGCAAATATGGCAAACTATAGCTACTGACTAAGGCAGGCGTTGGACCTTGGTTTTCCAGGTCAAACTGTAAATTCCTTGGGATATTGGCAGTGATTTTGGTGGAGGCCATGCTAACTAAATGGACTGGGTGGGAGAGTCCAGAAGATTTTGTCCTGGGTAGGGCAGGATTGGGTTACCCTGGAGAGCAGCCTACAGCCTGGGAAGTGACCGAGACTCTTTCAACTTTCCCAGTAGAGGGAAGAAACAACATTACTTATAACATCTGGAAAATGTAAGGTGTCACCATCTGAGATGTCTCCTCAGGTCTGCGAAGAGGTGCCCCTGAATGCCTGGCCATCTGAGTCCTGACCAGGAGGGGCCAGACGGGAGCTGGAACTTGCCTTCTACTCCTTCCTCTCCCTGCCCCTGGCCTCGCGAGGAAGCCCTCGGTCTCCCAGGTTTGCATCTCAGCAGCTGGAATGCCAGCTGACAGGACTCCCTGCGCAGCTGCGCCAGCCCCCAGCCTCCCCGTCCTCCTCACAAAACACTCACTGGCCACAGCCTGGCCGGGGAACAAACGCACGTCTGTCAGGGAATCCACAAGCCTTCGGTCTGGGGTTAAAAGCGTAGAAAATCATAGTATCAGTTATCAGTGTTGTAGCTCTAATGTTACCCTGGTCAAATCACTGCTGATTAAAACCAGCCCTGTTAATAAACCACAGGCTTTCTTTCCCCTCAAATGTCTATAACCACTCTCTTCAACCCCTATTAAAAGGCAAAACCCAAAGAAAAACACAGGTTTGGAGCCAAGTGCTGTTTATTCCCCAGAGAAGAAGTGAACAAGAAAGAAATGGTTCTTTCTCTCTCACCTTTCCCCTACTTAATGGAGTCAACCTTTTTCATAACTGAAGGGAGAAATCAATCAAAACAGACGGCGTTCTCATCGGTCCGCAGCGGCAGACCGGCTGCCCGAGCCCTCCTCCGCCTCCTAGGGCGAACGCGTTTGCCAGCAATTCCCTGCGTCTGACTCACATCCTTATTACCTCCTTCTCCTCTTGCTTTCCCCTTAAGGGACTGATTTTTCCTCCCATCTAAGCCAAAAAGAATTTCTCTGGATTAAGGAGACTGATGAAAGCATTTTTAATATTTGAGTTCAGGTTTTCAAGCTCCACGAAACCGACACTTCCCGTTGCCTGCTTTGTCTCCCCCCCAACCCCACCCCCCACCCTTGTCAGTAGTTTTCCTCCTTCATTTGCTCTACAGAAACCAGCCAAAGACCTTCTCCTGAGGGGTCTCTGGCCCCCTGGCAGCTTCCCCTGCAGGACTGCCTGCTCTCCGCAGCAGCCTTTGCTCTGTGGGCCCCAGATGCAGGATGTAACATCTTTCAAATATCTTTCAGAAAAGGGGGTGGGTGAGACTTATGTGACATCTTTCATGTTGATGCCATATGACTTTCAAGTAAAGACCAGTTTGACAACGTGCTGAACAGCTCGGAGGGGAAAGTGTTCCAAGCCTGGAGGGGAAAGTTTTAACAATTCATTCCAGCGAAAACTGGAACCTTCCCCACCTGCCCTGCCTTTGACTAATAGGAGGTGGAAAGGACGGAAGCAGTGTCTTCCCAGGGCATGAAGATAATGTTCTTTGTTCTTCCCGCATTTGCATCACTGTTACAACATTGCTTTCCCTCGCTCCTCAAATTAATGGTAGCTTTGCCAACTTTACCTTAAATTCCAGGAACCTTGAAATTACCACGTGTAAACAAGCCTTCGCAGAGTAACCTTGCCAGGAGCTACTCAGATCCAATTCAATTAATGGGTTCTGGGGAGGCAAGGGATATAGTTTTTAAAAAAAATTAGTGCTGATTCGGCCACCCTGCTACTGTTCTGAGCTTGGGGTCTGAGATCTGATTGCTCCCCTGGCAGCTACACCACACCAGGCGACTGTTTGGCCTTCTTGCAGATCCAAAAGGGCCCCTGCCTTCAAGCCAAAGCATCATTTTAAAACAGTAAAAACCGTCTGCCACCAAATGCCTCCCTCTGACATTTTCCATCCCTTTCATATCCAATGGCATCAACCATCCACAGGACAATTGTTTTCAGATGATGGCAACATACTAAATGACACGCTAAATGACAGATTGGTGTGTGTGTACACTTTATGACCACCTCTATACCATTCTTTGTAAGAGGGCATGACAAATGTCGTCTCAAGGTACAACACTCTGAAGAGATTGGTTGACACAGAAAGCCAAATGGGTGCAATGAGCCATGCAAGGAAATTGTCCCTCTAACGGAGGAGAGAGGAACTCTTTTTGTCTAGACGAGCAGATTTTAGAGTATGAGTTCCTTATGTTTTTTCCGTGGGTGTGCTCCAACCACTTTAGTGCTTATGACATTAATGACAGCTAATGTTTCCATTTTAAATATGATGTTTTTTAGCAACAAGAACAACCAAAATATCATCTCATTGGTGTTTCTCCAGAAGACTAGGAAAACTAATATACTTTGTGCCAGGAACTGCTGTCTCAAAAATTATTGTGTTTAATCTTGACGATAGTCTCATGACGTAGGTATTATAAATGAAATGGGGCCCAGAGATATTGTGTCACTTGCCCAACGTCATTCATCATCATCACCATGATTGTCGTTATCATTACCATATCTCCTTTTTATTTGGCACCAACTTAAGGCTAGTGGCTATTTGAAGTATTTTGTAAGCATAATTTCTAATCCGATCCTACCTATACTAGGTATTTTGTACATCACTTCACAAATGAGTAAGTTGAAGCTCAAAGATTGATCAGCTTTCTCCCAGCAGCACAGTTAATAAGTGGCAGACTTGAGATTCACATCCACGTCAATGACCTCTGAGGCTCATGATGTGTCGTTGATTTTTAAAATATATCTACAAATTCTTTGATAATCCTCCCATCACAAGGTGGACACTAATTTTTCTGCGCTTAAAAGGAGGTTTACTTAGTGATTCACTTCCAGTGAAAAAAATATGGTGGAAGGAAGGTGTGTGACTTTCAAAATTAGGTCAAGGCATTGTGGCTTCCTTCTTGCTCTCCCTCACTTCTCAGTTCACTCTGGGGGAAGCCAGCTGCCGTATGATGAGGACACTGAAGCAGCCCCACGGAGAGGCCCATGTGGCAAGAAGCTGAGGCCTCTTGCAACAGCCATGTGATGGAGCCATCTTGAAAGCACATCTCACAGCCCCAGTCAAGCCTTCAGATGGTTGTGGCCCCAGCTGACATGGTGACTACAACCTCGTTAGAGATCCTGAGCCATAGCAACCCAGCTCAGCCACTCTTGAATTCTGTAAGATAATTCTGTGAAGAACTGTGAGATAATAACTATTTCTTGTTTTAATCTCCTAAATTCTGCAGTAATTTGTTATACAGAAATAGATAACTAATGCACGTGGTTCTGTCCTGAATCATATTACCTCAAAAGCAATTCCATTTGCTCTCGTGTGTCCAGTGGCATACAAAATTAAGTGGGACAAGGAAATAAAAGCCCCTTTCCATGCCTTTCTAGACTTGGCACGTTTAGAAACATGTACCAAGTGCCCAGAAACTACACGACCGGTCACCATGCCTGTACAGAGAATCACGAAAGCTGGAGTTGACTGTATGTGGTTGAACCCAGTTTCCCCTGGTCCAAACCAAAGGCACAAAGCAGCGTTGGCTTCTTAAGTTGAAGCTTCAACCTTCTGAAGTCTCCAAAGAATGGAGTGGAAGGTCTCATTCCACTAATCCTGTGATGTTACGATGAGACCCTTTGTCCTGGGCTGGCACCACTTAACCGAGAAGCTTCAAGACCGACCACTGAAATCCCCCAGAGCCATTTTGGATTGACAGAAAATTTCCTCCAGATATTTCACCTGGGGGGTGACCCCAGCATGTCTCTCAAACTCCCAAAGAAACTTGGGGGTATTTAAACATCCCACACTCAGGACTGAATGTCTCAGTGTTACTTTTGCTGCTTTGGTGCTTGGCCAAGCCCTTGATAAAAACACTTGAGACAGCCTGAGAAATGTACACGCTACCACAGACACAGAATCCAAAATGGCACAGCCGAAAAGTTCAAAGAGCCTGGACAAGTTCCTAAACTTTATCAGAATTTCTGAGACATGCAAGCTCATTTTTCCTGTCACTGCTTTTCCAGGGCTTAGAAGTTCTTGCACGGAAGATTAAAAATGTGGAGGTTTTGCCTCTTTATAGCACTGCAAATAAAATATCCCCAAGAGAAGGTCTCCTTGATGAAGAAACACATGACTTTCATTTGCCTGGCTCTGCAAAAGTGCTTTCAAAGTAATCCAGGCGAAGGCTCCCCGGCCCACGGCTGCAGGCTGCCTGCTCCCCAGTCCCAGCACCAGGATAACACACGCTATGGTTTTTTCCTTCGTCTTTTTAATCAAATTCATTACAGCTTGCTCTTCCTCCTGGGGCTGCATTTCTCCAGATGGCTTTCCAGCACCACTGTGGACTCCATTCAGAAGGAAATGGAACAGTGTTTCCCGGTTTCATACCTTAAATCAGTTTGTTCTCCCCAGGTCCCTGTGCATTCTGACCTCACTTTTCACTGAACTCCAAGAGGACGGAGTCTGTATCACACCCGGCTGGATCATGTGTCTAGGATTACACAAAATAAAAGTAGCTTTCTCTCCTCGTTGGGGTGGTGGCGCGGTGTTGAAAAACCTAAGGCCAAAACAATACCTTGAACTGCTTTTGTGCTAAATTCACGGTGGCCATTACCTATTAGTTAACTCAAATGCATAAAATATATCCATGTAATATTTCTTTATGATTCTGTCCAGTTTGTATCCATGTTGATATGAAAGTCCTGTGGTGGCACAGCTAATATAGCAGCCTGTTCATTTTCCAGATTCCCCACGGCCTCGCCACCAGCAGCCGGTGCCCAGCCGAAGCTCACGCCTCTCTTCTCTCCAGGATGCCGACTGGTCCCTTCGTGAAGTCTCCCTTTAGCAGCTGATAGCAGCAGTGGACTCGTACCCACTCCTCACTCCTCTAAATCTGCTACTTCGTACCCAAAGCACAGAAGAAACCCTTCCTTCTGACGACAGGCCCAGTCCCAGACATCTCCAGAAGACAATTCCTCTCTGTATTGATAGTACACTAACAGATAATATTAATAGATAATGCTATATTTGCTTCTATGTGCCAGGCATTGTGCTGTACGTTTCTCGTTTACCTCTCATAACAGTCTATAAAGCGGACCTCATTAGCCCCTTTAAACTGAGAATGAAGTAGACAGGGGTTGTATAATGTGTCCAAGGTCACTTAGTTAATAAGAAGTAGAGTGTGAGGCTCTAGGAACCTAAATCTGAACAAGACACAGGCAAGGAACAAAAGGGCAGACAGCAAAAATTCTAATGCTGTGTGATAAATCCCAAAATAGAGCCATGTAGAAACTATAGTGTCCCGGAAGACGCCCTGATTAAGGGGGTTCGGTGAATGGGAGGGAAGCCTGAGAGAACTGTGGGGAAGTGACGAAGCTTGAGCTGGATCTTAAATGATGAGTAGATGTTGACAAGGCTGATGCAGAGAAAGAGCAGCCAGAGCCTGGAGGGGTGTCCGAGGAGATGGGAGATGGCACATCATGTCACAGAGGCCTGAAAAGGGTGGCATGGTTCAGAGCCACACATGGTTTGGGATAATGGGAGTAGAGAATGTCTGAGAAGGGAGAGAGAGAATGGAGGACAGGGACAGTCAGATGGCCTGGGATCAGATCATAAGAGCTTTTTATGCCATCCTAAGGTCTCTGCCGTTTACACTGTAGATGATAGCATGCACTCAAGGGTGGTCATTATAAATTTGTATTTTGAAAAGATATCTCTGAGGATAGCATGAGCTGGAGGCATGGTGACCAGTTGTCTGTTCTAAGGAATCTGTAACAGAGATTGAGAGGAGGGAGAAATGAATAATATATTTAGGAGGTATGCGCAGTAAGACTTAGAGCCTGGAGGGAAAGCCAGTAGTGGTGGTAAGAAAGTTGGATTCCAGGTGGCAGTGAAGTTTTGGGTGGATGGTAGTGACCTAAAAAATGCAAGGAAAAGCAATTCGTTTTTGCCAGAGGGACTGTAGAGTTAAGACTGTATTACATTGTGTTTTCCATGAAACGCTGACATCTTCCATCTGGATATGTTGGAGGCCACTCAGAGAAAATCTAGAAGGTGCTGGCTGAGATACAGCCATTGGTCTGATTCTGAAACCCTTTAGGAGTACAGCTGACATCCAAATCTTTCACATCCCTTCACAGCCTGGTAGAGATCATCTGCACGAAACCTGCATCATCCCATAAAGGACGGGAAGTGCCTGGAGCAGAAGCTTCTCCCTCACTCGAGCAGCCGTCTTCACCTTTTAGTGCCCATCTAGGCCTCTCAGCCAGACCCTGTGGTGGGGGATGCTCGATGAAGGGCCTCACTGAAGAATAACACCTAGGTAGGACCCACAGCCTCTCTGTCGAGCTGAGGCCTACACTTGGAAGTAGAAAAGTAGCAGGAAGGCCTGCAGTTCAACTGAACTAACATTTATTTGGCACCTGCTATGGACTAGTCACTGTGCAGAGCATTGGTTCTCAGAGCTAAGACCATGATCTCTGACCTAAAGGAGTTTACAGTCCAGGCAGGACTAAGAGGAGCAGAGTGGAAGGACTGAGAAAGATGGAGATGGAGACAAATACTGGTCCAGAGGAGCGGCAGGGGATGGCGTTCTCCTTGCTCAACCTGACCAGATCCTGCTCACGTCAATAAAGACAAACCCACGTCCAGAACCGGGGCACAATCAGGAAAGGTTCCATCTTCGTATCAAGGTGGTCAAAATATGTACTGCTGGGTGTTTCTCCTGCATCACATTCGTAATGTTTATTGTAAGTAAACTCAGTGAATTTCTTGGTAATCCTTTGCCTCGTGTTTGACTCCCCATCAGGCCTGCACATATCCTGTTCGTCATTGTATCCCCTCTACTTAGCACAGTTCCAGGTACATAATTGGTGCTTAAGAAAGTGGTGGCTAAGGGGAAACCTTCTAGAAAGTTGGAGGAGGAAAGAGACTATGTCTTAGGCAAATATAACAATATTGTGCTCAGAGAAGCCACGCAGCCCCCTCCCCTAGCATGCAGATGCCAAGGATGTAGCATTTCACAAATCAGACTCAATGCACAAATCCTTTTTTCAAGCCCAAAATTTCTCACAAAGATTACCACTTTAAGAAGTAAAACATAGGAATCTGCCTTGAAACAAATCTTCTCTAGTAAATATTATGCGTCTCCCTGGGATGCAGTCCCCATTTATTCCTCCTCTTGGATTTTCATTCCTGAGACTTTATCCTCTAAATGCTTTCTATCCATAAATAATCTGTGTCCATTTCAAAGGCTCCAGCTATCCACAACCACTTGAGAATTATAGTGAAATGCAGCTCTTGACACCGGCACCTCCGACTTCATGCTCGCCTGGTGATGTGGCTAATTGAGAGCAATGTGGAGCCTCTCTCGATTAGGTGGTGAGTCTGGATTGCACGGGAGTGAGCTAATGTGCAACTGGACTTTTAGGAAGTCGAAGGACCTGAAATAAAGCATATGTCAGATGTTGAAAATGCAGAATAAGCTGATGCACTAAACTTGATCTTGGTTGCAGATGTGCTTCTTGAAAGCAAGACATGTAAATCACCCATCCTTGCCGAGACAGTGCCTCCCCCAGCACTTGCATAGAGTGGGCCCTCAGTAAATGTTTGATGAACAGGGCCGAGCATGCACCGCTACTACAAAGATTCAAGAGACATCTGTCTACAGGACGAACAGGGCAAACATTTAAGATCAAATGACAATTTTCACCCCCCAAAGAGCTTATGCCATGCTACAAGGCCACCATCCAGCTGGTAGAGTTGAAAAAATTAATAAGCTTCCCAAGAAATCTCTTTTGGTTCCAAAGGGTAGACAATACCTTACACAAACACTCACTTGTGTGTGCACACACACATTCAGGGAGCATGGAAGTTCCAGATAAATTAAATATATTCAGACAAAGGTCAGAAAAGTGAGTCTTGCTGATTAGAGAAACTAAGAGAGGACGCAGGTTTGCCAGCCTCTGCCATGCAGGCTCCTTTCTGAACTCTCCTCTCTGCGTGACCAGCCCAAGTCCAGCTTCCTCTGCAAAGACTCTTGACCTTTCTCACCTTTAGGGGTTGCACCTTTCTTAGAACCACAGCAGATGTTCAGCCTGGTTAAGGGCCGAATGAGCAGGCTCTAGAATGATAATGCCAGTAGGTGAACCCATGAGACACGAGCTAAATCGTCTACACTGTTTCATCTTCAGAGCCAACCAGTTGTAAGTGCTTCCTAGCACTTTGAATAAAACCCAAATGAGAGACCAAACATGACATAGCTCCCTCCCAGCTGACCTCCCCCCTGCACCTCTTGCCTTTGCTCACGGTCCTCCACATACACCGGCCTTCCCTCAATCCGTCGAATGAGCCACGCTTGCCCACCCTGGGGCCATTGCAAGTGCTGTGCCCATGCCCGACATCCCCCACCCACTTCATGTGGCTGACCACTCACCATTCAGATGGCAAGTCACCCGTCTCCTCCCCAGAAAGGTGCCCCCTGAGCACCCCATCACCCCCACACCGCTGTGACTCTCTCTCATGCTGCCCTGATAGTAGATAGAGCTTATGATTATCTAGAATAGCATCATCTGGTCACTTACTTACTCTCTGGGTATTTTCCCCATGAAGTTGTAAATTCTGTAAAAGCAGCCCCCTTGGCTGTTAACCTCTGTAACTCCAACCCTTAGAAAAGTGTCTGATGCATAATGGATGCTCAGTGAAGACCTGTTGAGTGAATGAGTAATTTAAGAACAAATATTTTTATGATGACATCAACAAATTTGTTCTCTAGATGAATCAATATGCATAAAATGCTCAGGAGTACCTGGCATATAGAAACCATGCAACGTGTTATATTTTATTATTATTACTACAGTATCGCTACTGGTTTCTATTGTCCCAGCCTCCTCTTTTTTGCACCTTTTTGGGTTTTGGGGGTCTTGTTTCTTGGATTTTTCTTCTTATTAGTTTCTATCTCCCTCCCAGGCACCCAGTTACAGCTTTCCTCTCTCCTTTCTCCATCAGCCCTGTTTTCCCACCCTTCCCTCTACACACATGAGTATATACATGAAGGATCATTCTTTAAAAGTAATAACCACCCCCCCCCCCAGAAATATTTGTCTTTTTGCACTCACCTGTGCCAATGAGAACACACTGAGTGAAGAATTTATGACACTAACTGATGGGTTGATGAGTCTATGTAGGACCACTGCTTTTTTTCAGTGTCCCTAATATATCACACTGTGACGTTAT
Organism: Equus quagga; assembly: GCF_021613505.1. NCBI lineage: Eukaryota > Metazoa > Chordata > Mammalia > Perissodactyla > Equidae > Equus > Equus quagga. The sequence continues at coordinate 86,490,226 of NC_060272.1, forward strand.
CACATCTTACAGATCAAATCTTTCCTTGAAAGTCATTGCTGAAGACTCATCTTTTGGCAAAATCTAATAATTATCTAAATCTCCCATATCAGGTAAAACAAAGCTTTATACAAAAGCACCAAGAAAGTAACATTTGTCTTTCTCTAACACAGTCAGCCTTCCAAGCTTTGGTCTACGTTGTACCCCCTCCACTCTCCTGGGGAGCCTACTCTCTTTGTGTGACCTTCTCCAGCCATCCCACTGAAATTCCTTCTTCGACAACAAATTTTCCTATCAGTTATTTACTCTTTAGTAAGAACTTTAGTCAAGGTGCTACGTCTGTAGAAGTATTTGTCTCTCATATCTCATTTTTCAATTGTAAAATGGAAGGAAGTCAGTGGGAAAGAAATTTCAAGAATCTGTGAACAAACAGGGCAGAAAATATTTGCAAGGAGCAAGGGGGAAATTCCTGGTTTCTAAATCACTTGTCACTGACCTGTCCAACAGATTAGAAAAGCCACCCTTGGTCCGCCCTTCCTCAACTGCCCTTAAGTTCTCAATGTCTCTCTCAGAGACAGTGTCTTTAGATAGAATTCTTTATAGGGGATAGCTGAATTTGCTAATTAAAATAATATTAGGTGTACTGCCAGACTCGACAGCATGCCATGATTTATAGCTCTTTCATCTATGGGTGAAAGGAACGACTATGAACTCAAAAGATCCTAAGATATTTTCAGCTTGTTCCAAGCAGAATTCATTTTCTCCCTGTTTATATTCAGAGATAATAATATTTAACAAGACAATTTGGGAGCACTTTTTCCCTTTCTGTTAGCTGTGGACCCATCTGTTCTGCATTTAAATTTGGCTTCAACCCCACATCATTAAATTGTGAAACAGTGCTATATATGACTTTGCTTCTGCACCCAAGAGGCTTCATTGTGAAATTCTCCATTAGGTGGAGTTGTCCCTCTCAACTCTTTAACACATTTCTGACTACGCTGAACATGGAATCAGGGTTTAGACTAGGATTAAGTTTCCATAAATATTTTTACTCAAGAAACACACATAAACTCTCTCCCCTCTCCTCATAAGTTTTATCAAGATGGTGGAAAGCATTTGCAGAACAGGCTTCAGCCCTCCCTGGGGAGGGTGTTGGAACACGTGAGCAGTAGTTTGCCTACCCCATGGTGCTGACCCAAAGGGTAGGTACGTTGGAGAACGTAGGCAACTTACTCACTGGTCAGCCTCCTTCTTCTTTAAATTATAGGAGGACATTGGCATGAATTCCTGGATTCACAAAGAACATCACAAAATCTTATAAAAGGAGCTCAGAGGCCATCTAAACCAACACTTCCTTTTTAGTCACAGATGCCAGTCACTCGGTCATTTCTCCAAGGTCATCTGCTTAGTAATTGGTAGGAATGGACTCAAAACCAGGTTTCTGGGGCCAGCCCCAGTGGCCCAGTGGTTAAGTTTAGCCTCTTCCACTTTGGCAGCCCAGGTTTGGTTCCCTTGTACAGACCTATACCACTCATCTGTCAGTGGCCGTGCTGTGACAGTGGCTGACACACAAAAAGAGGAACATTGGCAACAGACATTAGCTTAAGTGAATCTTCCTCATCAAAACAAAAACAAAAAACTAGGCTTCTGACTTTTTAAGTTCAGTTTCCTTTAAAAGTCAAGTATTCTTAGAGTTTTTACTCAGAGAATATTGATACAGTTTGCCAGTGCGACATCAACAGAGCAAAAGTGAAATGGATAAGTTGGATCACTCTCTAGGATATTCAGGTAATTTGAGAAAGATCAGAGCATTATCTTCCCTCTAATTGATCAAGAAGAGTCAACTTGTGAACTCTAACTAAGAAAATGAGATGCTAGTGCCTTCTATATGTTATCCATCTCATTATTTATAAGAAAGTTAATGCACTTCAGGAAGGGTACTACGAAATGTGAAATCTTTGAAATATAATCAATTCCATTCTCTCATCTCCATTTGGAACATCTTTCCAGAAGGAATATCTGTGTTTCTAGTGCTCACCTCCCTATTGTGTTGATTTAGTGTGTATATATATATATACAATTTTAAATTGTGATATGTACTTTAAGAGAAATTTTTTAAATTCTGTGGCAAAAGATAACTGAGGAAACCTAGCTTATATTGAAGGGTGAGGAAAAGGAGGTGACAATTTATCTAAGCTACAAAGAGTGAAAGAGAGTCAGCCCCCCCATCAAAGGGGTGATGAAGGCCAGGCAGAGGGGATAACATGTGCGCAGGTTCTGAGGAAGGAAAGGGTGCTTTAGCTGGCTTCTGACCCTTGTCGAGCTTGTCATTGCTTCCTCCCTTCTGCACTTCCCGTATTTCTTCCCTCCTTTCCACATACCTGGCCTCTTGGTGCCCTTTCTGGGTTTTCCTTTACTGTTTCTCTAGATCCCATGGCTCCCTTGGGTCTGAGGACCTCTGAGGATGCCTTCCAGACTATGAGCTTCTCACACCAGCCTGATCCTATGAAAAGTCGAGTCATCTCCAGCACAAAGGTATTCAAGAAGACATATTCCACAGAGAAACTTTTCTTAGCAAACAGTGGCCTGGTTGTGTCCAAGGGCAAAGCTTATGTACATGCACCTTTGTGTGCAAGTGAAACCTATTTGCAAAGGGCCATGAAAAGGCAGCTCTTTGGGATTGACCAGATATCCAAATACTAAGAGAATCTAAACACATATGAATGGAGATAGATCAATAGATCCTCTTTTCTTTCTTTCTTAAGGAAAAGCAGCCTTCAACTGAGAAAGCTTCTCAAAGCTTCTTAATCTGGGAGCCGCAGGAATGAAGATCCAAAGAGATTGTCAGAGAGTCTCTGAATACCCTAAAATTATATGCGAAATATTTCTCTAGGTGCGTATGTGCGTTTTTCTAGGGCGGAGGGTTGCGTAGTTTTCATTACATCCTCAAAGGTGTCCATTGGTTTGTGTGAAAACCTAGTACTCAGACAGAAGAAAAAAACACTGTTCTGCATGAAGAGACTCAGCCCTACTCACTGCCCCCTGCTCGGCCCGTGACACCCCCAGAGAGGCTCTGAGACACCCCGGGGCTCTGCAGAGCACCGGTTTAAAACTCTTGCTAACAGGAACCACTTAATTAAAACTCTAAACTCCAGAGTTTTGAGCTATTTGTGGCTCAGAGACACTCCCTGTAACATCTGTGCATGGCATGTGGTCCAGGCCTGCTGAAATGAGGAACTTAGAAAGAAGCTAGGAGATGATTAACGTCTGCTGATGACTTTGGGACTTTTGCTTTCATGCTTTGTCTAGAAGCAGTCTTGCTCCATTCAAGGAAACAGGTTAAATATATTCCCCAGATATATCTCTTAGAGTTAACTACAATAGCAGGGATTAGTGTATCTTCAGAGTTAATAATATCTGGACATTTTAACCTCTATTAGAGTAAAATTAAAAATAAGCTCTTTTACAGTCAAACAAAACATTTACTTTAGTCTTAAGTCTACAGAGGATAAAACATGAGGAGAGAGGGAAAATATGGGATAATGTTGGCCAAGTTGATACTACCCAAATGATAAGAAAGATTATCATTGAAAATTTTGGTAATATTAAGTATTCAATATATTCATCTAAAAATAGCTTGAGGTGGAAGGCATATGCAAAATATTTGTACCAGTCTGGGTTCTTGCTGGCAGGCAACAGAAATGGACATTGATTATCTTAAGCAGAAAGAGGAACTCATTGGATGGGCGTTGGGCAGCTCAGGGAATCTATAAGAAGCCTAGAGAACAAGACTCGGAGAGATGCTAGGAAGGGAAAGAGCAGCCATGATCCAGGCACAGGAACTGTGTCTTTAGGACATGCCCAGTGGCACCAGGGACAATGGACACTCACTGTCACCGCCACTCCACCAACAAGCCCTCCAGTCCACGGCGATGGACACCAGCTTCCAGAGCAGCAGCCACGAATAGTCTCTCATTAACCCTGGTCTTCGTATCAATTCCCAAGACCTTCTGGAAATTTAATATCTGACCCCGTCGACTTCCATTAATCCTGGAATTCCTCCCCAAATAGGAAAGTGTTCAGATGGTGAGAAGCCAAATATTTTTTTTCCAAATGTCCTTAGCAATATTATACTAGAAAATGTGATGATATAGATGTGATGAGAAAGAGAAAATTTTATCTTAAGAGCTGATGTCAGGATTTCCTTTAAGAAGCAACTAGAAATGTTTAGTCAAATACTTTGATAAGCACTGAGGTCAAAGGTAAGACTGTAAGCAGCACGGGGCCTGGGCCCAAGTGTGAGAGAGGGAGGGAAGCTGCTCGCATCATGAGAGGAGGTGAGCTGCAGCTCCCGGACAGCCTGACAGCGGAAGCGCTGAGAAGAGCGAGGGAGAGACAGCAGAGGGAGGAGGCCAGCTCTCCCAGTGGGAGGTGGGCACTAGATGACATGGCCTTCCCCAGGCCCACTCCATCCAACAATTTTCTTCTTCCAGAAAGTCTATCACACTACTAAAGCCTCAGTGTAAGTGATGTGGACATTTCTCATTATGGAACCAAAGAAGCTGTTTCCTGTTGGGAACAAAGTTATGCCATCAAACTTAGTGTGTGAACAAAGCCAAATGAGGCAGAGAAAGTTAGGAGAACATAGCCCCCCCACTACACACACACACACACCCCTCCACATACACTTACATTTGGCAGAAATCTGGAAAGGGCCTTATACTTCCGCCACCAAAGAGTGGATAGGGAGACATTCAAAGCAATGAGGGGACAAAGTGATATCTGGGCTCCCTGGAGATAAAGGATCTGGTGGGAGAGACAAACCAATAGGAAAACAAGGTTAATTCCATGCTATCACAGTGTATGCAGCGGAGCGGGAAGTCCAACAGATGGAATAATTTACACTGACATCCAAGAGGGACAAACACTGTGGGAGAGATGATATTTACAGTAAACTTTAATGCTTTAATGGATGAGAAGAATTTGGACAAGTAGAAGAAAGGGCTGCCAGAGATAATGTGTAGAAAATAGCATGACAAACAGATAGGAAGACACAAAGGTACAAGGGGCTCAGAGAACTGTATCCACTTCATGGAAGATGTGTGATGAGATGCTGTGCGAAAATGGCCATAAAGGCAGGTGAGTGGCCTCATCACAGGGAACTTTGAATGTCTTCTTAGCATCTGGAACTTTATTCAATTATAGGGCAATGAGGAGCCACAGTATGTTTCAACAAGGAGAAAGAAATAATCTGATCTGTATTTTAGAAAGGCAGTTTGTGGTGGTGTGGAGAAGGTGCAGATTTCGTAAGAGATTAGAGGGACGGTGACTAGTTGAAAGCTTATTGTAATAATATAAGCAAGAATTGTCAAAAGCGTGAAGTAGGGCCATGGTAAGAGGGCAGAGATAGGAGGTGCCCTGGGGATGAAATAGGTACAATCCACTGACCGCTGGCTACACAGCAAGAGGAAGTAGCTGAAGTCTCCCCAACGAATGTAAACCGGACAATGAGAAGGGAGAGAGTTTGGGGACAGTGACGCTGCTTTGGATATGTTGAAGTTGAGGTTCTGACAGGATGGTCCGGTGGTGACAACCCAGCAGGGAAGGGAGCATTCAGTTCTGGGGTGTGGATGTGGGAATGGAGGAGCATTCCCAGAGAGTGGGGAATGAGCATAGGGGAGAAGTGAGAAACTCGGATGCCCATCGTTAAAGGACAAGCCAAAAGGGATCAGCCAGCAGAAAAGCACACAGGGCAGATCTAGAGGTAGTCGGAAAAGCAGGAGAGCTGCTCCGAGTCCTCAGAAGGGTCTCTTTCCTGTCCCCTTGAGAACTTTCCACACACGAAAGCTATCTTCCGAGGGCTCTAGGGAGGTGTGCTAACAACCAGATTGTTTACAAGGGCCATGACAACACTGTCATGGTCATCAGTGAAGTGGGCAACCTGATACTAATTTGAGACCCTTGTAACTGGCCTCCACCGGCCTTAGAGGTGGGAATGCACGAAACCCTATTTCAAATAACTCAAGATTCCCGAAGAAAACTGGAGGGTGACCTGGACTCTGCCGCTTGGCACATCCTTTGCAATAACCTCACGAGAGAACGCTAACTTTGGGCACTGATAGCTGTGGTTTAATTGTAGCTCAAACAATAGATTCTCTGGTACACTTGATAAAATTGGATTCTCAAAATTATGTTTGTTTCCAGTCTGGGTTAGGTAGCCCCAAGCACAATCAATGGCCACCAAAATTGAAAAATAAATAAATACATAAATCTGACAATTAAGATAAAATCAAATCTCTAAACTAATGTATCACAAAGGCTGAGGGAAAAGGGCTGGGGAGGTCACAAGCAAATGCGAGCGTCCTTCCGAGCCTGGCCCCTTCTCAGTGCGGGACGCAGGCACCGGGAGCACTGTGTTTGGTGCACTCAGGACAGGAGTGCTGCCACGCAGGAAAAGACTGAAGATCATGGTTCTCAAACTTCAGTGGACGTCAGGACCACGGGAAGGGCTTGTTGAAACAGATCACTGGTCCCCACCCCCAGTTTCTGATTCGGGAGATCTGGGGTCGGACCTGAGGGTTTGTTTTTTTAACCAGTTCCCAGGTGATGCTGATGTCACTGGTCTGGGACCACACTGAACCACTGATTTGAGAGACAAAGAGCTGTGGCATTAGCTGGAGTGTGAGCCCACACAGTCGTCTAAAGATGGGGGGATCCTGAGTCCAGGGTTGAGCTTGTGAGGGCAGCATAAAGCCTGTCTGTCTCCAGCTTCCCTGAGAGGTTTGGGCTGGGCTCAGTGTGAGGCCCCGCCTCAGCGGTGGGCTCTGCAGAGACAGAGAGGACAGGACACAGCAACTTCCCCCAGCGCTGCCAGCCGTGCAGGGCCCAACAGCGAGGCCACAGATCTTGGGATTATTGATTTCCATCAAGCGGATGTCAGTGTCCCCTCACTGGGGATAGGACCACCTTTTATTCATGGTTTTTATTGCCAAAGTACCTACCACACAGGAGATGCTTGTATATTTTTAATTGATTTTATTAGTAGTAGAATAAACCACTTCTGATCAAATGTCAACTAATTTTCTTCTTTCTCCATCATCTCCCTACAGGAGATCATATCCATTCACTTCATGGGTGGGATCGCTCTTTCTTATAAATATAGTAAATCAAACCTCAGAAGACCAAGGTGGATAAGTAAGACATCAGGAGCTTCATTTTCCAATAAATCTGTCCAAGAATTAAGCAATGGAGCCCTTGACATTTAAAAAATCATGGAATATTATTCAGCCTTAAAAAAGAAGAAAATCCTGCCATTTGCAACACCACAGGTGAAACCAGAGGACGTTATGCTAAGTGAAATAAGCCAGACACAGAAAAACAAATACTGCATCATTTCACTTATGCGTGGAATCTAAAATAGTCAGACTCAGAAGCAGAGAGTAGAATCCTGTTCACAGCGGTCTGGGAGAGAGAAGGGAAGCAGTTGGTTGAGGGATACAAAGTTTCAGTTCCGGAGACCTAACGCACAGCAATGTGGTTATAGTTAACAATCCTGTGTCATATGCTTCAGATTTGCTAAGAGGGTAAATCTTAAGTGTTCTTGCCACAAGAAAAAAAGGAAGAGAAAATGATAACTATGTGAGGTAACAGATGTGTTAATTAGCTTCATTGTGGCCATTATTTCGTAGTGTATTCATATATCAAAACATCGTTGGACAATTTAAATACGTATAATTTTTACTTGTCAATTAAAATCAATAAAGATGGGAGAGAATCACATGTACTCAGACACACTCACACAAAGCATGACCGCGAAGGCAAAATTCACCGGATAGTCAGCAGAGAAACCTCATGGGGAGCATGACATTTTGGTGTTTGATGATTCAAACGATACACATTAAGAGCTTGAAATGGAAAAATATTAAACCAGAAGGTCAGTCAGTTCTTCCATACTTGTCGCCAATGTTTACTTCAGTTCCGGTAACACAGTAAGCTTGGGTATTTTTCTTTTCAGTAGGTTGAAGAATATGAGTAACATCTGTGGTGTGTGTTGATGCTTATTGAACCAAAGCTCAGAAATGTCAGCCTAAAATAAATAAGATTTGGAGAGGGTTGGTTCCTGGACAACCTCAGATTCTGGCTCATCCGAGACTCAGCACAGAGATGAAGCAAAGGCCGTGACCTTGCATCCCTCCTGATTTTCAGAGGATAAAAAAGGCATCTAGTGTAATACTACACCCCTGGGTATCAAGGCACAGAAAAAAATAAGTATTTTTGCTGGGGAGGAGGGTGAAACTTATGAAAATATTTAATAGAATAAAATCTTTTGTGAGAACTGTAGGCAGTTACAATTGCTTGGGTGCCCTTATTTCTGCATGATGGAACCACGTTTGAGGAGAAAGGCTCAGATTGGAAGGAGAGGAATAGAGGGCTTCTGGCAGCAGCCATGAAGCTTCTCCCTCTTCCTGAGGAAAGGATGGTAGACGAAATGGTAGCCCTGGAAAGATTTTGCTGTCCACGATGGAGAGGCTGCTAGGGAGAGTGGGGGGTCAACAAGGAAAGTCATTGTTCTTTCTGAGTATATTCTCCAAAAGTGGCATCTTTAAACAATTTTGTTTAAATACCATATTGCGTGGTTGTTAATGGAACTATGATAAAATGATAATATGGAAAAGACAGTAATAGAAGATCCTGAGACCCCAGAGAAGGTAGAAATAAGGCCCGCCAGCCCCAGCCCTCCGTAGCTCTCCCCCTGCTCACAATATAGTGAAGGAGAAAAACAGAGAGTGGATCATTAGAACACAAATGTGGTCACCCCAGTGATCTGGAGTGGACACCTAAGGTAGAGAGGTGGATGAGGATCAAGGATTAAAAGAAGACTTTTAGAATGAAGGATAATGTATATAGGACTTAAATGGTAAGTAAACATTTGGCCCCTGGTAGATTCTATCAAGCACATCCCTACAAGCAGACTGGAATTAGGCTGTGGGCCAAAGGGACTTATACCTATTGGGTCGCTCTGTGGTTATTTCGCAATCTTGAGCCCAATTCTCTCCTTCCTGAGACATCAGAGCAAATGAACTTAGAACTCACCACCAAAATACTTCTGTTGATTTAAGGAACGGCTTTGTAGGGAACCGCCTCTGAGTTTGGTGCCTTCTAGGGAAATGTTGCAAATGTGGACCTTCTTAAAGAAGGGCAAAGATGGAACTAGTTTTGAACACGCTACAGAGAAAGTGAATTTACTGAGGCAATGAAGGTTGAAGACGGTAGAAAAACTTATAGAATTAGCAGGAGACTATAAGACTCAAAGATGATAGCATGGTGTTGGCATGATCTTAAGAGAGTCCTTGGGCAATATGGTTAAAAGACCAAATGATAGACATCGAAGCTGGATCCGGTTTGTTCGGGAGGTCCCCACAAAGGCAGCCTTAAATAAATTCTGGTTTCATCAATGTATTTCAGAGATTATTAACCAAAAATTCCAGAAGCTCTGTTAACAATTTTTCTGGGACAATCTCATTTCAAATTTTTATTGGATTCTGCCTTTAGTCAATTATATCATGTCTCTAAGCCCCAATTTCCTCGTCTAGAAAATGAAAAGCATTAACTAAATTATTTCAAATATGCCATTCCTCTTTTAGTACTCAATGAGGTCTGTAACTCTTCTATCAGACATATCACCTTTATTATTTTAAGCAAAAAATTAATTACACAGGCAATACATGAACGTATTTTATTTGTAAAAGAAATAAAACATCCTAAGTTAAACTCAACTTTATCACTCCCAATGTCAGTTTCCTCCCTATCTCTTCTAATCATCATTATTAGCTTGCCAATTTTTAAAAATGCTTTCACTTACATATATTTGCTCATGGGAAATATAAAGCCCTGTTCAATCTGTGTATTTTCACATGACTGGTACTCTATTAAACACATCATTCTGTGTTTGCTTCTTGTTAATTCCACAATATTCTTGACGATCTTCCCACATCAGTGCATAATAGATCTACCCCACTCCATACCATGGATGTACCATCAAGCTTTTAGTCCTACTCATATTAATGAGCATTCGTTTGTTCCACTGACCATCTTTGAAAATGCCTTCTTGTGCACACACATGTGGAAAGGTATGCTGGAATAAATAGTGCAAAATGAATTTGCTGGGTCATGGACGTGAATCCTTTAAATCTTAGTACATACCAAATTATCCCCCAAAGTAGCTATATTGGTTGATACCAGCAGTTCATGAGAGTTCCCTCTGGTCATGGAGAAGACTCTTGCTCATATCAAGCTTTCGAAACTTTTGCCACCTGGGCGGATGGAAAGTGGCATCTCGTCGTGTGACATCATGCACCTCTTTGGTTTCAATTTACATATGGTGCCCAATCAGGGCTTACTAGGTATGGTCTCAAAAGCCTGAATTCAAATCCTGTCTCCAGTATTTCCTGGCTGTGTCAAGTCACTGAATCTCTCTGCCCACAGTGTCCTCAGCTGTGAAAGGAGGATAAGGATGCCTGGTCTGTCTCCCTCAGTAACAATAACTGACGGAATACTTCCTGGACACTGCTCTCAGGTTGGCTTGTCAAGAGCTATGCAACTGTATCCAGCAGAGCGTGATCTGAGGAGCAGAACCGTTAAGAGTGATAGGAAATAAGGACTTATTGTGGGAATTAAACAGTCTATGGAAGGCTGTTGTCATTGTGTCTGGCACTGGTCCTAAAGTCAGTAAGGCAGGCAGTTAGGAAAGAAAGATGGAGGTGAAGGAGGAGAGAGCAAGGACAAACTGGAACCCCTGACAATGAGCTGGAACCCATGAGGGCGGATTGAAATCCACACTGGTCTCTCCAAAAATTCAAATTAAATAATATCACAGAGCAAAATCACACTTGGCGCAGAAGTTGAAGCTGAGGGATGATCCCGTGGACCTGGAGAAGCCGCCAAGAAGGTAGATGAGCAGCCACATATGAGAATTGCAGCAGCACCAGAGCTTGACCCGAGCCTCCGGGGGCAAGGGGGACACTGCTGCATGCCACTTCTGCCTCCCACATCTGTGGCTCAAGTCAACCTGGAACTAGGCAGGTGGGGAATTCTGGGAAATGTAGTTCTGCCTCAGTTAAGCACACAGGCTGCCAGTCCAGGACAGGAACAGAGGAAATGACGACAACTGGGAAATACCTTAGTTGCAGGCCTGTTATCAAAATGTTTGAATCTGTGCACGTTCTGGTCATTCCGTTTGACAGGCTGTGTCTTTCTACACTTGTCCACAAAGAGTAAGATCAAGGGAGAAGTGTGGTCAATTTTCTATGCCTTAACAAGTCAAAGAAAAACATAAGATTTTGTAAGAGAAGAGGCTGCAGTATGATCTAGGGATCCGTATGCTACTTTGCGAGGAGAAGAGGAAAGCTGAATTTACTTCCCTTCTCTGTAGATCCCAGCCACACACAAGCACCTGAAGAATCCAGCCTCATGGATTGCCCCTATTGCCAAGCGAAGTGCATCCTTGTCTCCTGCAACAGTCCTGTTTTACAGGAAAAGAATTAAAAATCGAGGACCATGTAAGTACTGCATTAATTATGAGCTGGAATGTGTCAGCCAGAAATGAGTTACAGGCTGGCCAGGGCCTGCAGACTCCAGTTAGACGTTTAATAAAGTCTAGGCATGCAGCAGCGAGCACTCCTGGACGCCCGCCACCTTTTATTGTGGTGGCGCCTGGCAACACGCATGGAGCTAAGGGTCCGTCAGCCTTTCCATTAGAAACTCCACCTTTTTGGGACTCTCTAAATCTCCTTTTAAAATCACATAAATTAGCAACTTGTATGTAGCTCGTCTAAAATTAGAATGTTTTGTGGTGGTTGTCATTGTTATCGTTTTGTTTTTCAGATTTGAAGAACCTCAATCTGGTTCTACCATTTACTGTACCAAAAAAACAAACAAAAAACAGAAAAGGCAAAGTTAATGGATAGGTTGTCAGTTTGGTTCCAATTTTTCCTACAGAAATGACCTGCTTTTTCCTTTCCCTTGCTGGGGCCATACTGAAAAAGGAAAATATACTACAGGCAAAGTGTTCTGCCTAAAAGATGAACTATGTCTTTATAAGTCAAAAGATAGCTGAAGATGGGGAAATGCAGCTTTCCACTTCATAGTTTGGTTTGAGATTGTTAGCCTAGTAACACAAAAGATATCAGGGAACAGTTTTATGCTTCAATATATATTCTTGAGAAGCAATCTTCCACTGGGAAAATCTCATAAACAATTCAGGAATACTGGATTAAATAGGAGAATTTGCAGTAATTCCTCAGTTCTGACTGTAAGATACATTATGGATTCAATAATGGCTATTCAGAAGGAAGGAAGAGAGGGAGGGAGGGAGGAAGGAAGGAAGAAAGGAGAGCGGGAGGAGAGATGCATCCCAATTTCAGGAAAAAAAAAAATATATGTATGTATATACACAAATAGATATATGGACTCAAGTGAGTTATCAGTTGCCTTTCCACAAGGGAGGTTATCCTAGATGATCTGGGTGAGCCTGATCCAATCAGTTGAAAGGATTTCAGGGAGCACTGTGGCTTCCAGCAGAAGGAACTCACCTGCGGACCGCAGCTGTCACCCTTGCCAAGAGTCCAGCCTGCCCTTCCTGACGGCCTGACCTTCCAGGTTTCAGACTTGCCTTGCCAGTCCCCAGAATCACATGAACCAATTCCTTGCAACAAGTCTCTTACTCTGTATCTCCTACTGGTGCTGTTTCTCTGGTGGAACCCTGACTGATTCAGACTGCAGATTCTGTGGATTCTATGGATTCTCATATTCCTTCACTGGGACTTTTATGATCTGGCCCTAGGTCCTCTAGATTGCCCAAAGGCCAAATACTGACTCTTTCCCACCAAGATCTCCAATGGAAACCCCCGTTTGTAATTCTTTGATCTCTGCAATGCCCTTCCTGACTTGCCACATATGCCTAGAGTAGCTGTCACATGTATCATCTGACCTGGGACACTCATTTTTGAGAGTGAAGGGGGTGTCATTCACTGGGTGGGGGTGAGCATCCGGCATAACCCCGGCAGCACCAGGCAGAGCAGATGCACAGCCACCCCTCTGTGCCTCCCTTGGCCCCTGGCATCCAGCCATCCACGCCGGCTTCCCAAGGGCTGGCACCTTCAACAAGCTCCTCTTTGGCCCCGGGGAAGCATGTTCCTTTGTGCCTCGGTGGGAATGCGGATCCACCCCGCTGCAGCCCCGTCTCCTTTCTCTGTCAGTGTGGCAGCTTCAGCCACAGCCTGCCTGCCACACTGCTCCACTAATTATAAAGAGGAGGAGCTAGTAAGGAGTTGTAAGCAAAGCTGAAAGAGCTACAGGGAAGAAAATTCCATCCTTGACAATTACATGTGGAGAAAGGCTAGAGCTCTGGTTAACAACAGAACATACTTCAGGCCATTATTTTGAACTAATGAGCTTTTTGAATGGAAGACTTGATCAACCAGAGTTCTGAGTTCTGGTTCGAGCTACTAATTGTGTTAACTTCAGTATAGCAAGTACCCTTTCTGGGGCTCAGTTTCCTTACTTGTCAAATGGAGATGGTACAATCACAGGATGATTATGTGGAACAAATAGAACACATATCATTTCGTAAGGTAGCGACACTAATAACAACAAGGATATACCGTTCACTTAATGCCAAGTGCCATTAAGAGCTTTAACATTATCTCTTTACTCCTCACTACAACCCAAAGAAGTAGTACTTATAATCTTACCCATTTTACAGAAAAGGAGACTGGGACTCAGAAGGACTAAGTAACTTGCCCAGCTGGTGTATCAAGGAGCCAGGATTGGAACACAGTTTTCACCACTCCATAAATCTCTACTCTTAACTTCTATAATACAGAATATAAATCTAAGCTATGACAACTAGTTCCAGAGTAATCCATTCTCTTACCAAAAAAAGACTATAAAGCCTTGAAATGAACATGTCCTCATGTGATGCAATTACTGGAAATCCATTGTTCCAACCTACCGCCCTGCTAGGGAGAGCTTCGTTTGTAGGCTGCCTTTAGGGCTCCGAACAGAATAAGGTAAAGTGATGTTTGAGCGCATGTTTGCCTCTGAAGGGGCTGTGGACTGAGATTCCACAAGATTGCACAAGTTCCCAGCCCAAGGAGCTCTTGGCTCAGTCGCAACTCCCCTCTCCCCTATAGTTTTCTACCCAGAACAGATACGTGGTTCTTTCTAGTCTACGTCTGCATTGCATACCCCAAGGAAAGTCTGCCATATTGTTTTCCAAAGCATTCTTTTCAAACAACAAACAAGCCAAAAACTGTTTCTGTTTTTTCCCTTAAAAAGAAATTAGAAAGCTTTCCCTGGGTACATAATGTCTCTACAGCGTCTCTAGTAAATTATTTTCACATGTTGTCTACCAGACCCACTGACTCTGCCGAAAGCCCATCCCTCCTCATGCCTAGCATGACCTCTCACCCAAGAGGTCAGTACCCAAAAGGCAGCGTGGGCCAACTGCATTGTGTGCTCCATTACCCATGAGATTATGAATAATTGTGGGTAATTGCTGAGGCAAATGAGTTATAGCTAATTACTAGTGTAGCCTTAATCCCAGCAACAAGTGAAAGCAAAAACGCTCGCTGACATTTCACTCTATACTACAATGAACACAACTTGGAGTTTTAGCTGATGCCAAAAGATTCGCTATTATGAACAGAATCTGAAATCCCAAGGGAATTAGATTGCTGAGCATTTGAATGTGTAGGATTTTTCTTTCCCCACTTTTAGTTTGCTGCCAGGTATTTTTAAGGGCAATTCGACTTCCTTTTTACCCTAAGCAACTGCATGGGCTTTCTGCAGTAGCTGGCAAATGTTCTTAAGAAGCACTTGACTCTAGAACCTGCTAAAAATACCATATTACAAGAATTTAAGGCTTCATTTGTAAGGACAAATGAAATAATAAATGTTAAAGTACTTTGGAAAGATGAAAGCACAACACAATTATAAGGTATCATTATTATCCCCTTATAACTATGATCTATAGCACCCCATATAAAATGTAATTTGTTAATTACTACATATAATGTTGTCAGTGATAATCAGTACATACCTGGATAATTGTAAAATGTGGCCTTTTTTGAAGAAGTAATCCAAGAGTATTTCCTCTCATTTTCTAAATTTATATTTTAATTGCTCTGATCTGGGGTTGCTTCCAATTTCCTAGGAAAGGGTTAGCTCTGAGAATGATTGCACAGATGGAGATAGGAGCATGGAACATTACTTAGCAGCAAAGCCAAGACTACAACCCAGGACTTCTGATGATAAGTAGCTAAACGCCCTGGGCAAAGCACGTAATCATTCTGAGCCACAGCTCTCACCTCCTTTAAAATGGGGCTGATAACTTACATCTGAGAATGTTCAAAGATAAAGTGAAACAGAAAGGAAAAAGCACTTTGGATTGTTAAATGTATATGAAATCAAGGTTTATATGAACAGTAGAATACACTATTCATAACAACACTAACAGTTTCATCATAAAATGAGGAGACTTATCTTTTTTTCCTGTCAAAACTGCTTTAACACCATATTTCTGTATTTAAGAGTTTCGGCAAGGGTAAAAGTTTTGTTTGAGATACCAAACCAAATGGAAGAAAGGAAGTTGTTATCAATCCTCCTCTGATTTGAGCCCGAAAGAAGGACGGTTTAGAGACTTGGACAGCTCCACACTTTGTTGAATTTGGTCTGCAGCCAGCACCACCTCAGTTTATCTAGAAGTCTCTCTGCCTTCTGAAATGAATGCTGTTCTCCAGGGAGACAATGGCCTCAGTCAAACAAGGAACTTGCAAGAAGAATCCCACCATCTTCTTCTTTTTCAAAAGGAGATTGGGACCAGGCCTCGGGGCCTAGATGAATGTGGAGGAGAGATGGGGATTATTAACGCAATGGCTAATCCATCCCCACCAGCATTTCCTGTCTTGCCAGAATCCAGATATTTGTGGACTCTCCTTTTCCTAAAGAACATAAATAAAAGCAAAGCTGGACTCAGGCAAATTGACAAAGTACACATTCACTCAGCCAGCTAAGATTTATGGAGTGCCTGTGTGTGCAGAGCAGCCTCTGGGTGCAGGAGACTCAGCAGGGAATAGACAGACATTTATCTTTTATTTGAGCAGAATGTGAACAATAGGAAACAAACCAATAAATAAGGAAACGTTAGATTGTAGCAAATCCTTTCCAAATCTTTAGAATAAGGCCAAGAGATGGAAGTAACCAGCTGATCAAGGAAGTCCTTTCTGAGATGACATTATAAAGTGAAATGTCATGACAAGAAGGCTCAGGAAGACTGACATGCCATCTTAGCAGCCGTCCCCACCGTTACGCTGCCCCTTGTCCTTCTTCACTGTCACTGCTATAGATCTAGGCTCCCTGTATTGAAGCAGCCCTCCCCGCCCTGGCCTTCCGCTAAACATGTGTCTTCCTGGTTCTTGCTTCATTCATTCAACACACTCAAAGAGGGCTCTGGCCTTGGGTCATCACCTCTATCCTAAGTGTTGGATAACCTCAGACCAGCGCCACAATGTTGGTATTATTAAATCTATTTTACTGACGGAGCTCAGAAATAGCAATCACAAAAGCAACCAATATTTCTTAGGTGCTTAGTATATGTCCAAAATCTAAAAACTCAAAGCAGAGGATCAATGGCCACAGCGATCACCAGAGACTTAGGACCAAGGGCCTTCTTCCTTTTCCTGGGCTGCAAAAACTGCAGGGATCCTCTGCATCCAAGGGAAAGTGATTAAGTGCCAAAATCAACTGCTGCATGCCTTACGTCAACTGTGGCGGTGAGGGATCGTGCCAGATTTATTTCTATTTAAAATACATGTATATACACATATATATAATATTTTATATGTATGTGTTTTACATAAATTAAATATATATTATGTATTTTGTATAAATAAAATATATCTATATATATGAAATAATACATGTATAAAATACTACTAACCCTTGAATGCTTTGAATCAGACCAATGTGATCATATCATTCTCCATTTCAATAAACTTTCAATGCTTTCCCACACTGGGAACTGCAAACAGATGACCTATGGATCTGCCTATGTCTTAGTAGGGGTGGTGGACAGTGCACAAAGTATTATAAAGATCATAAAATTTCACATTTAAAAATCCCAGTTTCCTAGAATCCTTTGAAAAAAAATCAGAATTTCTGGCATCTTTGGGCCCCATTTCCACAAGGCATCATCAACTGCAATTGAACATCAACTGTACACAAATTTTCATAAATAGCAATTTCATTAAAGGTAAGTTTCACATAATTTTCTCTTTTTTTTTTTTTTGAGGAAGACTAGCCCTGAGCTAACAGTCGTGCCCATCTTCCTCTACTTTATATGTGGGAGGCCTGGCACAGCATGGCTTGCCAAGCGGTGCCATATCCGCACCAGGGATCCGAACTGGTGAATCCCGGGCTGCCAAAGCTGAATGTGCAAACTAAACCACTGTGCCACCGGGCCGGCCCCTCACATAATTTTCTAATTTCCATTTTTGTTTCTTTGATTCATAGGAGGTTTAGGAGTGTATTTTTAAATTTCTCAACCTATAGTGTGTCTTAAAGCTATCTTCTTTGTTATAGATTTCTAACTTAATTTCATTCTGTTTACGTAATGTGGTCTAAATGACCCTTCAGTCTTAATTTTTGTTGAGAATTGCCTTCTGTCCAAGAACAAGGTCAGTTTTCATAAGTCCTCTGTACGTTCTCCACTCGTTGGGGAAGTGTTCCACATATGTCCTCTGGACCTGGTTAATCTAGACATTTACTGAGTGTCTGTCTGCCTTGTCTATAAAGACCTGAGGGTCTAGTCTGAAAATCTCCCGCTATGATGGCTGGTCTGTCTATTTCTGTAATTTCGTCAAATTTTGAAGCTTTTTCAGTAGGTGTTATATAATGGTCTCCAAAATGTCTTTTGCCTTAAAATAGATTTTATCTAATATTAATCTGGCTGTACTAGTTGTCTTGAGCTCATATTTGTCTGGTGTAACTTTTTCCACTCATTTGCTTTCCACCTTTTGTATTCTGTTATGTGGACTTGTAAACAGTCTGTATCTGGACCCACTGCATTGATGTCCACTTGTTGGTTCGTTCCTCCAGTGCGACTGTCTTGACTATAAATTTTAGTTCACTAATATTCATTTTGTTTAATGAAACATTTGGATTAATTTTTAACACCTTGTTTTGTATTTTCTCTTTGTCCGTCTTTCTAATTTTTGCGCCATGTCTTGCCTCCTTTTGGCTTAACAGTGTCGCCTTTTCCCCTCTCATTCCACTTCTTGCCTCTTCTGATTCAGAAGTCCTACTCTGTATATCCATGCTGTTAGTGGTATGCCAGAAATGATCAATATGCATATTTAACTTTAAAAAGTAGAGGTTAATCAACATTTTACCTTCATTTTGAACAATATGTGAACCTTAGAGCACTTAAACATTAATCACAAGCCTTCTGACTTATATATCAGGTATTTGAGTATTTTATTTCTATATTGATTTTATATACCCATAAATTAGATTTCTAATTGATCTTTGTAGTCAGTGTTCATTTATATCTACCGACAAGTACACCATATTATTTATTCATCGTTCCTTCTTGTATCTCAGGAGCTCCTTTGAGCTCATTTTTCTTCTTCCTGAAATATATTCTTTAGACTTTCATTAATGAAGAACTATTGGTAGTTAACTCCTTCAGGTTTTCTTTTTTTGCTTATTTGTTTGTTTTTGTGTAAAAATGTCTTTTCTTGTACACATTCTTAAAAGATAGTTTCACTGGATATTCATTTCATATTTAATTGTCTATATTGACAGTTATTTTTTCTTCCACACATTGAAGAATATTATTACTTTTTCTTCTGGGTTCCACTGTTGCCATTGAGAAGTTACTTGTCAATCTAGTTAGCACACCTTTGTAACTAACCTTTCTTTTCTCTTCTGTTGCTTTTTCTTTTAGTAATTGCTTTCAAGATCGTCTCTGTCTTTGGTGATCTGCAGTTTCTCCAGGATGTTTTCAGATGGGATTTCGTTTTAACTCCAGCTGAGATTCCTTGAGCTTCCTTCATCTAAGGACTGTAGTTATTCATAAATTGAGGAAACAGCTCAGCTATTATCTCTTTGAATATTACCTCCCCCCAATTTTCTCTATTTTCTCTTTCTGAGTTTTCAGTTAGACATTTGTTGGACCTTCTTACTATACCCTCCATGTCGCTTAACTTCTTCTATATTTTCTATTTTCTTATTTTTGTATAGTATTTTCTGGGTAATTTCTTCAGATTTATCTTCCAGTTCACTAATTGTCTTGTTGGTTGCTTTCAATTTGCTATTTATCCACTCAGTTTTTCATTTTAATTATTATTTTTTTATTTATGGAAATTTTACTTGGTTTTGCTATAAAAATCTGCCTCATCAATATTGATAGCTTCTTACTCTTTTACCATCCCTTCAACATCCTCATTTATTTATTTAAGTGTATGAAATACGTTTATTTTATGGTCTATCCCTGATAATTCTGCAGTTCTTGCAAGTCTGATCCTACTTTGTTTTCCTGCTGACTCTCTCTCATGGTATCCAATTTTCTTGTATGTTTAGTGATTTTTAAAAATTGTTTTATTGTGAGCTCATGCTCCTTAGACTTTATCTGTGGAAATTCTCTGAAATCTACATTTAAAGTACATTCCTAAGAAAGGATGTGTTTGCTTCTTATCAACCCAGGGCTAATTTTTACTAAATTTTTGTCCTGAAATTTTGTTAGACCACTCAGATAGAATGAATTATGGCATCCAAACTCAAACTCAGGCTTGCAGTAGGAATTCTCAGATGAGATTTTCCTTTCTTTTCTTTTTTTGTAGCATTCGGAACAAAGTCCAAGACAGTCCAGTCCCCTTTGTGGGGTTGGGCTTTCCAGTCTGCCCATTGTGAGTGTCATCCTTTAGGGTCCTGATTTTTTGTTCTGTTTTTTAAAGTTAATTTTATGTCCTTTTTCTTCTCTTTTCTTTTTTTTTTTTTAAAGATTGGCACCTGAGCTAGCATCTGTTGCCAATCTTCTCCTTTTTTTTCTTCTCCCCAAAGCCCCCCACTACATAGTTGTGTATTATAGTTGTGAGTGCCTCTGGTTGTGCTATGTGGGACACTGCCTCAGCATAGCCTGATGAGCAGTGCCATGTCGGCACCCAGGATCCAAACCAGTGAAACCCTGGGCAACTGAACTTAACCACTCAGCCATGGGGCTGGCCCCTAGGTTCCTTTTTTTAAACAGGGTTCTCCAACCAGACTTCTCACCCTCTCTGGGCCCTAGGCTTCGTCCCTTGACTTACGTGCTGTAGTCCACTAAAACCAAGTCTGTAGGCCACCATGTAGCAACAGACACACGCAGGGAAAGAAAAGAGGCTTTCTCATCATTTCTTGCCTTAGGTCATTTTCTTTACTGTCAGCTCAGTTGGGTTTTTTAAATGTTTTATTTTAAAATATATTTTATTCAGCATTTTGAGTGTTCTGAACCTGGAAGGGTCCATATAGAGAGAGAATCTATGGTGTTTTGGGGCGAATGCTGTTATTTATTTATAGGCCATCCTTCTTTCCCCATCAGATTATAAATACTCCAGCTATTCTATCCTGTTTATCTCATCATTCCTCCCACATATTAAGCATTTAATAAATATTTATTGTTTGAAATAAATCTGTTCTCTATTATTTGAGTAAAACTATGAATAGACTTAGAGAAACAACATAATTTTCCCTCTTGTTTGCCCACTTCTACTCCTTTCTCACACATAGAAATATTTCATTTTGATTGACAGACAGTCTTTATTCATAATACATTAATTCACAATACGTTCTGGCTTCATGAACCAAGTAACCACATTTTTACCTGAAAATTCAATTGACAGGCACCAGCCCAACATCAGCTGTTTGAAATAAGATGATTATATAAAGTGCAGGAAGATTTGACTTGACAGTGCAGTTTATCTATATTTAGGTTTGTTATAGAATTCATTACCGAATGGTGTCAAACTTTTACTGCTAAGTAACCCTTATATCAGAGATGAATGAATACATAAATGGGGCCTGAAGATGTAGCTAGGTTTGTTTTAATCTTAAAAAAATTCAGTAAAATATTGATTTATACTCCAAATTAAGTTAGTGCTTGACTTTAGCAACAATATTTTAAATTATTTACCAGTAAATCATATCTCACCGTCATTACCACAGATTTCAGAGTCAGAGTGTCCATCAGAAAGATGTGCCACGTTTGCATTATGGCTTTCCCTATTCCCAGGATCTGGGGGTGGATCCCATTGTTAGAAGCACCATATTACAATGCAGGGAAATGTGAAAAGTTACAAAAGCAGACTGCTGTGGAAAGAGAGCCCAGCTCTTTCGTCAGTTTAGACCTTTCACCCCTAACCTCACATAAGGCTCTAATGTAGAAGTAGTGAGCTTAATCGCCCCTGAGGCATTGCTTAGAATGTGAGCACAAAGGGCAAGGTAGGGAGCATGGGGAAGCGAGGAGGACAGGTCCAGTCCAAACGGGTGGGGCTGCTACTCACCTCCAGCCACGTATCTCCACGTGAGAGAGCAGATGAGTGCCGCAGATCTCCCAACCAAGAATCCAGATTTTTCTGTGAGTTCTTCTAATTTTAAAAGTTTACCCCAATCAGGTAGAATGGGAAACTTTGCATAATTCCTAAAATTATGAAATAGAACATGGGAGATGCTTTTCATAATCTTGGAGCAGAGAAAGATCTAAGTATGTCAGAAAACTCAGAAGACAAGAAAAAACTTGGCTATATAAAAATTTTTTAATTCTGCATAACAAAAACAGCATAAACAAAGCAAAGTGACACGCAAAAGCTATCAAATGCTTGCAGACAAAATGCTAATATTCGTCATATAGAAAGTGCTATTGGAAGTGAGATATGTGTGTATATATGCATATTCTAATAGAAAAAATATTTGCAACAATGTGAAAAGATGGTTCACAGAAAAGGAGATACCAATGGTTCTAACACACATGGGAAGATGCACAGCATTGTCCATAATAAGAGAAATGCTAATTAAATTACCTTGATATACTATATTTCACTGACTAATTTGGCAAAGATCAAAGAGCTTCAAATCACATTGTTGGCAAAGAGATGGAAAACAGACCTCTCATACATTGCTGGGGGATTATAAATTGATAAGAGTCTACAAGAGGGCATTTGGCAGAATTTATCAAATTTACAAATATGCTTACCTCTTGACCCAGCAAGTCATTTTGTATTCAGATATACAAAATGAGTCAATAACACATTTACAAGGATATGTACTGCAGTACTCTCTGTGTACATTCTTTGTCTTATGTCCTACGAAAAGGCTTTAAAACAACTGCTAAATCTCACTCATTCAAGAATATGTATGGGCTCAGGTCTGATGCGTCTAGTGTGATTGGCAGGAAGACAGTGATAAAGAGCACAGGCCTGGGAATCAGATTCCATATTATTTAAATAAGATCTACCACTTGATGGCTGTGTATCATTTGGGCCGGTTATTTAGCACCATGGGACTCAGTTTGGTCGTCTGCAAAATGGTAGGGATAATAGTCGGTACATAGCGTTGTCGAAAGGCTTAAATGAAGGCAATTCAGGCAATTCACGGAAAGAATTTAAAACATGCCCTAATGTGGCAAATCGGATTTACCAAAGATGGCTGTACCAAGATGGCTCCCAAACCGTGTGCTCTTCTACAGTGTGACTTTGTCCTCCTCCATCGAGAGGTGTGATTTCTCCTCTCCCTTGAATCTGGGCAAACTCTGGATCTGCTTTGACCAAGAGAATGAGGAGAAAGTGATGCTCTACCAGTCTGCTCACAGCCCTTAAGTGGCCTGGTAGTCTTCACCTCTGCCTCCTAGAGGCCAGCTGCCATGTAAGAAATACAACCACTATGAAACTGCCGTGCCAAAAGAAGTCCAAGTCACTCGGAGAGGCCCTGAAAGATGAAACGCCATGTGGAGAGAGAATTCAAGCAGACTTGAGGACTCAGATGCGTGAGTGAAGAAGCCATCTGGGAAGTGGATCCCCCAGCCCAGCTGCCGCAGGTGACACCATGCGGAGTGAGACAAACTGCCCAGCCAAGGCCTTTCCAAGGGCCTGACCCCCAAACCACACACAAAATAGAATGATTGTTTGAAACCATGAATAGATAACCAAAATACCTATTATAAAGTGGTCAAAAAATAATGCCTACTATTATTTTACACTAGAGGTGAATGAACTCCCTCAAAAAACACTATAATAAATAGCTATAGTAATTTCATTGATAAAAGTTTTTTGAATCATTTTAAAAATCGTATTTTAATCGGCACCACAAAAGGAGGTCTTTAGTAATTGCCCAAAGATAAAAGAATATGAAGGGACTAATAAATTAAGTCTAATCCATGCAATATGGTTGAGAAATACCAGACTTGTGCAGAGCAAGCTTAATTTTTAGAGTACAAAAGTAAACAAAATGATCTCATATTTCACATTTTTTTAGATCTAACATTCTTGGGAATGAACATGAGGGAGAAGCCTAGAGATGTGTCTTTCCTGGCATATATGTTTACCATTTAAACTTATGCTTATTATCTAAAGTGATTCATAGGATGAGGGCCGAGATCGAGACTCATTAGACAGTGAAATCTCTGTTTTGTAAAATGCGTAGAAAGACAACTAATCAGGTACCCTTTTATTTTTTTCATTCGCAATTTGGCTGGTGAACACACTCAGTAAAACACACTTAAGCTGCTTTATATCAACAGACACAGCGCAACAGCATCTTCTCAATAATGTTGTATTCAGAGAGAACCGTGGACTGCCACTGTAATCTTTACCCAGTCTCTGCAGCCGAGTAACCCCCGAGGCATCTGTCTTCCGGCTGCTTTAGGTTAACGACCTTCCTCTCACTTTGAAATTGTTTTGCAATGAAGGTACAATGTCTTCACTCTCACTAATAAAGAATCCCTTTTGCATCTCTCCCCACTCCGTTCCCCCATGGAGCTTTGCCTACGGCAGATGCTCAGTAAGTAACAGTTGAATTAAACTTAAAAAAATGAAGAAGGCCCAATCCTGTCCTAAAAGAGAGTTCAATCTGACACATAAATAGGTCAGAAAACAGCTATTGAGTTGGTTTACAGACAGCCTTGACAGTGACCTAAACAGTTTGTTTAAAGAGCAGTGAACTATTTCATTGATCTCACCCCCCCCCACCCCCAGAGTGCAATTTCCGCGTGGCTTACAGCTGGAAACAGGAATGGAGTTCTCAATTATGAGTTCCAGGTTCTGAGAGTGCAGCTTTTGATGGGAAAACATTGTTGTATAAAGGAATTGATGCAGAGAACAACAATTAGGATAATAATTAAAACTCATTGCAGGCTCACTGTGTGCCAAGCATGGTATAGACCACTTTCTATATATTATTTCATTTAATCTGCACAACAGAGAAAAATGAGTATTATTATCTGGAGTTTATAGTTTAGGAAACTGAAAGTTAGAGAAAATTTAAATAATAACCGCACGTCCCCTTTCCTTTACCCTATCCACCAGCACCACCAAAAACAATTAGAGGTTAGAATGAGGTTGACATCCCTTGTTTTAGACCGCTGGGCATTCCACGGCACCCACTCAATGTGGTTCTGGAGGGATTTCACTGA
This sequence comes from Equus quagga, assembly GCF_021613505.1. Lineage (NCBI taxonomy): Eukaryota > Metazoa > Chordata > Mammalia > Perissodactyla > Equidae > Equus > Equus quagga. The sequence goes on from NC_060272.1 coordinate 86,514,926, forward strand.
CAAGAACCCCCCTTCCTGACAGCGCAAGTGGCCCATCAGATTCACTCTCCTGGATCCTCCAACCTATGCCAAGTCATATGGGCAAGAGTGATGGGAGCAAAGCACCTGAAAGCAACATCTTAGAGAGAGTTCTGTGCTCTCAAGTTCATACAACCTCCCTGACTCCTTGAAGCCGGGTGGGGCAGCTCCTTACTAATTCCGTCAGTTTTGTTTGCCACCTAGTGTCCTTCAACAAATATTTCTCTGTTTTACCAGACTAGATTTTCTGTTGCGTACAAGCAAACCACCACAACTGATAACTTAGTACCAAAGAGCACGATGAAAGCAGCATGGTTACCACCCTGAGAGGAGCACTAGGAAGTGAGATACTCTTCTGTAAGAGGGGAGGGCTGGGAATCAGCCCATTCAAGCACTGATGAACCTGATCAAAGCAGGACCTGTGGTCACCGGGACAGCACCCCAACAGCAGGTGAACCCCCAGGAACTGGGCGGTCGCTGCCCAGGGGAGGAATGCCAAGACCACAGGCCTGAGGGTTCCTTCTGAATGCACAGGATGAATTAAAGCTACAAAATACACACTCAAACCTTGGAATTCCCACCACTAGGCATGGCAGAAAACACATGGCTTTTCAGTGAGTGCTGGAAGTGATTCTCAGAGTAGAGCTGATGGAAAAACCAAACCCCAAAGATTGATACCGTTGTTTGCTGAATCTGAATACCAGTTAAATCCACAACCTTGCTAAGTGTCTTGTTTGAACATTTGCACCCTTGATCAGGAAGGAGTGGAATTCTCCCAACTGGAACAGTGACATCTAGAGGGAATGGAGAACCTGGAAAAGCCCATTTAATTCTCACATGAAAACACGTAGACCATATTTTACAGACAAGAAAATACGTTATAGAGAAGAAAAACGCATAGGTTTCACAGTAAAAGTGACAGAGCCAGAATTCAAACCAAGATGTCTGACCCAAAGCCCGCGCTCGAAAGCAGGGTTCAGCAAAGTCTTCCTCTGAAGTGTTTGCAGGCTGTATGGCAGCATCTGCCCGAGGACTCAGCTCTGCCTATGTAGGTGAAAGCGACGCAGATAATACCTGAATCGGCCAGACTGTGAGCCAACAAGACTTTATTTACGGATACTGAAATTTTAATTTTACATAATTTTCACAGGTCACTAAATATTATTCTTCTTTTGATTTCTTAAAATAATTTTAAAATGTTAAAGCCATTCTTAGCTCGTGAGCCATACAAAAGCAAGCATGCCGACTCCTGCTCTGAACCATACCATGCTGTGTCAGCAGAACTGAAACCGATCTTTGAAAATGGGTCCATGATTGCTTGAAAACGTAGCCACGAAAGGCTCTTTCTGGGTAAATATAGCTTGTGTTTATTCTTTGGCTTCTGAGCACTAGGTCATCACACTGCCAGTGATGGCAGAGCACATTTTGAAACTGTCCATGTAGGCCACATGTTTAGCTGTACAGAGTTCAGAGAGCCAGATATTCACTTCAAAAAAAATAAAAGATCACATTAGAAGATGTAACTTGAGTGTTTGGGAAAAACACCCGTGCCGACGTGCGGCCAGCTGAAATGGAGCTCTCCGCCAAGGAACTAACATACAAAGAGCCAGGCACATTTACTTTGCATCCTATAAACGATTTATGAGAGCTTTAACATGGCTACTGAGTATACTTTAGGCTTGTTAGACATCTTATTTTTTGACCAGAAAAAATTTGTACATTGAAGACCCTGATGTGTTAGCTTAGATTCCAGAATCAAGGGTTTGTATAAGCTCTTTGGAAGAAGTTTCTCTCAGACCACTCTGTGCCCCGCTGCCATTTTGACCAACGTGCATTTCTCCGTGGTCACTAAAATTCAGACATTAGTAACATAAAGAAAGACTCAGTATCTACCACAAATCCCATCCCTGCTTTCCAGAGAGATGGGGAAGGCAGGAACAGGTGGAGCTGGGCATCGGAGGCACTGTAGCCTTGGTCGCAGAGTAAGACACATTCATCCAAGTGCCACAGAACCTTATTACATCTTCACATAAGTGGCCGAGAGTGGCGAACTTCTTAGAAAGCCTGCACAACCCATCATGTTAAGGTTTATCACAGGATAGCAGGTGAAGAGGTTTGTGCCCCATCCCCAGGGAGGGGGCCTTGGCATTTAAGAGATGAAATGAAACTGTCTAGAGAGGTAAATTTGTCTTCACTCAATTCCACCCCATTTTTGTTTGATTTCCAAGATAGTCTGTTTGTAAAATAATTTTGAAGATGCATTCCTATTGTTTTTTATTTGCTAATTTATATGGGGAATAGTAGAAAAGAGCAAAAATGTATAGAATGAGGAAGAAGGAAGGTGGTTGGAAAATGCAGGGTTAACAGAAATTCTTGAGAGCAATTCTTTTCAAAAGGTTTGAATTTGTACCAGACATTGGGACGGATGCTTTAGAGACAGTAGAGTTTTAAAAGCTTTTATTTCCAAGAAATTGATCAAATGGAGGAAAGTAGAATAAAATACATTCAATACATGATGCTGCTTTAACTCACAGCTAGGAAGGAAATGCTCCTTTAGCACTGTAAGAAAAAAGACATGGCAAGCAGGAAGCTCGTTCTGTACTTTGGAAGTTCCAAGGTTGTTTTTGGTTGCTTGTTGCGTCTGAGATATTTACTTGAAGCCCAGAACAACTGGAGGGCCCCTCTGCCTCCTTCCTCCAGCCTCAGAATCTGAAGATCCACACCCCTGCCCCACCCCTTAAAGGGGAGGATAGAAAATCACTAGCAACTTCATCAAGAGCCAGACTCAAAAGGCAGGGAAGTTTGGAGGAAGCCAGCGGTGGCATCTACGGTCCTAGGGGCAACTGGGCCAGCTGTCTGTTTTTGTATAGCCCATGAGCTAAGAAAGGTTTTCACATTGTTGAATGATTGGGGAAAAAATAAAAAGAATGAAATTTAAATTTCAGTGTCCATAAATAAGGGTGACTGGAACACAGACGCACCCATCCATTTACATCTTGCCTTTGGCTGCTTTTGTGTTGAGTAATTCCACAGAGACTGTGTGACCCACAGAACCTAACATATTTGCTGTCTGACCCTGCACAGAAAAGGCTTGCCAGCTGCTGAGCAAGAGGGATAAAAACGCAAAGGGCTTTGGAGGAGAGGAAAGAGGGTGGCACTGTCACTTCCAACTGTGAGAATATGCACATCAGGCGTGGGGAGAGCCTAGAATGAAGGCCTCATGCCCCCAAAGAGATCTAGACAAGATGGACAGACTAGGAAATCCACCCATGAATTTATCTATGGGTTGCATCATATTGTTTAAATCTAAATGGAAGGATGGACTGAATATTCTCTGGAATTCTACGGGTGCTAGAGCAGCTGACCGGAAGCCTACTTTGTTATAGACTAAGACTTCCTGAGAAAGGGCAAGTCTATGTGCGTGTTTAGGAGGAAGGGGTGGATGTGTAGAGAGACACATATTGCAAATACATTTTAAAAGCTCTCTAGTGGGGAGTGGGCCTGACGTGCAAGACTGAGGCTTCACTCTTGACTCTGTACACTTCTGTGGTACTTAAGTATCATAATAAGCATCTTAGCAACTTAATAAAGCCATAAAAATAGAAGATAAAAAACAAAGGATGCCCCATTAAAGAATTATAACCATGAGTTTTGTGGGTTCAAAGATGATGGAAGTCACGTTTGACTATTGCAGCAAAGGGAAGGGAAAGAGACAAATCAGGAAATGCTTTAGGACAATGTGACATTCGCAATAAGCCTTTGCAGATCAATAAGATTTGACAGGGTGAAGAAGGCATCATCTGGCCATGGTGAAGAAAGGGTCTGCCTAGATGGTCTTCAGGCTTATTGACTTTGGAAATATATTTGCAAAGCTGATTTCATTGTATGAACACAGACAAACTTCACAAAATAATCAGCTGTAAAGGAATGTTTAGTTACCAGCACAGATTGCAGCTTATGAGAAAAATAACAAAGGAAGAGCATTTCTATTACACAAATATAAATGCTGATGATATTGGACCATCCTGAAGAATTGCAGCCACACTTGCATAACGCAGCAGAATAACCAAAAATGAATCAATCCAGAGACCTCAGTTTCCAAATTAATTAGCAGCTCTGCCTTTTCCGACACAAGTGAAGTTGAGCAAAGCCAGCTTCCAGGTTTAATGACGGTTATTTGCTTTCCTAGGTGCAGTGTACTATAGCATAGGGAAATATAGTCTGCTTGTGATTCTCACCTTCGTAATAAAATGTTGCTTCTTGGACCCCACTCCAAACTTGCCAAATCAGTATCTCTGCAGGTGGAGACTGAAAGTCTATCTTTTTGTCATGCTTCTAGGTGATAGTTACGGACGAAAGTTTGGGAGCCTCAATTCTGGACTGAGCCCAGCATAGTTTCATGGCGTCTACTATTAATGATCCTGCTAAGGACAGGTTGGAGCATTTGGAGACATTGCTTCTAACTTGACCTTTCCAATCCAGTCACTTTAAATTAAGGGATTTAAGTTCACATTCTTTCTGGCTCATCTGTGTTCCATTAGGGAGCACATGGATTTAGAATCAATGTTTCTCTTCTTTTCCAAACCTTCCTCCTACAATTTTTGAGAGCTAAGTGGAATAATTCACATAAAGCCTTCAGCACAGGGCCTGATACCCAGGAGATGTCAATAAATGCTAATTACATCCCTTCGTTTGACTCATCTCTTAAATCTCTCAAGCAGTTTGCGGTAAGGAGTCCCAAAAGAAATGTGAGAAATGATCACAGGTCCTCAAAGTGCAGCTACAGAGACTCCAAGGCTCCCAGCCTCGTGAGTACTTTCCCACAAGGTCAGTAGCTGAAGACAACGCACTGCCAGCGGTAATGCCTTTGAGTAGCTCCTTGCCCATTGCTAGGGAGTCAGCCTTGAACTACTCTCTGGAGCAGTGGATCTTGACCTCTGCTCAACTGTGGAATGCTTGATTCTGATGGAATCTAGTGCTGAGGGCAGCACCCAAGCAGTACCAAGTTACTGCAGTTGAAGCAGGGATGTGAGGGCCTGGAACCTGCCCCTGTCAGCCCCTCCTTCGTCCTCTCAGGCCAGCTTCCCTACTAGGGGCCCAGAGTGAAAACTATCCTCAAGTCTCAGAGTCTCTCAGAGTCTGAGATGGGAGAAAGGTGGTGTGAATGTTATAAAAGTGTCAACAGGGGTCAGCCCCATTGTGTAGTGATTAAGTTCTGTATACTCCACATCAGCAGCCTGAGTTCACGGGTTCGGGTCCTGGGCACAGACCTACACCACTCGTCAGCCATGCTGTGTCAGTGACCCACATACAAAATAGAGGAAGACTGGCACAGATGTTAGCACAGGGCTAATCTTCCCAGCAAAAAAAATAAAATGTCAAGAAAAGATTCTTGATCACTGAAAAAAGAACAAAGCCCCAAAATGAAGGCAAAACAACTTTGAAACATTGCTTTCATTATCAAACAATATTTAAAATAAAACTAAACTACCCATAATAGTGACAGCTTTGAGAAAAGTTCCTGCTAATTCCACTGCCGTAACACAACTGCCATTAACTACTTGGGACATTGGGAAGGCTGGTAAATGGAAAGAGAACAGGTGTAGAATCATACAAAATTGAATAAAGGTCCTGAGCATAATAACATATCAAAGTGACACTAAAGGAAGAAAGAGGATTGTCTTAGAGATGCTTCATTGTATAATGTGAAGAACCTGGGGCTCCCTCCCAAACCATGGGACCTGAGGGTCTGACACTTCCCCTTCAGGTGCGTCCAGGGCTCTGGGGGAAAGGCAGAGGGGTATGAAAGCTAAAGGATGGAGAGAGGGAGAAGTGGCAGAGACACAGAGATCCCAGAGAAAGGAGGGAACTTCAGGATGCCCATCAGGGGGGCACTCTGCATGGTCACCAGCCTGAGCTTGGTGCCTATTCGTCATTAGCTAATTGCAAGACTTGCCTTGCGGTGAAGACCCGCACTTTTATGCCCTCCCATACTTCCAGCACATGACTAAGAAGCTACATAAGCAGCTTCACTACACTGTAGTGGCCCCTGAGTGCCTTTGGCATAAAGACCAAATTGTTGAAGGTGGCCGACGAGGCTCCTATTGACCTCTCCAGATGTGTCCCTCACCTCCACCCCTCTGCTACCACCACCTCTCCCCTTCAGCACCCACAACCACACCCTTTGCTCCAGTCATATTTCTTTCCCGTCTTCAACTTGTTCAAGTACTAACTGAGCACCTACTGTGTCATGCTAAATATACTACACGCTAAATACCGAAGAGTCACCAGCATGGAACAGGCCCCTCTGTCTCCCTTCACTCGTGAGTCACACTCGTCACCCTGGCGGGCCATTTCTTTCCCCTCTTCTGACTGGCTCCGCTCTTCCTTTGGGTGGGAGCTCAGCAGGCCTTCCTTCCCCACCCTACCCCCAGACCAAGTTAGCCCTTCCTGCCTGTGTTCCCACAGCACACACTCCCCTCTCCCTGTCTTTGCCACTCTCCGTGTTAGTGCCGGCCTACCTGCCTGTCTTCTTGGCGAGAATAGTGCCAATGGGAGAACAGCAGTGAGTGTGTGGTCCAGCCTCTGTCAGGGGTGTTACCTGAGGGAATTAAGCCCTACAAAGGAAAATGGTCAACTATTTTCTCAATCCTCCCACGGAGGGCACGTAGGATAAAAGAGAAGTTAATTCCTGACCTGCTATGGATGGCTTCGGCATTCGGGTTCAGTTCTCTCAGGGAACCCCTTGGAAAGGGCCGGCTATCCTCCTAACACAGCGTTTGGCACAGCATCTCTCAGTAAATGCATGCTTAATTCAACTAAATGAGTAAAGTCTCCAGGTTTGAGGGCAAGGAGAAGGATTCACCGTGTCCTCAGTAACATTTAAATAAGATCGGTATCAACATCACTTGTCCAGCTCATGGGACTGAAATTTGCAGGAGAACCAGAGCTGGCTTCAAGATGCTAGACAGGCTAAGTCGTCTGTGATTCTTGCAGCTCCAAAGGTGTATTGTTCCCGTAGGTCCCCAGACGTAAAACGACTTCTCACCTTGCCGTCCTTCACTGTCAGCATTTGCTCTCTGGGCGCCTTTATTACTTTCCCCTGCAGATGCCTCTGTTTCTAATTAGAGCCAGGGCCTGACCCCTGAGAGCTGATAACAATTTTGCCCCTAGACACACCTTATTGGCTAACTGGCAGAGGCAGGTTAATGGTGTCTGCACGGAAGGTCTATTATTAGAAGTGAGTCTGGGGAGCAAACTCCCGGTGACTCGGATCCTCGGAATGCTGACTCCCGGGGTCAGTAATTGCCACCGAAGAATTCCCCAGAGCAGCAGGCCTGGGCCTGCCTGCAGACCTCTGTGAAGTGCAGCTCCCAGGTCAGGGAAATAATTGCTTCATTTGAAGGGGTGGAAAGAGACGAGGGCAGAAGAAACGACCTTCATTATTCCTCCAGTTTATCAATGCACCATGTTCTCAATATCCCAGTCTAATTAAAATGACAGAGGCTGCTTGAGAAACTCACTCATTTCCACGGTGATTCTTGTCAGTTCACTCCTCCAGCCAGCTCAGAGATGCCTGATAGCAGATAAGCCCAGGGTCTGGGACTCCTTTGCTTAGTCATTAATTCAGCCAACCAGGGTGCCACAATGCTCATTAACATTCTTTACCTCTGTTCTGTTAAAATCCTTCATTAACAGAGAGGATATGTTAATGCCAGTGCTTTGCAACTTTCCAAAGAGAAATGCCATGTAATCAACTTGAACTCTTGACCACAACTCCTGACACAAATCTCCTTCTTCTCAACCCTCGGGGCTAACTCTGGGCTCAGTTTACATTCCAGACACACTGGCCGTGATAATCTGGGTGCGTGGGATCGGTGCTCTGGGAAGTGGCTGTACACTGAATCATGCAGAGGAGCCCGCAGAAGCCCGGCCATCACATTGTGACCCTGGTCATCTGGAAAAGTTCCAGTCAAGATCCTGAGATCTACTTTTTACGTTCATGAAAAAGGCAAGAGAGACAAAGAGGAAAAGAGGATGTTGCTCTTCTTTTGACTAAATCTGCATAACTCCTGTGGGCAAAACTTAATTCAGCCTCTCAATTAAACAGAAAAAGAAAAAATGAGCACAAAATGATGTGAAAAGAATAAGGCCAAATTCACGCTCTAGGCAGGAAAGGAGTATGGGGAAAATTTTCAAACAAAACAAAAACACAAGGCCAGCCCCAGTGGCCTAGTGGTTAAGTTTGGGGCCCTCCACTTTGGCCACCCAGGTTCAGTTCCTGGGCACACTTACACTACCGATCTGTTAGTGGCTATGATGTGGTGGTGGCCCACGTACAAAAAGAGGAAGATTGACAGCAGATATCAGCTTAGGGTGAATCTTCCTCATCAAAGAAATAAAACATAGATTCACCCCACCATTACAGCATCAGTACCAAGTTCCCAGGCCATGTGAGGCATACACATACAGGGAGATTCTGTTGTGTACCCAGTCCTGCCTGTCATCCATCACAGGGGACCCTGTAGATGCAAGGGGACAACCACTGGCCTGGTTACCTTGGGGACCTGAGGCATGGGTCTCTAATCCCCATGGCCTTGGGCCTTTGGGGTCTGGCCCTTCAATACCCACACAAGCCGCCACGTCTGACTTGGCACTTTGCTCAGGACTCTTCCAATTTCACTTCCCAGGATGTCACTCTCAGAGCCAGAGCCCAGTGCCACCTGGGACTCAGGGTCCTGCCAGTATCTGACCCAGAATCTGCCAGCACAGCCACTGAAATGGCCCTTTTGACCTGCCTTCTTGGTGAATCGTTAGCCCTGGCTGGGGCTTACGATCTTGGTGGCTTTTCTTGGCAGTCAGCATGCTTAAGTGCTGGGGAATCATTTAAAGACAATGTGAAAGGTAGGAAGGTACATACAAACCAACTTCATGCAAAGTAAGAAAACATTTTAAAAGAAATTACCATTCTGCTCCCTGTACCTAAGACTTCAACATTGTAGACGTTATTAAAATAATTTTAAAGATCATTTCAAGTTTTGCTCTTCTGTTAATCTTAATTGCAAGGCAGACGCAAGTGTTCCTTTGCTTCTCAGGGCACAGCAGAAAAGCATTAGAAAGGAATATATCAAAGCTCAGAGTCTGGAATTTTAAAAATGAGATTCAGATGTGTCTATAAATCTGACAGAAAGATGCAAGGAGACCCCTCAAGCCGATGTGGGCAAAACATGCCTGGAATTTGGTCTGTGACCTCACCTGGCCATTGGCTTCATTAAATCTGCTGCTTTGGGGCACACACGGGTCTGGGGTCAGCTGGGATGTTTTCATCCACTTACACCGTGCAATATTGTCTGCTTGCCTGAGGGGCTGCCCAGTGTTCTGCCTCCTGCTCAAGTGTCATGACTCAGCCAAATTCAAGAGGCAGGAAACTGAGCTGGATGGATCACTGGTTTGATCTCAAGTGACAAATCCCTTGTTGTGACTTCTCTCAGAAGCAGGAGACTGTTGGGGTATGGGGGAGACGGGAAGGAGGCAGAATCAGAAAAAGGACAGGAGCTGAGTATTCACCAAGATGGCCGCCTGCTCCCGCATGCCACCTGCACATCAACACAAGCGTGCTGCTCCAGATGCTACCTGCACGTCTGCATATCTATCCAGAGAAAATGTTAAAAAGTGCCCAGGAGTGAAGCACAGGGAGGTGCCATGGCAGCAATAGCAGAGATTCTGGAGCCAGGTAATTCTAGGTTCCATGCCTGGGTGGGCCCCTCATTCCCTAAGTTAGGCAAACGACTTGCCTTTCTCTGCCTTGGTTTTCACATCTGGGAAGTGGGGGTAATAATACTCATGTGTCATAATTACCAAGAGGAGTGAATACAATTACATATGCAAAGTGCCTAGCACAGACCATGGATCCTTTATTGATATATATCAGATCCTTTTACTTTCCTTTTCCATATTATCTACTACAGAATTGTCAACTTAGTGGGGTAAGTAAAAGGGAGACCTGGGGGACGTGATTGTGTTCTCTCAGCAATGGGGATAACATAGACAAGATGAAAGATGATGAAATCGAGGCTCTTTAGCCTGAGAATCACTGGCAGCAAGAAGAGAGATTTATGGTGAGAAAGGAGACTCATGCGGCACTGGCGCTGTTACTTCAAGAATCATTAAACACTTTTCACAACCCAATCACCCAATGGAGTGCCTGAGATTACCACAATCTGTTTGATTCATTTTCCGAAAAGCCTGACTAATCATGGAAGTACCTTATGGGAAGGACCTTATGGATGACCTTGTTTACTTGGTGAATTGCTTAATAGTCCAGCTCACCAGCTTATCCTGCTTGGGTCCTAGGAGTCCCCTTTTCTGTCTCCTAGCTTGCCACCATATCACAAAGTCTAGCTCTCCTACCTTCTTTCTAGAGTGCAGACTTCTGCCATGAGGTCCCTGAGAGAGAGGCAGAAAGAAAGACAGAGAGAGAGAGAGAGAGAGAGTGCTCATGCACGGGGAAGTGCGTGCTCCTCTGGCCCAGCTCTCCATCTCATGACAAAGAGCACTTTCTCTCCAGGAGGATTGAGGGTCTCCACTCCCTTACAGCTCCCTCAAGGCCCAAGGACAGCTAGTGATAGCTAATAATACTGGTCCAACTTCAGTATGTTGGGTAAAGGCCATTTTTACATACGCCCAAGTGTAGACCAGTTTGCGTTATAATCCTCTCCTGTGCAAAGTGAAGGACACACTCCATAACTCCATAAACTTCCCAATGTCTTCACCATTTCAGGTCTGAGTCTCTGGAACACAATCACTACACAAAGAACACACACAATTTCACAAAAACAGACAACAGTTTGCAGCATGCACACAAGCACACATTCTCCCAAAGAAACCTACTAAAACTTGCAATGTATTTTTCCAAAAATAAAACAAACCAATAAAAATAGAACCTCCTTCTGGTTACTGCCCGGTTTGTCCCAACAGTGGTTGGGTGGGTACTTGCTTATTCATTCATCCAACAAATAGCCATGTGTGACAGGCTCTGCTAGGAACCAGGGACACTACCTGTCCTCATGGAGTTTAAAATTACTAGCCCATTGTGATCCTTTCCCAGAATTAAATACATGCATACACATATATACATTCAAATTACAAAAATGCAAGCTTGTCTCAAAGGCTTGAATTCAAGTCTGCCCCTCTGGTAAAATAGAACATTTCTAACCTTTGAAGTAATTATTTTTCCATTTCTGCCCATGTAGGCTTAAAAAACATGAGGAACTACATACTATGTACATATTACCTTAACCAACACTTGCCAATTCTTACAACACGGCTTCCTCTTCTACAAACTCAGAGACCACCCATTTAATGATCCATTGCATTCTTAGCCAGGATTTGCTTTGGCATGATCTACGTTTTTATTTGAAAATGAAAACGTTCGCCGTTTCTAATTTTCCAGCACATCTCCTAGTCTTCACAGAATACGTCTGCAATTGTGCATTAAAATGTTCACAGGAGCAATTATCATTTCTAGCGTGACGTTTTCTGGCATCCCAGGTTTACAGTCCTCCTTTACCAGTGAATGTCCCTAAGGATGTAGGTGCTAACATTTTGTTGAGCCGTTATTTAGTGACAGTCACTGCACTGAGATTGTCACACTCACCGTCCTTCTTCACATCCCACAGCAGCCCTGGGAAGTAATTTCTTCACAGGTGAAGATGCTGAGGCTCACGGAGGAACTCTCCACCCGGCTAGTCAGTAGCAGAGCCCAAAGCTGGCCTCAGGACGGCAACGTGAGAGCTGAGCCCAGCAGAGAGCCTCTCCGTGACTGACGGGCGGGAGCAAAGCGGGAGAACTGACTCGATTTTGAAGTTCGTGCCTCCCCTTGACACCCCTCACAACCAGCCGAGTGTGTGACACTGATTTCCTCAGCCAAGTATTGTTCAAACAGTGACTTCTCATGTTCCATTGACTGAAATGAAATTGGCAGTTGGGTTGTTTTCCTTTCCTTTTATTTCGGTTACGTAAAAAATAGAAGGCCTTTTCCTCGCAGCACTCCATCAGTTTAGAGGACATGGGCAGTGGTGGGGGGGCACGGGTCTGGATAGCCCTCTTCAACATGGCTCCCTTAAACTACTTTATTTCCCGTTTGAAGGAGAAAAGTGAAGGGGAAAAAAATCCTTCACTGAATCTAATGTTGTCCTTCTTTGTAAGCTTGATAAATGGGGCCAAATCACGCTCAGAGACTTAGGGAGTAGAAGCCCAAAAGAGAAATTTCTAGAAGTGCCTTCCCACCCCATGTTGCATCCTATGCTCTGGAGACACTGTATTTCATCCAAGAACTGCCACCTCCTCTAAGAGGCCACCCCTGGCTGCTATTTCCCACAGATGGACTTTGTCTCCTTTATGGGACCCCGAATGCCATATGTCAGGGAGCCAGATCAAAGTTCAGCAAAATCCACAAATAGGGGCCAGCCTAGAGGCATAGTGGTTAAGTTTGTGCACTCTGCTTTGGGCCCAGGCGGTCACAGGTTCAGATCCTGGGTGCACACCTAGCAGTATGTGTCAAGCCATGCTGTGGCGGTGGCCCATATAAAATAGAGGAAGATTGGCAAGAGATGTTAGCTCAGGGCCCATCTTCCTCAAAAACAAACCCCACAAATGGATTTACACTCTTCAGGTGTAAATCATCTCCCCTCCACCCGTGTTTCATGGGCAGGCCTTTGGACTGCACTCATGTCTAGATTTTGAGAAGTCTTTTCAAGATTTGTCAAGATTATTCCCGGGTTTCCTTTCAGATAAATGCTCCAGTGGACTCCTCCCTGTCTGAGGTCTCTCACCTAAAAGTGTATTTATTTCTGTGGGAATGTTACAACAGGGGTGGGGGAGATTCCTTCTGCCCACAGCTGTCTCTAATCTCAGAAGTTCAAGTTTCCAAAGCTGATAGGTCATCATTCAAGTTGGTGGATCCAACAGAAGGACATAAGCTCTCTCATGATCACTGGGATTTGGTACCATCACAAACAACCTTTCAGACAAAAATAAACTGTGACAGAATCTTCCAGTGTGTTAAAAAAAAAAATGGTGCTTATATCCTGTTCTTCCTACCACAGTTCAGGAGAAGAACCTGGAAGCTTCCTTGCCTGAAACGGGTCTCATAGAGACCCTTTAAGCAAAGTCATCTAGTTCAGACTCAAGACGAATTCTGCGAAGACCTTGTATCCTAGGTTGAGTATCACAGTATAAATTATTTGGAAATCACAACTAATTAAAGATGCATAACATTATCCTGTTGACTGGCAGAAGATAGTGACAGAATATCTATTCTAGTCCTTATTTCTGGAAATACAAATCCTTTTAGAAATACGAAATTTTTCTCAAACTTTTTTTCTGTCCCAAAACACCTGAGGGCTGAGGCACACTCTCTCAGTCACAGCGGCGGACTCTGGGTGTGGTTTGGGGTTGAGGGGGAAGTGGGTGTCTCATAAAGGGGTAACAGGCTCTGCAACAGCACAATCTGTCTGAGAGAGAACATACTTTAAAAAGCCCCAAGGATGATGAGAATGTGCCTACTCACCCTTCCCAGCAATTCTCTCCTGCTATCTTTATATAAAAATAAAAAGTGAAACTATTCACTCCCCCCAAAACAAGCAAACACCAAAAGGCTACTGAGGCATCTACAACTTAGAACAGATGCTTGAAATAATCATGCATCCAACCATGCCACGTTTACTGTGAAGGGCTGCAAAAACTCCCTTGCATTACTCCATTAAAGAATGTAACATAACTGATACATCCTGCACCTTTGGGCAATAATTATTATGGTCCTATGTGTGCTACCAAACTTAAAAATAAATGTACTATTTTTCTTTTAGTAATTACAGTTTATATTTATAAAACTAGCTTGGCAGCCTTTACTAAGAATATATACATTTTTTTCTTCTTTTCACTAGCACTTTTTTCCCCTTACATGCATTCTCAATCATTTAACCAAATTTGCATGTAAAACTGTTAGACAAGGCAGAGTGAAATATTTTATTCACACTGCTTTCTTAGAATATCCCCAAACACAGTAAACATAAGTGGCTTAGATTTTAAAAAAAATACTCTAGAATCTGAACATAAAATAAATCATCCAATTGCTTCATGACTTTCATTTCAAGAACTCACCAATAGATTTATTCTGCCCCCACCCTCCCTTCACCTTTGTGTGGGAAAAATAAAAGCAAATCATTTTTGTTTTAAATAAAATCCTAATGTTCATTGCATTCAGGGCTGCTAAGAGTACAACACAGTCAACAGAACCCCCGTGGGTGTAAACTATTGAATTTAAGTTAGTAATTAATCAAGTTTGCAAAGTTTTCCCAAATTAGAAGCTTGACTTAGATCTTTCATTTCTGAAGAGCCTTACTTCCCGTCTTCATCTTAGTTCTTAAGCCACCAGCAGAAGAGATGTTGCAGGAGTCCGTTCTAGGCCAAACAGCACAATTTAGGGCTTCTCTCATTGCCTGTGCTTGAAACTGCACAACAAGGAAGAAAGCATGGGATCCACTCATGTGTTCATCATTGAGAAGAAAACTGATTCCATATGTCCACACACACACCCCCCTCATTTTGTGTCTGGCCTTCAGACAAGCATCATCACGTAGTGATGTCAAGGAAACGGAAAGAGAAACCGCAATCTGTTTTTACTTAAACCTACTTACAGGAGAACATACATTCAGATGAAATATTCAAAAGGTGTTTTAACTTTATTCCAAGTGGCCAGCAGGAGAACTTGCTTGAAATGAGCAGATTTTCTACCTTTTTAAAGAATATGAACTATTAATATTTTTTATTACAGTCATGCATCCCTTAACGACAGGGATATGTTCTGAGAAATGTGTCATTAGATGATTTCGTCCTTGTGCGAACATCATAGAGTGCCCTTACACAAACCTAGATGGTATGGTCTACTACACACTGAGGCTATATGGTAAAATCCTACGGGACCATCGCATATGCAGTCCATCATTGACTGAAACTTCATTATATGGCACATGACTGTATAGGATTTGTTTTAATCAACTGTTCAAATAAGTCTCCAAGGAGTTTTCTCCAGGTTTAAAAAAATTCATGTGTCCAAGAAAGGTAAAAGGGTCAAGTTAAAATCACTACTAATATTCAGGAATGAGAGGAAGTGGGAAGGGTTGGGGGACTGAAAATGCTATTAGAATAGAAAGGGATAGGGATCCTGATCTAAGTACTGGAAGCCCAAGAGCAATTGGGATAAGGCTTCTCAAACACACACGCGCACACACGCACACACACACGAACACCCTTGCTTCAGCAAAACGGCCACTGGATTTCTCCCTGGCATTCTCATTCCCACGGCTCTCAGGCTGGACCAAGTTACATGACTTGATCAATTTCATCTACTGCAAGCGTATTTATCTAATTTGCACAACAAATTCACAAAGATTTTTCCAATTTTCCCATGAAATTTATGGGTCAGTAACCCTACAATGGGTTCAACCGCCCAGTGCCTGGGCCCATGGCATCTTGGAGGGCCCTTAGAGCCGCCATCTTCAGTCCATCCCAAAGTACCCCAGCTGTGCCATCAACAAACATGTGTTCCCTCAGCGTCAGCAGTGAATTATTGGGGAGAGTAGGGGATGCCCCACTGCTCAGTGTCACTGCACAGTAGTCCTAAATTTAGGTCTCCAGGCTGTCACTCTTCCCAAGTTTCCTTATGGCCCGATGACAGAGAGAAGCACACAATGTCAAGAAGAGCCAGGCTGCACACACACTAAAGCTACTCTCACATCCCAAACGGCCTGTGGCAGAGTCAGCAACAGGCCAAAACATGCGCAAGAGTAAAGATGTTTTCCTTTCCCATATTTCCCTCTTCTGCTTGTGAAGTTGGGAGCACGGCTGCTGGCTTGGTGGGAAGAGACAGCAGTTGTCCTGACCACCTGTGTCCTAAATCTGCTCCCCTAGTGATGACCCCATCACATCTCCGTGGATGCAGTTTCCCATCTCTCAAAGTTGTCTGTTCCAGTGGATCTTGGGTGGAGGAAGGCCGGAACCAGGAACAGCCTCTGACGTCAGGAATGCAACATTCTCTTTCAAACTGTTTCCAGAACAAGGGAGCAATGCCAGCTATTAATCTGAGCACATGGATCCCACAATTCTCTTCAAAAAGACAAAATAGCAATTTTCAGTCCGGCAAGAATGCATGACTAAAGTTAAATTGATTAATGAAAATGTATTCCTCTTATACACAGAATAAAATAAACATCATTTTTAAAGAAGAAGTAAACTGAGTTACCTGCGAGCAGCTTATTTTCTGCCACCTGTATGAGAAAATTGCCATGGATTCGCATTATAAAATTAGTATGAGTTAGTTAATTAACATATCATTGCTAATAATTTCAATCATGTTTAAAGGCTCTTCAAAGTCACAATATTGTTTCTCATGATTCATCTCACTACTGATCCCCACCTACAGCCTTACTAAATATTAAACACTGAGATGGCAACGGCACAAGCAGAGCATCCTAATCAGGAGCCACAAAATAAATGTGCCATGGGGCCACACAAGCATTTTGATTCTTTTTATATGTAAATATAATTTAATTTTGGATGTCTGGTTTCAATTGTGTGTTTCCCCTAACAAAACTTTAATTAATTAATATGATACTGACAAACCTTTTTCTTCTCAGCTCTAGACTGATTTGATAAACTGAAGAAGGAGCCGAGGTGCAAATCCCTGGGTCTAAGTTGGGAGGAAGTGTGGCAAAGGCATTAAGGGGCAGCTTGGGTGGAACATCGACAGTTGTGTGACGTTAGACCAGTTACCAAACTTCTCTGACTCAGTTTCCTAATCTATAAAGTAGGACTCATAATAGGATCTCTCTCATAGAACTTTTGTGAGGACTTAACAAATTAACATGTGTAAAGTTCTTAGAACAGGAAACACATAGAAGCACAAGGTAAATATTAGTTGCCTTTGTAATTTAATGGAATTTTCAACCACCCACTGGACTTTTCCATTTGTACCTCAAAATCAACACGTCTAAAAAGGTATTGCTCTTCTTCTCTTCAGAGTAGCTCCCTCTTCCAACTTCCTTGGAAATAGAAGCCCAGGACAGTGGTACCGCTATTTGATAACCACAGAAGTGTATATCACCAACGTATTTGACTCATCCTCTCCCGCCTCTCCTGCCATCCAACCTGTCACCAACGCCTCTTGATTCTCCCTTCAAAACCAGTCATCTTGTCACTTCCTCTTCATTCCAGCTATGATCCTGTGATATAATAAGAAATATATATTTGGTCTTTGTCCCTGGTTTCTAGCACAGAGCCCTTAAAACCTTTGGAATTTCCTGACTGGGGTGAGAGGAGGGTGTTTTGCTATTCATAATTAACCCCTTTCAACCATACCTTTGTTTATGCTAAACTCACTCTGGGAGGATGGGGGCCACTTGTCAGAGAGACCAATCATGTGATTAAAGGGTTGGAACTTTCAGCCCCACCACCCCCAAACTTTGAGAGGGAAAAAGGGCTGGGGATTGAGTCTCCGATGGCCAGTGATTTAATCAATCATGCCTACATAATGGACGCTCCAGAAAAGCCCTAAACAAAGGGCTTCAGAGAGCTTCCAGGTGGTGGACACATCCCCGAGCTGGGACGGTGACTCGTCCCTGGGATACAAGCTCCTTCTTTAGGGATGCTTCCAGACCTCACCCTATGCACCTTGTCATCTGGCTATTCATTTGTATCTTTTATAATATTCTTTATAATAAACTGGTAATAGCAAGTAACGGGTTTTCCTGAGTTCTGTGAGCTGTTATAGCCAATTATTCAACCTAAGGAGGGAGTCATAGGAACTCGGATTTGCTGCCAAGTCAGATAGAAGTGCAAGTAACCTGGGGACCCACTGCTTGTGATTGTGTAACCTCAGGACCAGGAACAGAATTTGCCACCCCGAAATATGCCTCTTGGCAGAAGGGCTATTTTGAACTGATGATTATTAAGAAACAGCAGACACAAGAAAAGCTCTGAAAACCTAGTAGTTACCCTTTTGTAAGGGAAATTTACATTTATAAGAGAAATCTCCACTTGTAGGGGTGCCTCCCTCTCTGTACTGAGGAAGAGGAGATGACTCTAAATCTCCAGAAACTCTTATCCATGGAGAAGGCAAAGACCGAAATCTACATAACAACTTCACCCTTGCTCACTGTGCTTTGTCTGGCAACCTCCCGTAACTGACCCCATCTTGACAACAGAATGTTAAAGCTACTTGTCAGGGGTGGTGAGCCAGCCAGGAGCACACACAGAAGAAAAAATGTTGACCTGCCAATTGAAACTCATCCGGCCAGTGCTTCTGCAGACCAGCCAGCCCTCTCTGATCCCTTAAACTTTACCCCACACCTTGGACAGGGAGCTAGATTTGAGAGCTCAGCCTCCTGTCTCCTTGCCAGCTGACCTCGCAATAAAGCCTTTCTTCCCTCAAAAGCTGGTGTGCCACAGTGTCGGTTCCTGTGGGCATCAGGTGGCGAGCACTTGCTCAGTAACAACTGGGGACAGTCTTGTATGACTGAGCCCTTGACATGTGGGGTCTGCACCAACCCCAGGTAGTTAGAGTCAGAGTTGAATTAAATTGTAGGACACCCAGTTGGTGTCCACAGAGAACTGGAGAGTTGCTTGGTGTGGAAAACCCCCATGTGGTGTCAGAAGTGTTGTGAGCAGAGAAATAGTTTTCCTTTACAGCCTCCACATTCCAGGGGAGACTCTCGTTACTTCAAACCTCAGTGTCACCACAACCTTCTGGTTAGCAATTCCCCCCACCCCTGCCGCCCCACTGCCCTGCCAAGCAACACCGTCTTCCAGTTTGTGAAAATGGCACTGTCAGTTGCATCTTCTTGAAAGGCTGCTGCCCTTGTGCCACTTTCCATCTAGGGCCCTTAGCCTGGCAGGACCCTCCTCAATCTGTCCACAAACTACCTTCCAACCTGAGCTCTCATCACTCCTCTGAGTCAGTCTACTCGAAGGGGCTTCTCGTGGACACTGTGCTGTATGGCGCTTCAGCCACAAGAAGCAGAGAGTCACTCAAGGCTGCCTCCATTAGTGGTGGCCTGTGCATGGGGATACAGAGGCCAGGACATCGTCTCAGCAGCCATGCGGCTTTGCCTCACATATGGAGCTGCCAGGGAAAATACAACATTGGGGACCTACTTATCCAAAAAGTCATTTGTTGCTTATCTGAAATTCAAATTTAACCAGGAGTTTGGTTTTAATTTGTTTTGCTGTTGTCGTTGCTTTGTTTTTTTTTTTTGTTTGCTAAATCTGGCAACCTTACCTCACAACGAGGAGGACATCAAGGGTCTTCAGTTTACAATGGCAGCTGTAATGTCCCAAAAAAAGAGACCTCACCGTCCAGCGTCTCCAAGGGCTGGTGGGTAACGTGCACGTGCAGCAGGGCCTGTGTCGGATAATATATGGCGACTGACACTGGTTTCCACTGTTGGGAGAACACCCCAGGGAGTGGTGGAAACTGTTCCAAACCGGTGTGCCCTGCTCGTACTCCGTCTAGTACAAGTAGCTGCCACTCATCTCCATCCATTGCAGCCATCAGGAATGTGGCAGAAGTATTCAACAAATTCCCAAATGCTTGAGAGCTTTCTATTTGAAAACTTTTTTATATTTTAATGTTCACAACTAACTTAATAATGAAATATTGTTCTGGCAACCCTGTGTGGACATTCAGAACAAAAGTTGTGCCAGCCACGCCACTGGCCTGCAGGTCACTATCTGCTTCCTCTGCTCTACAGAAACTCTGGAGGTCAGTCCTCAACCAGAAAGAGGCATCCTGTGTGGTCTGCCATTACAGCGGCCCAGCTGCAATTCTGCTCTTGACCAGTGGACTATCTTGATATGTCTTGATTTGAGCTCTCTGAAAGAGAGCATCTGATTGAGTTAGCCAGTCACCTTGCAGCCTACAACACTCTTCTTGGTCAGTGGCCAGGCTGGAGAAGGGTGCTCTCTAATCCAGTCAGTTGTACCCTAAGAGGAGCATTACAAAGTCCAGACCCCTCACATCTCTCTCACTCTGTGAACTGGCCTTCTTTCAGTTCCTTTTTCCACTCTCTTCTGTCCCACCTGAGAGTTCTTTTACATGCCTTCCCTGTGGTCATGGCTCTTCTCCCTTGTCACTAAATTAATACTTCCACAAAGTTCCTATCTCTGCTTAAGTGCCGCTTCCTCGGAGAATCCTTCCCTGGTCTCTCTGAATAGGTCAAGGACCACCACTATACGATCCGACACCACCCTATACCTAACGATGGTATTCAAAACACTTATCAGGACTGTGTAGACCAACAGAATGTGGGCCTAGTTAGAATGGACTCTGGGACAAGATCCTGGAGGCTTCCTGCTCTGCCAAGAATTGACTGTTTAGTGCTAACTTGCCAGGGGAGCAACCCCAGGGGAGCTGGAGACAGGACTTGAGGGGCAAGCCATAGGGGAAGGGGCTCAAAGCAGGAGCTATACTGGTGTGCTAATTATCTACTGCTGTGTAACAAACCTCCTCAAAATTTAAGACCTTAAAACAGCAGTTTGTTCTTTCTCATCATTTTGTAGTCTGGGCTGTTCCATCTGGGTGGCTTCTCTGCTCTGTGTGGTGTCTACTGGGGCAGCAGTGTCCCAGGTAACCTTCAAACACATGTCTAGCATCTTAGTCGGGATGGCTAGGGAGCCAGGACCTGGCTGAACACCACTCTCTCCGTGTGGCCTCTCCCCATGACTAGCTGGGTTTCCTCACAACACTGTAGTCTCAGAATATTGGGCTTTTTCTGTGCAGGATGGCTTCCAAAAGGTAGAAGCAGAAGCCATCAGTGCTCTTAAGGCCTTGGCTCAGTCTCCCAACATCCCTGCAGAGCTTCCTCCTGGTCAAAGCAAGGCCCAAGGCCAGCCCGATCCAAGGAAGGGGAAAGACTTCACCTCTTGATGGGTGGAACAGCATCTGTGTACACAGAGGGAAGGAAAGGATGGTGGACATCTGAGGAAAATATCTTCCACAATCACTGTGGACACATGTAAGTATCTTAACACGGCCCAGCAGTGCATGTGCACAGCAGCTGCACATCAGCCAAGTAGGTGCCTCTCCACTAGGTGACTGTTGCCCTTTTACATTGGTTTGTGATTTATCTGACTAGAGTCTCCAAGACAGTAGGACGGTAACGATGTTTGCTCTAGTATGAGGCGTGGAGTCTGCCGCAGTGCAGCATCTGATCAGTGTTTGTTGAATGAATGAATGAATAGTCCCTTCAAGAAGAAACAGCCAAAACCATCACTGACCTGCTTCAGTGACTGCAACGCTTCACCTTTTGTGTGGTGAAAATTTGATAAAGGGTTTTTAAAGGGGGAAAACCAGAAAGTTTAGTGTCAGAGTCCTCATTGGCAGAAGAACTAGTTTTGCTTAAAGGCACCAGAAGGCCTATTTTGGCACCAATACCAGGTGTCTGTGGGAGGCAGTGGGGAGTAAACTGAACTGAGACAGACAGACTCAATACAATAGGTTTCTCCCTCCCTCTGCTGCTTTTTGGATGTTCTTAGCACCCAGCGCAGATTCCCTACAACTGATAAAAACATCAGTAAGAGGAGCCACCCACCACGACTTGACAAGCCGCCCCCGAGGAAGGCAAGAATGAATGCCTTCTTCCAGCTTGGAATGCTTAGCGTGAGGTAAAGGTTTTATTTGGGAGGCAGCCTCGGGTAAAGAAAAGGACAGGAGCCAGAAAAAACGGATTCCCTTCCAGCTTTGCCACAGTCTGAGGAATAACCCCAGTAAGTCCCTTCTTGCGTTAAACCGCCCTCCAGCATCTGCTGGGGGCTCAGCTGGCTTCAGGTCTCACCCCCTCCTGACTGGCTAACTAAGTCACACTGTACCTTGTTACGGAATGTGACGATCCCACCCTTCCACCCTCTTTGTCTCCACCAGTAATGCCCATCTTCCTGCAGATCCAGCCTTGATAATCTGAGATGCGTCATTGATGCGGCCCATGCTCATCTGCTGCATCCACTCTCTCCCCAGCCATTGTAGTGCTTGCCTCCAGGGTCTCCTGCCTCCCGGCTTCATTCCACACCTGCTACCACTCCCAGGTCTAGGTCCTCCTAGAACTCTGCTCTGACTTGGTTCCTGCAATCCCTCATACCAAGCTCTCCTCACTTCACTGCCCCTGAAGATTTCCTACTCTACTTAAGTCATGAGAGCTGACGTAAGTTGTCTACTGAGGAGCCAGGGGTAGACTTACCACTTCCCATGAGGCCACTGAAACTTAAGCTCTCCAGCCACTCGCTCAGCTGGGCTCCTTTCCAAAGCCCGGGAAAAGGCATCACACTTTCAAGCTTATATGTGTGTATAAGATATTTTCACCACAATCGGTTGTGACCACTGTCGTTTCCCACCCCAGTTTCTCTCCCTCACACTTCCCCTCATGTCGAATGGTGGCAGGGTGTCTGTGGGTAGTTGATGGTGTTCTGATAAGCGGAAGTTGGGGATGCACTTGGTTTGGGTTTAGTAGAATAGGTTTATGTGGTTCCCTTCAAGGTAAACCCACATTGGTTAAAAGCAAACAGTGAGGTTTAGGAACTGTTTGAATTACACCCAGAATATTTTTTAAAGCAGTAATATATTAAGAAGAAAAAATAAATTGTGTATAAAAATAATGAATAGACTTTGGGATTATTTGATAATTTGATTAATAATTTGAATCATGTGAACACTGGAAACAATTTTAATGTCTTAATGATTTGCTACAAAATACTGACATTCTGACATCAACAAATTTAACACAAAATTCATAATACACATGACAATGAGGACATTGACAACTAACTGTTCAATGAGCATCTGGAATGAAAAGAGTATTTGAGATTAGTCAACACACAAGACAACCTGAAATACTCTGAGATCTTACAATTCATCTGTGGAAGAAACTGGATGTTGGTTTCTCCAGTTTTAGCAACAACCCTAAAACGTTACATAACATTACCAATAGCAAGTTGTCAGACTGAAAGAAACTTCTTTAAACTACCAATTAAAAAGAATTTTTTGATCCACCCTGTTGAAGAAAAACCAAATTATCTTTCTGTCGTCACTATAGAAAATAATATACAAAATCATTATCCTGTGAAAAGGTTTTTGAAAAAAATCTTCCATGGGGATGTGCCAGGCAGTTATTTAAAATGTTATTATTTTTACTCCTAAGTTTGTACTAGTAACTTTGTACTCCTTTTCTTAAAGAGGGATCCCACAGTGTGTAAACATTGAGCCACACAAAATCTGATCTACCTTGCCAACAGCCAACACCCCTTCCTGTCTCTTAAGAGAAAACAAATTTCGTTCAGAGGCTCACTTTCTCCTGTATGACTCTGGGTCTCAGGGAAATGGCTCCAGCCCCAGCCTCATGCAGTTGCAGCCCTTCTGCCAGCAATTGCCTTAGACAGACACGTGTGATGTAATTCTGGCCAATGTATAGGAAGAAAGATCTGAGGAAGATTTGAGGAAAGATGTACTTCTTTGATTAAAGAAATGAAAAAGCCATTCAGGGTAAGAGGCCCTATCTTTGTCTTCTAGATGTTATTGTGTTTGGAGGTCATGTTTGGAAAGATGTAGCAGCCGTTTTGAGACCATGAGGAAGGCCAGTCTTGGAACAAGCCACCAGAGAATGGCAGAAGGAAGAGGGCCAACCCAGGCTATACATTCAGACTTCTATGTGAAGTCGTAATATATTTTTCTCTTTGTTAAAACCAATGGAATCAAGTGTTCTATTACTTGCAGCTCAAAGCATCTCAACTGATACACTTACTCTCATAGCCTTCCATTGCCTCCAACAAGATTTTTATGAGTGATTTCCTAGGTTCTCTGTAGTCTTGCCCTACCTTACCCATCCTACCCTATTTCCCAGGTCTCCCAACCATGCACCCTCTAATCTTGGTGAGACACGCACCATGCGTGCTCCTTCCCGCATTATTATTCTCACAGCCCCCTGTCTAGCTTGCCCTCCCTTTTATCCTCAGGGCACTATATCCAACTCAAGCTGTAAAGTCCGCATGAAGCCTTCTCTGATTAGTTCAGGTTACTCATCTCTCTCTTCTGTACATTTCTATAACTTCAACAGCTCTTTATCATATAATATGGTGTATAATACCGAATTACGCAAAATGTAGAAAATCATCCCATCTCTGTTAGCCTTATCATTAATTATATTCACATGAAGGCAGAGACCAATTCCTACGTAGCTTTTCTATCTTTAAAGATATGGTAAGAATTCTATAAGCACTTATCCAAATTCCACCATCTGAGAAATACTTTGGAATTAAAATTACTTTCAATATCAACAATATATCTCAATTACTTACCTGTCAGTTATTCACACAGTATTACTTGAAAAAAGCCTTTGACCATGTTAAAGGGTCAGCCCACCTCATGACCTGAAGATGGCTGATGCTACAAACCAGACACAACCCCAAGGACTTGTAAAATGAGTAAAAACTAAGAGCAATATTAGGTCTGAAATGCAATTATTTCCATTTATATATAAATATGTATGAGGTTTTCATGATGAATAACTATCAATATTTACTTTAGAAGCTATTTAAAATGTTTTTAAAATAATCACTTATCTCTCACTGCTGTGTGTTGGGCGATTGGCTAAATTAGCAGTGACATCACTGAAAATGAAGACAAATGTACATGTATTTTATACAGGCCAAAGCTAAAACAAGATAGGCAGCTGTGTTGTTTTAGCTGGCATCTAGCCTTGGATCATGGCCAATATAAAACATATATGTATTATTTTTTATGTCACTGCAAAGTACTTTGTATGCGACTTTATGGTGGATACTTGCAAACATTCCTCCTGTCCACAGATTACAAGTGTGCGGATTTTTCTCTTCTGAGCTCTGAGTCAAGAAATCCGCTTGCTGTGGTTTGTGGACCCACCACAGTCTTCCTCCCCTCCCCCACCCCCACATCTCCTACCTCACCCACACACACCCCCCATGCCCTTTGCCATAGAGAGCTGCTCCACACCCATGGAAACACTCAAAGAATGCTCAGTGACACACATAGACATGTATTTATTCATTCATTAAAGGGTGTTTAGGGATTCAGTGATAAACAGATTTGATACTTGTCATCACGGCTATTACAATCTAGCTCAGTGAGAAAGCATTATTAAATAACCATAAAAGAATATGTATAGCTATAACACTGATTTTGGCCATTTTAAGATGCTCCTTACCACGTTACATGGCTTCTCAGCTCCAGTGCACAATTGCCATTGCCTCTAATCCTTATTCTATGCAATGACTATCCACGATGAAGACCCTGGGGGTACCGGGGAGTCCTATGGAGGGAAGAGCAGATTCAACTACAGAGATTCAATCTTCCAGAAGCCCAGTTATCAGCTTTGAGAAGTCCTTCCTTTTTTGTTTTTTTTTTTGTTTTTTCTTTACTAAATAGACTAGAACTTGGGTAAGGCATCTCTTCACACTACATCAAGTTGTCCTCTGGGTAGCTTTAAAAGAGGTGCACTGATTAGAACAGGTTACATTATACTGTGGTAACAAACGCTCCTGAAACATGAGTGGCCGCAGATAACAAAGGCTTACTTCTTACTCAGGTTACATGTCCTTCACATGGAACATGTTCTCCTTTTTGTCATCCTCGCTCAAGAACCCAGCCTGAGGAAGGCTTCATCTCTGAGGGAAGAAGGAAGGTTGGAGGTGAGCCCCAGCAATGAACCGCTCTACCTTACAGCAGTCAGCATTTCACTCACCACTCACTGGCCAGGGCTGCTCAGATGGCTCCACCAAACCACAGAAAGGGACAGATTTAGCCTATTATGTGCCTGGAAGGAAAGAAGTGGGTATTAGTGTGCAGTGCTAAGGACTGCCTCGGTGTGTTTCACAGGACCAAAGTCACCTGAAAGAAAGGTTCATGTCAGCCCAGGAGCAGCCAGGTCTCTTGCTAGCACTGTTTTCCCTGGATGGTGTCTTCAGTCAGTTAACGTCATGCCTTTCTTTACGTCACTCTGTGGTAAGATGCTTCTCAAGGAAGTTGGTACTCACTTGAAAAACTAAAACTAAATATACTAGAAAGATTCTTCTAAACAGAAGATATCCATGAGAATTATGTATGATCAGTGTATATTTTTTTGAGGATCATTGGGAGCTGGAGCCATTGAGAACACGCATAGATGAAGCGGTAAAGGAAGCCAGTGCCCACATCCCAGCCTGCAAGAGATGCACACGGGACTGAGTTCCCATCTGTACCAAAGGAAGTGACGGGTGCTGGATCCTGACTTTGGTTCTTCCAAGCACTGAAGGATGCAACAATGCTGGCTATATAACACAGAGAGGGCAGTTGCCAGCCTGTTTATTTTTTAAACAGAGTCTATCACAAGCCTACCTCCAGCCCCACTGGCCACACTTTGCTCGCCAATGATGCCTCTTTGGAAACTCTAGAGCTGTGCTGTCCAATATGGCAGCTACTAGCCACATGTAGCTCTTTTAATTTTCAATGTTATTTAATTATGATTAAATGCAATTTAAAAATTAGTTCCTTGGTTGCAATAGCCACATTTCAAGGGTTCAATGGCCACATGGGGTTAGCGGCTACCATCATTCCTCAACACAAATATAGAATATTGCCATCATCACATGATGGACAGTGCTGTTGTGGAAGATCTGGATTCGAGAGCAGGATGCCACCTAGGATGCAGTCTTGTCAAAAGAAGAGTACTTGAGTCTGATCACATTTCTAAGGAAAGTCTTTACAGGCAATGCAAAGAATGGAAGAACACGTTCAACTACACCACAGACATGCAATCAGCAAAATGCAGAGTGTGGTAAATTCGACGGGACAAATGATTCAGTTTCTTAAAAAGAAAATTTCAAGAAAAAAAAGATAGGTAAACCTAAAAATACTTGTAAGATATATCAAACAATGCTGATGTGTAGACCTTATTGGAATCAATTCAAATATAAAACTATAAAGGTATGTATAATAAATATGAGACAATTGGAATTTGAACACTGCATAATTGATGATATTAAGAATTGATTTTTTAAATAAATTCACTTCAGGTATGATAATGGTATTGTGGTTATTACACAGTAAAAAGCTCTTACCTTTCAGGAATGCAAACTGAAATATTTATAGCAGAAATGATAAAATGTCTGGGCTTTGCCTCAAAATAATTCAGGAGTGGGGATGGATGGCATGCAGATGGAATAGGACTGGTTGAGGGTTGATGATTGTTGGCTCTGGGTGACAGATCCACAGGTGTTAATTTTTTATTCTTACTACTTTTACATTTGTTAAAAATTGTCTACAATGAAAGTTTAAAAAGAAAAAGAGTAAGGCAAGGCCGTGGTGAAGAATGTCATGGAAAGCAGGGACAGCCTCCGACGTCTCCCTTCAGGCGCTTAATACAGATACTGCCCTTGGCCTCGGCCTTCCAGTCGGTCGTCAGAGAGGATCTGCTTCATGCACAGCCCTGAATGGAGGCATCTGGAAGCCAGAGCACATCGAGGGATGGGAAACGAAGCCCGGTAGTGTGGATAAACCCAGATCATCCCCTACTTGCAGATGTCAACATCTCAAACCCAGTGGCTGTGGGAAGTAGAGAAAGAGGAGGTGAAGTGCACCAAAAAAGTGGCGTTTGGATAAGTCACCTACTAAAGGGAGGAAGAACTTGACATGCCAGCTGGGCGCCGGGGGAAGAGTTAAGTTGGTGTTATGGACTGAATGTTTGTATTCCCCCAAAATTCTCATGTGGAAGCTCTACCCCACAGGGAGATGGTGTTTGGAGATGGGGCCGTGGAAGGCGATGAGGTTGTTTAGGCCATGCAGCCCGTGGTACTCTGCCGTGGCAGCCCCAGCTGACTAGGATGGGCCAGGGAAGAGGCTATTTCACCCGGTCAGCCCAATGTCCCAGTGAGGTTTGACACCACAGATAATTTGTGGGGCCTCTGAGGGAGGACAGAATGTGACAAAAGTAGGGAACTCATATTTGTTAAGTGCTTACTGAGATCGCTGCTTTATCAATGTGACTGGATATTTTATAAGATATAACATTATACGTTTTTCCTCTTGTATTTTTCCTTTCCTTTCTGTGATCAGTGTCTCAGGGGAGGTAGTCTAAAAATCTCTCTGACCATCATCTTGAAGGAATTTAAGCCACCAGAAGACCTTAGGAGATTCAAGAGCACAGACAGGATCTTCGACAGGAGTAGGGGGTACAGCAGGGCTCCTCGTCCAGGCCCCAGAAGACAAGAAGAGGAGCTCCCCAGCTTAGGGGATGGGAAGGAAGATGAAGAGGTCTGTGGGCCTCTCCTGGAAACGCCACAAGGAAGGTATCAGGGCCCAGAGAGGAATGGCTACATGTCCATCAAGGCAGATCAGACCCCAGGAGCCCCCCAAGGGTCCCTTATCTGAGGGGGACCTGGAAGCATTAAAGACACCCCATGGAGGTGTTTAGACATGGTTCTCAACTCTTGGCCTGAATGCCCCCACCCCACCTAACTTTGGCACTACGAGGATCCCCTGGGAGGGGCCAGAGAGGAAGACTAAGGTTAGCATGTCGGTTCATCCAGGTGAAGGGAAATTCAGACCTAAAAATTGTAGAAAATGATAAATTATAGAAAGAAAGAAAGTTATAGTTCTCAAATCCCTGAGTTGGAGACTGATTCCTAACATACGACAATTAGGTTCCCCGCGCACTTTAACCCTCCCACAACCTTATGAGGTCAAGGCTCTCTATTGTGTGTCATTGTCCTTTCAGTCACTCATTCCACCCCCAGGTGCTCAGCCCCACAGGATTCCAGGGATTCTGTTGGGTGCTGATGAGAGAGAGAAAGTGTCTGCCCTCATGGAGCCTACAGCCCAGTGGGGACAACAAAACGTAAACAAGCAAACAAATAAAGAAGCAAGATCAGCAAAAACTGTGACAAGTGTCGCTCAGATAACAGACTGGATGATGTGATAAGGAATTCCTGGCCGAGAAGCAGGATGAAGCGAACTGGGAAGGCCTCTCCAAGGAGATATTTTGTGAGCTAAGATCTAAAGCCAGGAATAACCTAGCCATGCAAAGAGCTGGGGGGAAAACTGCAAAAACTTGAGAACACGTCTGAGGAACGAAAGGAAGGCAGTGTGGTTGGCCTGGAAAGAGCAAGGAGAGGGGACTGGAGGGAGAAGTCAGACCATTCAGAACCTTGCAGAGCAAGATACGGAGTTTCAATTTCATTCTTAAAGCAATGAGAAGTCAATGGAAGGGGGTCAAAAGATATAAACTTCCAGTTATAAAATAAATAAGTCATGGGGATGAAAAACTTTTAAAAATAATCCAGTCATGAACCACATAACAAAGTTTTGGTCAACGACAGACAGCATGTACGACTATCGGTGGTCCCATAAGATTAGTACCATATAGCCTAGGCGTGTAGTAGGCTATACCGCCTAGGTTTTTGTAGGTACACTCTAGGATGCTCACACAATGACAAAATCACCTAACGATGCATTTCTCAGAACATATCCCGTCATTAAGCGATGTGTGACTGTGATAATATAAAAGAAATTGAAACAGATTCAGTTTTTAAATATTTAAAAAAAACAGTGGGAAGTCATGGATTTGCCTGCAACTAGCATATGGATTAAGTGAGTTAATACGTGTGACGCACTTAGAACAGTGGCTGGAGTAGACAGCACTATAAAAGCATTCTTATTCTTCTCTTTATCTTTATTATTGATGTTGGGTTGGAGAAAGGCCAAGAATGAAAGCCAGCGGACCAGTTAGAAGCCATCTCCTTAGTCTTTACTGGGGCCTAAACCAGGGCGGTAGTTCACAGAGAAGTGGGATATGTAAGGAAATGTAACTCCCAGGTGCAATCAATAGGACTTTCTGGTGAACAGAGGAAGAAAGGAATGAGGGACTCCTAGGTTTCTGTCATAAGCAGTCAGATGATGATACTTTATCAGGCTGGAGAGGACTGCAGAATAAACCAGTGTGGGAGGAAAAGTCAAGAGTTCCATTTCATTGTGTAGAGTTGGAGATGCCTATCAGATATCTACGGAGAAATGTCAAACGTTATCATCATCCTTGCACAATGAGGAAGCTGAGATTTTGAGGGACTAGGTCATCTGCTCAAAACTGAATAGCTCTTAGGAGGGAGAGTCGAGCCTGGAACTCAGGCTAAGAACTTTCACAGCCAGAGATCTCACCTGTCATGATTAAACACGCTTAGGTGGGGCATCAGTTTCCTTGTGGGTACAAGGAAGGCACAGAATCGGCTATGGTGGCACCATTGGTACAAGCATCTATAAGATGCCTGCAAGAGGCTGGAACCCAGAAATTGCTTGAGTCAGCAACAGAGGTCATGAAATGTACCCCAGTTCCCTGAGTCTTGGGAGGCAGATAATTCGCTTGGGCCAGAAGGAAAAGCCAGGCAAGAGTTGCACCCAGTTAAGGGAGTGGCATTAGCTTGCTGGGCCTTGGTTTCCTGATCTACAAAACAGGAGTGGAAATCTGACACACACAGTTTCAAGTCTATTATAAAGAATTACTTTTAAAAAGAGAAACAGAGAGCGGGAGCACATATTTCACAAACCTTCCAGAGCTGAGTGCTCATTTAACCGTCACTATAAAATTAAAACAAACTGGACCAGGGGCTGGCAGGAGAGGGAAATGGTGGGCTGCTGTTCACGGCACGGAGTTTCAGCTTGGGATGAAGTTCGAAAGATGGATAGTGGTGATGGGTGCGCAACAAGGAGCATACACTTAATGTCATGCAACTATACACTTGAAAATGGTTAAAGTGGTAAATTCTAGGTTATGTATATTTTACCACAATAAAAGAAATTAAACTGGACATTTGCTTATATTACTGAATACAAGTCAGTTTAACACATTTTTACTGTGTTTACCTCGTATGAAGCAGGTGGTGCGTCAGGGCCGTTTGTTACCCGCACACTTGGACAAGAGGGCAGACTGGTTTTCACTTGGCTAGGAAAGGGGCTGGAACTGAGAAATAAGCTATAGATAAAACCATGGCAATTGTCTTTTTTTTCAGCTTGAATTAGAGGCTGGATTTTAAATTGCATCTTATTTTATCTGAACAGGATCAGATTCTGTAAGCAAGCCTCCGTCTGCGTTAGTTTATGATCCCCTCGGGGCCAAGACAGGCCTTTGCCTGCTCCTCGATGTACTCTCCGTGAATGCGAAAGCACCACTACACCGCTGGGAAAGCTGAGCAGATAGATCCAAGGACAGTGTAACCAGAGCGCCCACCACCCAAAACCTTTACAGAACCACTAGAAATTAAAATGCTAAGACTGTATTCAAATGGAGGTCAAGTTAAATTAAGTGGAGTCTTCTGGACTTTCAAAGCCAGTCAGCTTTCTTCTGCTTCAGGGAGCTTTCTTTTCTTATCTTCTGCAACTTTTAAAAAATTTTAATTGTGGTAAAACATACAGAGCATAAAATTTAGCATCTAACCATTTTTAAGCGTACAGGTCAGTAGAGTTAAGTATACTCACATTGTCATGCAACCGAATCTCCAGGACTTTCCCATCATGCAACACAGAAACTCGACATCCATTAAATAACTTCCCATTCCTCCCTTCCCCCAGCCCTTGGCAACTGTCTTTCTATCTCTGAATTTGACAACTCTGGGTACTTCATGTAAGTGGCATCCTACAGTATTTGTCTTTTTGTGTCTGGCTTATTTCACTTAGCATAATGTCCTCAAAGTTCATCCATGTTGTAGCATGTGTCATAATTTCCTTCCTTTTAAAGGTTGAATAATATCCCATTGTATGTATATACCATATTTTGTTTATCCATTCATCTGTGGAGGGACACTTGGGTTATTTCCACCTTTTATTTTCTTTTTTATTTTTATTTTTTTGCTGAGGAAGATTAGCCCTGAACTAACATCTGTGCCAGTGTTCCTCCACTTTATATGTGGGTTGCTGCCACTGCATAGCTGATGAATGGCATAGGTCTGTCCCCAGTATCCGAACCTGTGAACCCAGGCGGCTGAAGCAGAGTGCACCAAACTTAACCACTGTGCCATGGGGCCAGCCCCTATTTCCAACTCTTGGCTATTGTGAATAATGCTGCTATGAACGTGGGTGTACAAAGATCTCTGTGAGACCTTACTTTTAATTCTTTTGGGTACATACACAAGTGGAATTACTGGATCACATGGTGGTTCTATTTTTAATTTTTTGAGGAACTGCCATAGTGTTTTCCATATCAATTTCACCATTTTACATTCCTATCAACAGTGTACAAGAGTTCCAATTTCTCCACATCCTGTCCAACACTTGTTATTTTCTGGGATTTTCTTATAGTAACCATCCTAATGTGCAGGAGGCGGTATCTCATTGTGATGATTTTTTTTCATTTAATAGACTTTAGCTTATAGAGTTTTAGGTTTGCAGAAAAATTGAGCAGAAAGTAGAGAGTTCCCATATGCTCCCTGCCCCCAACACGCATGCAACCTCTCACACCATTAACATCCTGAACCACAGCGGGACATGTGTTACAATGGATGAACCTGCATTGGCATGGCTATCATCCAACATCTGTAGGTTACATTAGGGTTCACTCTTGGTGTTGTATGTTCTATGGGTTTGAACAAACATACAATGACATGTATCTACCATCACAGTATCATGCAGAATAGTTTCACTGCCCTAAAACTCCTCTGTGCTCTGCCTACACATCCCTCTCTCCCCTGTAACCCCTGGCAACCACTGACCTTTTTCCTGTCTCCATAGCTTTGCCTCTTCCAGGATGTCATAGAGCTGGAACTATACAGTATGCAGCCTTTTCAGATGCGCTTCTTTCACTGAGCAACATGCATTTAAGGTTCCAGAGAGCTTTCATTCTGATGTAACTTATTCCTGGGTGGTTTGCTGCTTCCTTGTCTGTGCTCTCCAGCGATGACATTGCTAAAAGAAGGAAACTTCCCAGGCCCCACAGAAGCATGGCTGTCAATGGCCCCTCGACCAGGTCTGGGAGCTGGACCAGAGCCTTAGAAGTCGAGACTCCAAAGCACCTCCCTGAGAAGAAAGGAAATCCAAGGCCAAATTTCACCCTGACCAGACACTGCTTTAGCCTAATGTCACAGCACAGCCACCCACGTCCAAGGGATCTGCCACTGGTGGTCAGTTGTGACCATGTTATGTTAGCAACGTTAGGTAACATGAGAATTTTTTTAATGGAAGAATTTTAGAACCCAGTACAAATTCTTTTACTCTCCAAACATATGGAAACTAAATAATACACTTCTAAAAAAAATTGTGAGTCAAACAGGGAGCCCCAAAGGAAATAAAATAACACCTAGAACATAGAGAATTTCAATGAAATGAAAGCTGGTTCTTCAAAAAAATCAACAAAATTGATTAACTTCTGGCAAGACTGACAAAGAAAAAAAGAGAGAAGATGCAAATTAGCAATAACAGGAATGAAGCAGAAGATATCACCACAAACCCTGCAGACGTCAGACAGATACTAACTGCGACAACTCTCACACATCAACATGGCAACGCAGGGCACAAGGAGCAATCTCCCAAAAAATACAACTGCTGCAATTCACTCAATATGAAACAGATCATTGGAAAATCTGAATAGCCGTACCACCATTAAGAAAATTAAATTTGTAATTTAAAAACTCCCAGAAAGAGATCTCCAGGCCTAGATTGTTTCAATGGAGAATTCTTCTAAATGATTAAAGAACTAACACTGATTCTGCACAATGTCTTCCAGAAAATAGAAGAGGAGGGTATTCTTCCCAATTCAGTTTATTATGCTCATGTTACCCTGTTACCAAAACCAGACAAAGACAGTAAGACAGTACCAAAAAGAAAAAAGAAAAGAAAGAAAAAGGAAACTACAGACCAACATCCCTCATGAATATAGACACACAACTTCTTAAACAAAATATTAGAAAACAGAATTCAGCCATACACAAAAAGAATAATATACCAGGACGAAGTGGGCTTTATTTCAGATATGCAAAACTGATTCACTATCTGAAAATCAATCACTGTAAATTACTATAGTTCTAGGCTAAAGAAGGAAAAAATCACATGAGCTTATCAATTGATGCAGAAAAATCATCTGGCAAAACCCAACACCCATTCATGAGAAAAGCTTTCAGGAAAACAGGAATAGAGAGGAACTTCCTCAATTTGATAAAGAGCATCTACCAAAAAACTTACAGCTAACATGATACCTACTGGTGAAAGACTGAATGCTTTGCCCCTAAGCCTGAGGACAGACAGGGATGTCTCAAAAAGACAGCCATTCATCACTCACTCAATGTTCATCACTCATTCAACATAATACTGGAAGTTCTAGCCAGTACAATAAGGCAAGAAAAGTAAATAAAAGGCATATAGACTGGAAAGAAAGGGATAAAATTGCCTCTATGTGCACATTATATGATTTCCTAAATAGAAAAATCTCAAGAAATCTACCCCAAAAAACCCCTGAAACTAAAAAGGGAGTTCAGTAAGGTCACAGGATAGAAGATCGACATTCAAAAATCAAATGTATGTCTATATGTTAGTAACAAACATATGGTAACCGAAATTTAAAATACAATATCCTTTACAATAGCTAAAAAGAAAAATAAAATATTTAGGGATAAATCTAACAAAACCTGTATAGGACTCTTTTGCTGAAAATTTCAAAATGCTGATAAAATGGTATGACGTGGACTTGAACACCCCGCATAGTAAAGACAAAAATTGATAGAAAGGTTTCGTGCAAGTCCCGTCGTACTGGCAAGAGTTTTTATAGATATAGACAAGATTATCAAAAATGTATATGGAAATGCAAAAGGAACTAGAATAGTTAAACAATTTTTAAAAAGAAGAATGAAGTGGGAAGAATCAACCTACTCAATGTTAAGACTTATATAGCTACATGAATTAAGACTGTGTGGTATTCGTGGAAAGAAATCAATGGAACAGAATAGAGAAACTAGAAACAGACACACAAATATGCTCAACTTTTTGACAAAGGTGCAAAAGAAATTCAATGGAGGAAAGATAGTCCTGTCAAAAAATGGTGCTGGAGGGGCTGGCCCCGTGGCCGAGTGGTTCAGTTCGCACGCTCCGCTGCAGGTGGCCCAGTGTTTCGTTGGTTCGAATCCTGGGCGCGGACGTGGCACTGCTCATCAGACCACGCTGAGGCAGCGTCCCATGTGCCACAACTAGAAGGACCCACAACGAAGAATATACAACTATGTACCAGGGGGCTTTGGGGAGAAAAAGGAAAAAATAAAATCTTAAAAAAAAAAAAAATGGTGCTGGAGCAAGTGGGCATCCATAAACCAAAAAAATTAACCTCTCTTTAAGTTTATGCAAAATTTAACGCAAAATGCATACTGGACTTAAATGTAAAACTGTACAACTTTTGGAAAAAAACTTGAGACAATCTTCAGGATCTGGGGCTAGGCAAAGAGTTTATAGACTTGACTCCAGGAGCATGGTCCATAAAAGGAAAAATCGATAAACTGGACTTCATCAAAATTAAAAACATTTGCTCTGTGAAAGACCCTATTAAGAGAATGAAAATACAAGCTACAGACTGAGAGATAATATTTGCAAACCATATATCTAAGAAATGACTAGTATCTAGAATACATAATGAATTCTAAAAATTCAATAGGATAAAACAAACAATCCAATTAGAAAATGGGCAAACAGCATGAACAGACATTTCACCAAAGAGGAGAGACACATGGCAAAAAAGCACGAGACGACATTCAGCATCTTTAGCCACTAGGGAAGTACAAATTAAAATCACAAGGAGATATCACTACACACCTAATGTGAATAGCTAAAATAAAAAATAGCGACAACAAATGCTGGGAGGATGCAGAGAAACTAGATCACTGACACATTGCTGGTGGGAATGTAAAATGGTACAGCCACTCTGCCAAACAGTTTGGTGGTTTTGCAAAAAAATTAAACATAAACTGTCATATGGCCAACCAATTATATTCCTGGGCATTTGTTCCAGAAAAATGAACATTTATGGTCACATAAAAACCTATACATGAATGTTCATAGCAGCTTTATTTCTAATAGCCCGATACTGGAAACAATACAACATCCTTCTACAGGTAAGTGGTTAAACAAATTTCAGTATATCAACACCATGGAATATTACTCAGCAAGAAAGGAGTGAATTCACGATACATAAACAACTTGGATGAATCTCCAGAGAATTATAAGTGAAAAAGTCAATCTCACTAGTATACATACTGTATGATTCTACTTACCTAACATTCTTTTTTTTTTTTAAAGATTTTATTTTTTTCCTTTTTCTCCCCAAAGGCCCCCACTACATAGTTGTACATTCTTCGTTGTGGGTCCTTCTAGTTGTGGCATGTGGGATGCTGCCTCAGCGTGGTTGGATGAGCAGTGCCATGTCCGCGCCCAGGATTCGAACCAATGAAACACTGGGCCACCTGCAGTGGAGCACGCGAACTTAACCACTCGGCCATGGGGTCAGCCCCACCTAACATTCTTTTTTATTTATTTATTTATTTTTTGGTGAGGAAGATTGGCCCTGAGCTAACATCTGCGCCAGTCTTCCTCTATTTTGTATGTGGGATGCCTCCACAGCATGGCTTGATGAGCAGTGTGTAGGTCCACACCCGGGATCCAAACCCACGAACCCAAGGCTGCAGAAGCAAAGTGTGCAGACTTAACCACTACATCACCGGGCTGGCTCCATATCTAACATTCTTGAAATGACAAAATTATTGAAATGGAGAACAAATTAGTGACTGCTGTGAGTTGTGGACAGGGAGGGAGATGCAGGAGAGAACTAGGAGTGTCCACAAAAGGGCAACACAAGGGGTCCTTGTGGTGTTGGAATGCTCCTTATCTTGACTGCATCAATGTCAACATCCGAGTTGGGATGGTGTACTATAGTTTTGCAAGACGTCACCATTGGGAGAAACTAGGTAAAGGGTACAAAGAATATCTCTGTACTGTTTCTTACAATTGCATGTGAATCTACAATTATCTCAAAATAAAAAGCTCAATTTTGGGGGGCCGGCCCCATGGCCGAGTGGTTAAGTTCACACGCTCTGCTTCAGCGGCCCAGGGTCTAGCTGGTTTGGATCCTGGGTATGGACATGGCACTGCTTGTTAGGCCATGCTGGGTCAGCGTCCCACGTGCCACAACTGGAAGGACCTACAACTAAAAATATACAACTATGTACCGGGGGGCTTTGGGGAAAAAACAGGGGAAAAAAAAGTTCAATTTTAAAAATATTTTGTTGGGGCCGGCTCCACGGCCGAGTGATTAAATTCCCTCACTCAGCTTCAGTGGCCCAGGGTTTCGCCAGTTCAGATCCTGGGCAAAGAGCTAGCACTGCTCATGAATCCATGCTGAGGTGGCATCCCACATGGCAGAACCAGAAGGACCTACAGCTAGAATATACAACTATGTACTGGGGGGCTTTGGGGAGAAGAAGAAGAAAAAAATTTTTTAAGATCGGCAACAGATGTTAGCTCAGGTACCAATCTTAAAAAAAAACTTGTCTATTAATTTGTTCAAACATTTATTGAACATCTCATTGGGCATTGAAGCCAAATGAGTCTCCACAGAATTTATAGCGGCCATTGCAACAGTTGGGATTATAAAACAAGACCCAGGAGCTTGCCCATGGGCTAGAGGAAGGATTTTCTTGGAGGGTAAATTCACATTGTGAGGCAGAAAATCATTTCAATCAACTCTCCAACAAATGAGGGAGAGGGTGTTGATAAAATCCTCTCTAGATACAGCCAGACGTTCAAAAACAATGGCTTGGCTGAGTTCTAAGTTCTCACCTAGGCCAACAGGCCCCCTACACTTTCAGTTTTGCTCTCTCAAGGGAAAGTGAGCCCTTCAGAGCCCTGTATGGTGCTGGCAGTCAGGGATCTGGGCTCCCAAGGGAACCTGCCCACGTTAGCCTCAGCCCAGAGCATGCTGGGAGTGAAAGAAGGTGGCACAAGGGTTGAGAACCCTGGCTTTGATGGTGCACCTCCCTGGGTTCTTGTGCTTTCTCTGCCGTCTCTTGGTTGTGTAATCTTGGCCAAGTTAGCTATCCTTCGGAACCTTACCTTTTCATCTGCCAAAGTAAAGCCTCTACTTCCTGGGTGGCTCTTTCATTTGTTTAATACACTGAATGGAGGACCCACAATGGGTCAGGCCCTGTCATAAGCACTAGAGAAACCACAGTAAATGACACATATTAGGAAGGTAAGAAGGAAGGAAGGAAAGGAGGGGTGGAGAGGGAGGGAGAGAGAGAGGGAGATAGAAAGAGAGAAAGAAGAAAAGAAAGGAAGAAAGAAAGGAAGGAAGGAGGAAGGGAGTTCCTGTCTCTGTGAAACTTATGTAGTCTTGGGAGTGTTCAAATAGATGAAATAAACAAAAGAAATACATGGTACATTCAATGGCAATAAGCACTTTTCAAGGGGTAAAAAAGGGCAGAAAAGGAGGTCAGGATGTGCTGAGAAATGAGATGGGGCTTTGATTTTAAAAAGAATGGTAGATAAGCCCTCATTATAAAGGTGACATTTTGAGCAAAGTTTATTACGAATCAAGCGAGGAAACCACGCGGATGTTTGGAATTTTAGAAGAGAAAGAGGATTCAATGGGATAATGTCTGAAACGCGCTTTGTACAGTACCCGGGACATTGACAGTGTTCAATAAATGTTAGTAGGAGAGAGACAGGAAGGAAAAGAAACAGCACTGAGCAAGCCGTTACCAGGCCTAGTGGAACAAATTCTACCCAAAACACTACAAACGCAGATGGCTTCAGATGTGATAAAAAGACTCAGTACTTGCAGAACAGCGCCTGGATGCTCTGTGGTTTACAGCAGGGTCTCAAAGCTCAGCTGGCATTTCAGCAGCAGCCTTGTCACCCGTCACCCGGGAGCTGATTAGGAACGCAGACCCTCGGGCCCCGCCCAGGCCCTGCTGCGTCTGAATCTCTTGGGGGGGGGGGGGGGGGGGGCCCAGGAGCGTGCACACTCACCAGCTCTTTAGGGCATTCGATGATCTCTACATTTTGAGAACGGCCGGTCTAGATGGGACACAGGCACACTCACCATGTGACCTTGCTCAGAGAAATGCTGACATGTATCACCTCCATCCTCACCCCATGGTGAACATTCTGTTTGTCAGATGGGACACGGCCTCAGAGAATTCAGGCAGACCTGGAACTCAAACCCAAGTCGGTTAGCCTCCAAACCTCGAGTTCTTTCTGCCGCCCTCACGCCTTCGCTTGCCACGAGCACACGGCAAAGTGGGGTGCTCCGCTCACCCCGGGGCTCCCCGCACCCTGTGAGCTTCAGGGCTCCAGGGTGTCAGCAGCTCCAGCACCCCCATGAAGACCACAGACACTTCAGGCCTTTTGGGAGATTACAGGATACACAATTAAAAACAGAAAAGACTTGCTCATTTCAAGGTCAACTTTTTGCCTACGCTAATTCTTTTTAACTAAAGAGAATACAACTTAAAAACAACTCAGTCCTTCCTCCGAGCCCTCACAGGTCTGTGGGTTCCCTGCAGACTCTGGCGTCTGCACGTCTATTAGTGACACTGCGCGATGGCCCATGTGCTTCCCGAATCCTCCTGCCCGGGCGGCCCCCGGGCCTGCAGGCCTATTCAGTTTGTGCAGTGGAGGGGACAGGCTCCCGGGGTTAAGAGCTGGCAGTGGGGCGGCGGCGGCCCAGCCCCCCACCGGGGAGGGTCGTTCCGAGCTCCTTGTGGGTCTCCTTTGTGCGGTGGGTGAGGCTTCCCATCATGGGTTCCGGTGACTTGGAACACCAAGGGCCTAAGCTTAATTAACTTCTCCGGGCTGGGACCCTTCCATCTCAGCCCGCAGCCCGCTTCGTGGGGCGGCAGGACGAAAGTGCTCCCTGCACAAACAGAAGGCCAGGGACCTTAGTGGGAGCGTTGGCAAATACAACGGGGCCAGTGGCATCCTCATTAAACTCTGATTAGCAAGTGGACTTGATCCAGGCCAAATCAGAGCTGAATGAGATTTCTTTCTTTCTTCTTCTTTTTTTGCTGCCAGTTGATCAGATGTAGGCAATTAAGAACCCCCACACCTCCAGCCCTTGTATTTTTTTGAAGCGGGGAGCTCATACCAGTCAAGCCATAAAGACACTATTGTCCTAAGGACAATATTCCCCACTAATCTCACTTCTGGCAATTTACTTTTTCTTCCCAAGCAGATTTAGAAACTTAAAAAAAAAAAAACCTTGAAAGAGTATGGGGGAGGAATACTCCACGGTATCTAATCCCATCGCAAAGTGGGAGTTTTCTTGTTCCATTCAGCTTCCCTTTGAATGAGCACTGGATAAATAAACTTGCCGCGCCGCCCGCCGCACTGACGCGGGGCCGCGGGCCGATTGTGCGCGCGGGCCTGAGCATTCTGGTTTGCAAATCAAACACAAAGCCGCAGCACGCTGCTCCCTTGTCACCAGTTCTCACTACAAATTTACAAACCTGCGAGGTGAGACTGGCTTTTGTTAAGTGTTTAAAAGCAATTATTACCTTTCTTCAATTTTCTGGTAGTAATTAGGCTCCTGAATCCAGTCCCACCTGGGCTGCGCCTGGACGGCTTCCTCTCCCCCTGAGGTCGCTGCAGAGAGGCGAAGGGCACCCAGGCCAGCCTTGTCGGGCCCCCGAGGATGCCGGAACCTTTCCAGCCTGAGGGCCATGAAGTCTGACAGGCAGACGCTGAAAAGCTGTGTCCTTTTTGCTTTTAAAGAAAGAAGATAAAGACAACGGGGCAGGAGAGAAAAGAAAAGGCGAAAGGAAAGGTAGAAACTCAGAATAGAGAGGAAATAAGCAAAGGAAACGTGAGAGAGAAAAACGGCAGTGAGGATTCTCTAACACCAGGGAAGAGAGGAGAGTGACCTCAGGTGCTACTGTGTTCACACTTTTATGCTGACAGGACCCTGCCAAGGAGCCCGCGCCCCTGGGCACCCAGGCCTCAACGGATTTGGGCTCTTGCAGTGAATGAAGAAGCTACGAGCCTCTCTGAGAGGAAAAACCAAAGGGGAAAGAAAGCGAGAGAATCCAAAAGCTCT
Organism: Equus quagga; assembly: GCF_021613505.1. Classification (NCBI taxonomy): domain Eukaryota; kingdom Metazoa; phylum Chordata; class Mammalia; order Perissodactyla; family Equidae; genus Equus; species Equus quagga. Next base: position 86,556,106 of record NC_060272.1, read on the forward strand.
GAAAAAATCCCAACTCCAAAACCCAGAGAGCTACACCTTTCACCAGGCCTGGAGGGCAACCAACGTGGTAGGCGGGAGAGAGCTGGAAAGAACCGCCAACAGCCAACACTTGCCCAGACCCTCCTGGAGGCTCCTCTCGTGCCCTGTGACCATGTCAGAGCATGGCACCGCTCCTCACAGCTAGGTCCCGCTCACGGAGGGCCAAAGTTGACATCCTCTGGTCTCTTGTAAGGACAAACTCTTCCTCGATTGTCAAGTGATTGGGAATTAGAATGACGGTGCCCATCTTGGGGTGAGAGGGTCCGCTGTAGGAGCTGGCGAGGGAATGAGGCTGGACGTCAGAGGTGATCCGTGCCACTCTTGGAGAGCCAGCACAGAAAGACAGCCAGGTGGCCATCCCACAAGGGTCCAGGGAAACCCAAGGCAGAGGGGCTGTTCCAAGGCTACGAGCAAACCAGAGGCGGAAGTTGTCATCTGCTCTGTGGATGCAAACTGCATCTGTTCTCCTCAGGTGCCTCGTTCTCTCCCGGGAGGAAATTCAAGAACTCCCCCATTCCTAATGTGAGGTTCGGGTCTTTCAGAACTGAGTTCAGGTTCTGGCTGGGAGTTCACCAGCTGTGTAATGCTGGTAAATTCCTTCATCTCTAGGGACCTTAGTCTTTCTCACCTGTAAAATTGAAGAGAACCCCTCCTTGAGAGGATTAAATCAAATTAAGTATGTAAATCACTTAACACAGACTGTGACAGACACTCAATCTCGGAAAACCTCTAGTAAATTATCAATGTCTGCTGATTATGTTCAGAAGACTAGGCTAAAAAGAGAAGCAAGCACTACTTCCAATAAAAAATAGCAACGTTATTGATTAAGAAAGTAGATGGATAGATTTAACTAGAGAGACAGACATGAGAGCATTGCTGTAAAACATGCTCAAATGTGTAGGTATTGACTGACAGTGACGGGCCTCCCAGCCACTCTCCACTGAGTGTCAACTATTTGATAGGAGCCGTAAATATGAACAAACACCTCATCCAGAAGACTTAGCATTTGAGGTAACGTAAGCCATGTGGATGCCCTCCGAGGCAGGCTGTGATAAGAGGCGAGGGGCGTGCACAGAGAAACGCGGGGCGCAGTGAGGAGGTGGGGTTAGTTCCAGGTAGGAGGATTAGTAGAGGCTTTAGGCTGGAGCTGGCATTAAACCGAGACTTGAAGATAGGTAGAAATAAGAAGAAAAGGGTTCTGAGCAGAGGGAACAGAGGGAATGTAGGAAATGAAAGATACACCGGAGGACGGTGAGCGGCGCCGCTGTTGGGAGCCAGGCTGTGGGTATGAGTTAGCTGACAGCAGAGCTCGTTTTCCCTGATGGATTGGAACTTTATTTTGTCCCCATGGATAGGACAGGACATTTTGTCCTGCTGTCCTTTGCAGCAAGAGAAAGGACAGCAGCCTAAAGCAGGGAGGTGGGAGTGCCTATGAGGGTGTGGGTATGGACACATCGGGAATTCATGAAGAAGGCTGGCAAGGTGTTGAATGTGCGGGGAGAAGTGGAGAGAAGAGCTGTAGACAACACTGGAGTCCGAGCCTGAATAATCAGAAGAGCTGGTCCACCACAAACACGGAAAGACGAAGGTTTGGGAAGGTTGACACACCAAATCTGGGCCCTCCTAAGTATGAGGTGACAGCATTTCAGCCAGTCACTCGTCAGGTGCCGTTGCACATATGGCTTTAATCTCACGACAGAAATTAAGCTAGGGACCTACTTGGGAGCTGGGCTATTGGGGGTCAAGTACACAAAACAGAAAGTTCTTCTACACAAAGGGAACTAACTGCAGGGAATTAACACAAAGATGGTGGAAGCGCTGAGAAGCCAAGCAGATGTTAAGGCGACCCAGAAATTAGAACAGTAGGAAGCTGGTGTGTCCCCTGAGGCTGAAGGGACAGTGAGTAGAGAGGGGTCACCAGAGCCCAAACCCTTGAGGTATTTGCAGGAGCTGCTGGGGAGCTGGACACATTGGAAGAGGCTGTTCAGCAGGAAATGGAGACCCAGAGGAGACCTCATGCATAACAAAGAGGTCTCCTCTCATTCATCTCCCACGCTGAGGGAGAACAAGTGTCTTGGGGTGGAAGGAAGGAGCAGGTGTGAGGGTCCCTCGAAGAAGAGATGGAAGGAGAGAAGGTCCTACAGGCAGTAGCATCCCAGGGCAAGAGGAAACGAAGGAAGGGATGGAGAGCAAGTGTCCGTCAGTTCTTGACCGCTTTGCTCAACGGGAGCAGTGCCTGGCGGCCTCCAGAGCGCAGATGCCGGTGGATGGCTCTGACCCACACTCACCGCCGCGCGAGCTCTCCACTGGCCTCAGTCTACTGATCATCGGTGCTTTTATTAAAGCTTTTCCGGGGATATCCACTGAAAGGGGTAAGGGCCTCCAGACAGTCTCTGAGGGAACCAGGTTGAGAAGCAGGGGCCACGCTCCGCCCAGCCTGCCATCTAACTCGGCTTCCTGGAAGAGGCCGTAAACCGACATATTGACTGAGCAAGTTTTGGTGCTATTTTCCCTCATACTTGATTTTCACTATAGATCTATTCATTTAGAAAAATAGAAACTTTTCAAATCCCTTCTACACTTCAGAGCGTGGGTTGCCATGGGTATGGACCTATATACATACCCAGGGCCTGGAACATCAGGTGACGAGAAGACGTGGTGAGTGAGTGAACAAGTGGCATCCTCCCAGGAACTGGCTAGGCTGCTGGCTTTCTCATAAGAAAGTTACGGCCACAGACAGCTTCTGCCCAGAAGCAAGCCTGTCACTCAGAAGGTTCTGAGTCTCCAGCAGCAGGAGTGCCGATTTCTGAGCCTTCCGTCCCTGGTCCCTGCCGGGAAGGGAAGGCTTTCTTTTGTAAAAACCTGTGAATGGTTCTTTTACCGGCATTCCCGGTGTGGAAGTGTTACCCAGAGATGCACCGAGTTAATTAACCACCCCCAGCCCCTCCCTCCTGTTTGCCCAGCTCATTCAAACACATAAATGCCACTACAAACAACCACTAAATCTACAGAGGCTTGTTCTGGCTGTCAAACACGGCCGTAAAATAATATGCCCTCCAGCAGGGGAGGGGAGAGCAGGATGGCAAAGCACTCGCTAATTCTCAACAGTCCCTCCTTAGAGACATAATCTTCAAATAAATATTTAACTTGCTCTGTCTTCAGTCTTAGATTATTTACAAATCAGGCTTTAAAGGCAATTTAAAACAATCCTTCCCTGAACTATTTGCACACCTAGAGCTGCCCAGGGGTAGGAACGAGCCTTCCCAGAGGCCGGCGGCTGGTCGTGTGACCATACATGGCCTGCGAGCTGGCGGTGCTGGAGGGCCCTGGGGCGGCGAGCGGGCCACCTCTGCCCCTCTTCAGCGCCCTCCTGCCGTTGGGAAGTGAAGGCACGCATGGCAGGCCTACCCCCCTCTAAGGGCTGGCATTCTGGGCTCTTATAGAGAAAGGGGGGACAGAATTTCCACCCCACAGTCATTCAGAACACTAGGATTAAGAGGAGAGTGAGGCAAATCCTTACTCCTGGGACTGAGGAGTTGGATAAGAAACTCCCTGTGAAAGAAGTTGGGATGCTGGCTAGTGGGCAACTAGAAATGAGTCGGAATTTGGCAGTAGAGGTAGAGATGAAGGTCAATACAGAGGCCTTCAGATCCTGGGATGACATTTTCCAAGAATATTTGAACCTCTCAAGAGGTTAATAGGTGATCCAAGGGGAAAAGGGGCTTGTGGTCACAAGAGGGTGAACCCCTAAGTGTGACCCCATGTGTATCCCTCTTGTTGGAGACACACAAACAGAGGTTGGCAAACTTTTTCTCTAAAGGGATAAATAGCAAACATCTTCTGCTTTGTGGGCCATCTGGTCTCTGCCATAGCTACTCACCTCTGCCATTGCCGGAAGGAAAGCAGCCATGGAGGATATGTGAATGAATGGGCATGGCTCTGTTCCAATAAAACTTTATTTACAAAAACAGGGACAGGTAGGATTTGGCCTATGGCAGAAAGTTGCTAACTCCTTCACTAGAATGTTAAAAGCTCTGAGAAGTCCTGCATTAAAGAGAGAGCAAATTTCATCTAATCTAATTTCGTCCCCACCCATCGTTGACCACCAAACTCTTTTTTTATCCCAGTATTTACTGACATCTTGTGCTAAACTAGTGTTCCACAGAATGATTTGGCAAGTAGTGTCCCGGAGAATGTCCTGGGAAAGAAGAAAGCTACCTGCCTTAACACCTCGGCATTTAAACACCTAATGCCTGAGCAAGAGTTCTGGTCACGGCAGGAAAATTCATTCTCCACCTCTAGCTGGGCAGAAAATAAGCAGCAGCAGGAACAGAACAATCCTCAAAGACAAGGGGACCTTCAGTGACAGAACAGCGAGCTATAGCAGTCCTGGGGAAGCCCATAGCACCAGCTGGGACACCAGGGAGCAAAAGTTAAAGGGCAGGTTCGAAATCCCAAGGTGGTGCGGGGCGGAGGCTCACAGCAACGTGCCCTGCCTGTCTCTCGAGCTCTTGATGGCTCTCCAGGCTACTCAGAGCACAGGGAAAGCATGTTCATCAGACAGGCCCACGGCTTCAGCAAGAACGCTGACACAACAGGCATTTACTTCTCATTCACATAAAGTTCCAACAAGTGGTCCCGGTCAGTGGGCAGCTCTCTTCCACACAGTCATTCAGGCACCCAGGTCCCTTCTATCTGTGGCTCTCCCATTCCCCAGGGTCTCAGAGTCTTCCGCTGTATCCTCTGCATCTGACCAGCAGTCAGGGAAGAGAGAGAGGGTGTGGAGGATGGAGCAGAGGTTTTTATGGACCAAGAGGCTCTGTGAACAACTTTGGGCCCTGCACACGTTCCATACAGCGGGAAGCCCAAGGTGAAGAGCTCGGTGTCTCCCTAGAGAACATGTGACAACTCCAGGCCAATGTGTGGGCTCTGTAAGTCAGCACATGGAGTCTTAACTTAATCTTCATTCTACTTCCCATTTGCCACGAGTTCTCTTTCTATTTACTTTATTCTCTTTCAGTGTCTCAGTAAGCTACCCAAATTCTTTTTTTGACATAGGAGGAAAGTATTAAATAAAATGTAGTGTTAAGTCATGTTTCAAGTGGGAAAAAGAAATGCCCATTGAGGTGGACATCATTCAAAACAAACGAATGAAACAACAACTGCAAAGCAGAGCAGAGGTGATGGAACCTCCCGTGAGCTGTTTCCTTTTTGGAGACAACACTCAACCTCGGGTGGCTCTCTCTGGGTTGGACTGCCCAGTATCCCTCCACCACGGGCAGTCTAGCATCAGCTCTCATCCATTCCAGAGACAGACTCCGAGAAAGGAATCCCGAGCTCTGGCCTGTCCTCCAATAGTCTCGCTGCAGGCACTGACTTCGCTCACAAATAGCCGTGTCCTCCTTCTGTGAGTCTGGGTGGATTCTGAGCCACAGCGCAGGCAAGACGAGACCATCTCAAGGTGGGTCAGCCCCCCCCCCCCACCCCAGGCATGGTCACCACCTTGTGGTTCCTGACCCCCAGTGCTCCACCCACACACAACGGACAAGCAAGACTGCCCATCCCAGCCAGTAAAAGTTAAATTCTAACTGGGAAAAAACGATGGGGAGGCAAAGGAGACATTTAATTTAGGAAAAAACAAACACTTCTTTGGATAGTTCTGGAATACTTCCCGCTATCTTTCTGAAAGGTGGGAAGCGGGGAAAGACGACAGCCTCCTGAAGCACGTGGGAAGGCACACGCGGATGTCCTGCTTTAGGTATTTCTAACCAACTGTTAACAGTAAATTTTTGATCAGGGAAACATTTCACCTTTAAAAGGCTAGATGTCAAGGAATGTGATTTCGGAAAATAGACGAGAGACAATCCCTAGGCCACACATACTTCACTCTGTCAGCCCTCTCACCGCAAAGGAAGTCACACACTTACTGCCCCTCCTCCTCCCCCAACAGAAGATTCTTTTGGAATTTGAATCATAAACTCTAATTTTTCTCCCCTATCTTAGTCCCTCATTATTGCCACATTTCTCATAACATAATGACGAGAAGATTATAAGAATAATTCATACATATACATTTACATTAACCATTTATACATATATACATACATCATATGTACATATACAAATATATTACACAATTCCCGAACTACAAATATATTCTCATTTAATCTACACAATACCCCTGTGAGTTGAGCATGGCAGAAATTTCTCCCACTGCACTAACGAGAAAGCTAAAGTCAGCAAGGTGAAGGAGGTCGCAGGGAGCCAGTGAGCTGCAAAGCACGACCTGGACACAGGTCAGCAGAATCAGCTCCCCTCGCCACAGCCTCTGCTGACAGGAGTGGAGACGGACGACCTCATAGGTGCCTCCTCCAACCCCTTTGCACACTGTGTCCATCCACACACACGCCCACATCCCCCTTCAAGTGTAAGTTTTTCTTATCTCCTCCTAGTCATTGCTGCACGGGTGTAGGAAGAAAGAGACCGGCACCCAGAAGTGGGGAGCCATAACCCTCCCTACGGCCAAGGGCAGGTGGCAGGCTATCAGTGGTTAAGCCAAAAGCTACAGGAGGCCCGTCAGAGCAGACGGCATCCATCAGGCTGCTGTCCGTGGTTCCCTGGCTCTGTCTGACATCCCCTCCTGTCAGGGACCTAACCCCCCACAATGGTGACGTCAAGGAGCTGAGACTGTGTCTTTAATCAAAACTCAAACGCTTACACGCAAACACACACACACTTGGAAAACTGTGAGAGAACTGAGGCAAGGCCTCACCTACTCAGACCAAACGTTTTTGGCTTCAAGAGGCTCTGGACAGCCTCAGAGGACACAGCTTTTTACCCTGAACTCATGAAGAGAACCAGACACTTGTCTTTTCTTCTGCACATTTGGCAGGAGGAGGGTCCTGGCAGTCAGATGAGAAGCGTGCTGGGTGTGACAAAGCACAGTGCCGGGACGCCCCTGCTGTGGCCTCAGCAGTCACCAGGGACTGATGATTATACCTGCTTATGACAAAGCAGCCTGGTCCCCACGCCTCTGTCACACCAATGTCAAGTGAGGCAGTAGATCCTGGGAGAACACCGCACACGTAAGCCTTGAAAAGTAGACAGATCAGCGTTCTTGATAGAAGTCTGCAGGCGTCCGTGCCATCGGAGCATCTGATACTCCCGAGTCCTGTTTTTCCTCTCAAATTGTTGCTGCTTCTACCTCCTTCTACAAGCGGTGCTCTTCTTTTCAGAAAACTTGTTCTACTCTCTGTACCCGAAGCACAATTGAACAGGGACAGTGAAGATATAAAAGCTGGGATCCAAGACTCCGCTCCAGCTATCGTCCTCAGTTCCCCTTGTGGAGAGAGCCTCCCTGGGCTCTGTAACTACTGCTTTTCTCTGGAGGTGCACAGAGTGTGTCAGAACTCAGAGGGAAACTATAGTGCTCATGATGTCAAGGAAAGAACACTGCAAAAAATGTTACATGACTCAAAGCAAATTTGTTGAAGTGTACTCCTGAGGGGGCTGAAAAAAGATGTACAACACACAAACTAGGATTGGCAATTAGGATTCCTCTCTGGAGGATGCCAGAGATTTGTAAAGACCACCGCATCTTATAGATGCTTATGCTAGTTCCCCTCCAGCCACCTCTGCAGGCCAATAGCCCACATGGAGAGGCAACATCATCTCCCTTGGGGAATCTGGGTAGCCTTCTTATGGTCTGTTTCTGAGAAACAAGATCGTCTCCAAGACACAACAAAGACAGTGAAATAAGGCTGAACATACAGAGGATCGTTTATAAGTTGAGTCAGTGACTTCACAGAAGCAACAGGAGGAGAGGCCCGGCTCTCCCTCCCCTGCTGTGGATGGCCCTCGCCACATTCTGTTGTAGACTGAATTGTGTCCCTCCAAAATCCACATGTTGAAACCCGAACCCTCAATTCCCCAGAATATGATTGTATTCGGAGACAGGGCCTTTAGAGAGGTGATTAAGCTAACATGAGGCCTGTAGGGTGGGCCCTGATCCAGTCTGACTGATGTTCTTGTGTGAAGAGGAGACGCATATAAGCACACAGACACCGGGGATGCCTGCGCACAGAGGAAAGACCATGTGAGGACATAGCGAGAAGGTGGTTGTCTGCAAGCCCAGGAAAAGAGGCCTCAGGAGAAACAAATCCTGTCAACATCTTGATCTTGGACTTCCAGACTCCAGTATTGTAAGAAAATACATTTCTGCATTTAAAGCTGCTCACCCTGTGGTATTTTATCATGACAGCCCAAGCAGACTCATGCACACCCCATTAAGCCTTAGAGCAGGACAAGGAAAAGCATTTGGCCTTGAATGAGGAGCCTTGGGGTTCAAGTTGGGCTTTGTCAGTAAGTTGGTTTTGTTCCCAGAAAAGTCAAGGTTTCTCAGCATCGCTTTCTTCCCATGCAAGATGTGTGGGTTGATTGGCATGGACTGTGAGCTTCCTTCGACACTACATTCTATGGTTGTGCCATTTTCCATGACAAGGATGCCTCGCCCAGACCTCAACTGCATGGAGTCCCACAGCACCAAGGCCTTTGCTCAGTGGTCCCATAAGCCACAAGCACAAGGTTGCCTGGGACTTGAGACATGGGGGAAAAAGTCTGCATTCTCTAGCGGCAGGAATTAATGAGTTGGGAAGCAGTGATGTGGGCTTTGTGGTTCTTCCTAATTCGTTCTTGTCCAGGGCTGGGACACCTTTGCAATTCCGACTGCTTGGGAATTCAGCCCGCCCCTCACCCCTTCTTCTCACACACACCTCTCCCCCAGGGCTTGCTCTGGTTTGGATTGCTGCCAAACTCCCACCCAACTCCCAGTTAAATATATCAGGCAAAGTCCTTGCCTGAGGGAGAAAGCCCTCACCAAGGGGCTTACATCACTTGACGTGTGCTTGCCGTGCCAATTTCCCCTCCATATCACTTTTACTGATTAGCCTTTTCTTTTTCCTTTTTTACTAAAATGACTGCAACTCATTATTTTTAAAGAAGCTTTGATGGGATTTGGCTCAGATACAAAAAAATATTTCAACCAACGGCATGAACACACCTTGTTCCAAAGAGCAAAAAGGCAGAGCCACCTAAGGCCACCTAAGGAAAGGTTAACTGATGGTGCTGCATGTGCCCTGCCTGACACCGCCATGCGTGTCCCAGCCCACCTCTACGCAACCACAGCACATCCGGCACGGGAATCAAAGTACCCCAAGTGTCAGAGAAGCTGCTCTCTTCCTCTTTTCTTTTCTCTTCTCTTTTTCTTTTCTTGTTTGCTAATTAACATTGGTAATCAAAGTGTGTTCTGTATGTAGACAGAGAAAAAACCAACAGTGACACAGCAAAGTCTTAGTGTTGCATTACATCATTTTAAATTCCATTTTTTCCCCAACCAAAAGGGCCTTGAATTATAGGAGATTGGAAATGACCAGAGAAAAGATCTTTTGAATAACGAGAAAAATTCCAAGTAGCATTTAGTCTATAAATTACTCATGTTTGAACCTAAAAATAGGTAATTGAGCTTTCATCTCTCCCAAGGCTTTCTTAAGGTCATATGCAAGCAGAAAGTGTTCTCATTTGGAGAAGTGGCTCAAAAACATGCATAAACAGAATTGTATAAATCCATACAATAACAAATAGGAAAAGAAATAGCTGGAAAGAAGATAGTCAAACGACACCTAGTCCTACAAGCAGAAAATCTCTGTGTTTTAAAAAACTGAACTTTGTATAATTTGAGTCAGAGACTGATGACTCCAATATTATTAAGAGCTGTTGCCAGTCAGATGTGGTCCATGGACCAAATGGTGAGGGGCATGGAAGTGCATGGCAGTGGAGTACAGAACCAGAACAGAGGACAGGGTTATGACCAGACACAAGACAGACACAGTACTGGCCACTCCTGGAGGATATGTCACCGTCCCTGAGAGAGCACCACGCAGGAGTCATGCGTGTCTACAATCAGCTATTGACTTAACTCCACGAGTGGGTCATGGTGGAGTCCCCTGGGCGGCTCTGATGTGATCCACACTAGCTGAGGGTAAAGGGTAAAGCTGGCCAGCAGTCTTCATCCTAGTGCTTTATAAACGTGTTAATAGAGACAGAGTGAAGATAATGCCTAAGTATTTTATTCTTTTTGGTACTATTATAAATGAAATTCTTTTCTTAAATTCCTTTTCAGATTGTTTGTTGATACTGTATAGTAATGCAACTGGCTTTTACATGTTGATTTTGAATCCTGTCTGTAACTTCATTAAATTCACTTATCAGTTCTAACAGTTCTTGGTGGAGTCTGTAGGATTTTCTATCTATAAGATCATGTCATCTGCAAACAGAGACAATTTTACTTCTTCCTTTCTGATTTGAATGCCTTTTGGTTATTTTTCTTGCCTAATTGCTCTGGCTAGGACTTCCAGCACTATGTTGAGGGAGTGGTGAGATGGGCATCCTTGTCTTGTTCCTGATCTTAGGAGAAAAGTTTCAGCTCTGAATATGGCATTAGCTGAGGGCTTCTCATTATATTGTCTTTATTATATTAACTTACGTTCCTTTAAGGTTCTGTACCCAATTACAACATGTGGGATTTTTTTCCCCCACACCAACAAGCAATCCTTGGACACTAGCTGGGTGGCCTACAATTTAACTCAGTTGTGATGCTTTCTACCTGGAAACAGCATCAGATCCCGCAAGTTAAGGGCTCAGTCCTACAAGACTGCTCCTCCCCCACTTCAGATGCCTGTTGCAAGTCCAGGTTTTCACCTATGCTTCTGATCCACTGGCTGTGGATTGGAGATACCAACAACCCTCTCTCTGGGTCAATTTTTGTTAGAGCAGCTCACAGAACTCAGAGAAATATTTTACTTATGAGATTACCAGCTTATTATAAAGGGATATGACTCAGGAATAGCCAGATGGAAGAGGTGTATATGGCAAGGTATGGGGAAAGGGCATGGAACTCGAAAGCTCTCTTTGGGTGCACCATTCTCCCCAAATCTCCACGTGTTCACCAACTTGGAAGCTTTCCAAACCCCATCCTGTGGGGTTCTTCTGGAGGTTTCATTACACAGGCATGATTGATTAAATCGTTGGCCACTGGTGATTCAACTCCATCTCCAGCCTCTCTTCACTCCCTGGAGGTCACGGGGAGGAGGAATAGGACTGAAAGTTCCCACTCTCTAATCATGTTGTTGTTTCCACCACCTGCAACCAGTTCCCATCTTTAGGTGCTTTCCAGAAGGTACTTCATTAACATAACAAAAGACACTTTTATTATTCTCATCACGGGAAATTCCAAGGGTTTCAGGAGCTCCATGCCAGAAACAGAGATGAAGATCAGATATATATTTCTATTTTTTCTTCAAAGTGGATAAACAACAGTACCATATTGTAAAATGCTACTGCTCTGCATTTTGTAAGAATCTCATTCAAATTTTTTTGACACATAACATTATATTAGTTTTAGGTGTACAACGTAATGATTCCTTGTTTGCATATGTTATGAAATGATCATCACAATAAGTCTAATGAACATCCTTCACCACACAGACTTACAAATTTTTTTTTCGTGCTGAGAACACCTAAGATCTACTCTCTTAGCAAATTTCAAATATACAGTACAGTATTATTAATCATAGTCACCATGCTGTACATATTTTTTATTATAAATCACCATATCGTGCCTTCTATACCTAATTTGTTAAGCATTTTTATCATAAAAGGGTATTGAATTTTATCAAATGCTTTTTCTGCACCTATTGAGATGCTTATATGATTTTTATTCTTTCTTCTGTTATGTGGTGTGTCACATTCATTGATTTGTGTATGTTGAACCATCCTTGCATCCCAGGGATAAATCCCACTTGATCATGGTGTATGATCTTTTTAACGTGCTGTTGAATTTGGTGTGCTAGAGTTTTGCTGAGGATTTTTCCATCTATGTTCAACAAGGATATTGGCCTGTAATTTTCTTTTCTTGTAGTGTCTGCCTGGCTTTGACGTCAGTGTAGTAGAATAAGAATGGAAGTATCCTCTCCTCCTCAAATTTTTGGAAGAGTTTGAGAAGGATTGGCATTAATTCTTCTATGAATGTTTGGTAGAATTCAGCAGTGAAGCCATCTGGTCCTAGGTTTTTCTTTGTTGGGAGTTTTTTTAATAACTGATTTAATCGCCTTACTCATTGATCTATTCATATTTCCTATTTCTTCATGATTCAGTCTTGATAGGTTGAATGTTTCTGGGAATTTATCCATTTCTTTTAGGTTGTCCAATTGGTGGGCATATAAATGTTCATAATAGTATCTTATGATCCTTTGTATTTCTGCAGCATCAGTTGTAATGTCTCCTTTTATATTTCTAATTTTATTTATTTGAATCTCCTCTCTTTTTTTCTACTTCCAAATAAACTTAACCAAGATGGTGAAAGACTTGTACACTGAAAACTATAAAACACTGATGAAAGAAATTAAAGCAGGGCTGGCCTGGTGGCACAGCAATTAAGTTTGCACGCCCTGCTTCTCAGCAGCCTGGGGTTCCCCGGTTCAGATCCCAGGTGCGGACAAGGCACTGCTTGGCATGCCATGCTGTCCCACATATAAAGTAGAGTAAGATGGGCACAGATGTTAGCTCTGGGCCAGGCTTCCTTGGCAAAAAAAAAGAGGAGGACTGGTAGTAGTTAGCTCAGGGCTAATCTCCTAAAAAAAAAAAAAAGAAAAGAAAAATAAAAAGGAGACACAAATAAATGGAAAGACATCCTGTCTTAGTCCTTTTGAGTTACTATAACAAAATACCATAGACTGAGCGGCATATAAACAACAGAAATTTATTTCTCACAGTTCTAGAGGCTTAAAGTCCAAGATCAGGGTGCCAGCATAGTCTGGTTCTGGTGAAGGCCTTCTTCTGTGTTGCAAACTGCCAACATCTTACTGTGTCTTCACATGGTGGAAGGAGCAAACTAGCTCTCTGGGGCCTTTTTTTGTGTGTGTGAGGAAGATTGGCCCTGAGCTAACATCTGTGCCAATCTTCTCCTATTCTATGTGGGATGCCACCACAGTGTGGCTTGATGAGCGGTGCTAGGTCCGTGCCCGGGATCCAAACCTGCAAACCCTGGGCCACCAAAGCAGAGCATGTGAACTCAACGACTACACCACTGGGCCAGTCTGGGGCCTCTTTTATATGGGCACTAATCTCATTCATAAGAGTTCTGATCTCAGGACATAATCACCTGGCAAAGACCCACCTCCTAAAACCCTGGGTTAGGATTTCAGCACGTGAACTCGCGAAGGGGCACATTCAGATCACAGCACATCCCATGTTCGTGGTTTGGAAGAATCAATACTATTAAAATGTCCATAATATCTAAAGCAAACTACAGATTCAATGCAATCCCTATCAAAACCCCAATGGTATTTTTTACAGAAGTAGAAGGAACAATTGTAAAATTCATATGAAATTACAAAAAAGGTCAGAATTGGCTACCCCAAAATGTGTCTCTTTGGTTTGACTATTTTTAAGGACAAAAGATTCTGAAAGAAACTTTGACCTTACCCCCAACTGCCTAAAAGAATTTAAAATAGAAAGGCCTGTTCCAGGAAGGAGCTAATACACTAAGATAACTGTAATGTAATGTAAAATGTGTTTCAGCTCACATTGTCTGCAGTTGGCCCATTTGCATTTCCATTTCCATGTAAACTGCCTTCCTCCCCCTTGAAGTCCCAAACAGCTAACCCCAACACCCTTCTTTGTCTTTAGCTAAAAATAGTATTTAATGCGGCAACCTTAGCCATTTTAGAGAGTTGTTCAGTTTTCTTGGATTTCTCCCATGTATACATGCTGTAAAGCTTTGTTTGATTTTCTCCTCTTATTCTGTTTCATGTCAATTTAATTCTTAGGCTAGCCAGAAGGACCTAGAGTGGGTAGAGGAATTGTCTTCCTCCCCTACAACACCAAATAGCCAAAGGGATCTTGAGAAAGAACAAAGTTGGAGGCATCACTCTTCCTGATTCCAAAATACATTACAAAGCTATAGTAATTAAAACAGTATGGCAGTGGCCTAAATACAGACATAGACCAATGGAACAGAATAGAGATCCCAAAAATAATCCCATTCATATATGGTCAAGTGATCTTCAGCAAGAGTGTCAAGAGCATAAAATTCAGAAAAGATAGTCTCTTCCATAAATGATGCTGGGAAAACTGAATATCCACATGCAAAAGAATGAAATTAGACCTCTATCTCACTCCATACATAAAAATCAACCCAAAATGGATTAAAAACTTAAATGTAAGACCTGAAACTATAAAACTTCTCAAAGAAAACATAGGGGAAAGGCTTCTTGACTTGATCTTGGCAATGATTTCTCAGATTTGACACCACAGCACAGGCAACGAAACCAAAAATAGACAAGTGGGACTACTTCAAACTAAATGGCTTCTGCACAGCCAATGAAACCATCAACAGAGTGAAAAGACAACCTACACAATGGGAAAAAAATATTTGCAAACCATCTATCTGATAAGCAGTTAATATCCAAAATATGTAAGAATCTCTTACAACTCAATAGCAAGAAAATAAATAACCTGATTCAAAAATGGGCAAAGAACTTGAATAGACATTTCCAAGAAGACATACAGATGTCCAGCAGGTATATGAAAAGGTGCCCAATATCACTAAGCATCAGGGAAATGCAGATCAAAACCACAATAAGATATCATCTCACACCTGTTAGGATGGCTATTATTTAAAAAAGGGTAAGTGTTGGTGAGGATGTAGAGAAATTGGAACCCTTTATACACTATTGTAGGAACATAGAATGGGGCAGTCACTGTAGAAAATAGTATGGCACTTCCTCAAAAAATTAGAAATAGAATACCATATGATCCAGCAATTCCAATTCTGGGTATATATCCAAAAGAATTGACATCAGGATTTCGAAAAGATATCTGCACCTCCATAGTCCTTGCAGCATTATTCACAATAGCCAAGACATGGAAACAACCCAACTGTCCATCAACAGATAAATGGATAAAGAAAATGTGGTATAGACATACAATGGGATATTATTCAGCCTTTAGAAAGAGGAAAATCCTACCATTTGTAACAGTATGGATGGACCTTGAAGGTATTATGCTAAATGAAATAACGAAGTCACAGAAGGACAAATACTGGCATGATTCCACTTATACAGAATATCTAAAATTGTCAAACTCACAGAAGCAGAGAATAGAATGGTGATTGTCAGCTGGGGGGAGGAGGAAATTAGGAGGTATTGCTCAGTGGGTGTAAAGTTTCAGTTATGGAAAACAAAGAAGTTTTAGAGATCTGCTGATCAACATAACACCTATAGTTAACAATACCATATTGTGCACTTTAAAATATATTAGAAGGATAGACCTCATGTTGTGTTCTCACCACAAAAAAAAAGAAAATTTTTGGAGGTGATAGATATGTTTAGTACCTTGATTGTAGTAATGGTATCAGGGGTGAATACATATGTCCAAATTCATCAAAATGTATACCTTAAATATGTGCAATTTTTTATGTATCAATTCTATCTCAAGAAAGCTTAAGAAAAAAGACCAAGTTAAGGAAGACGACGCAGTCAAAGATCCTCCAAAGACCTCCTTTTGGGTTGATTCCATCCCTCTAGGAACCCACTTAATACTACGATGTCATTATCACCTTCACCACCTATTAGACTACCCTAGACTCCTTGATGTTTTATAATCCAATCCACAGGGTTCTGTAACTGAATCTAGGTGGCTTCCTCCCCAGAAATAATTCACACCACAAATGGCATTTTCTGCAGAGACCCAAAAGCTAAAAAAATTATTTTTTCATTTCAATGAATCAACAACTATAGCATC
Organism: Equus quagga; assembly: GCF_021613505.1. Classification (NCBI taxonomy): domain Eukaryota; kingdom Metazoa; phylum Chordata; class Mammalia; order Perissodactyla; family Equidae; genus Equus; species Equus quagga. Next base: position 86,572,003 of record NC_060272.1, read on the forward strand.
TGAGAGAAACCAATAAAAATATTACCTAAAGACAAACCAGTTTGGGAAATGAGGGCTACATTAAGCAATGAACATAGCCTCTGTCGGCAACAGTCTCTCTCTTTCTTGGTTGTAAATAGCACTGAGTTCCCGAGGGGAGACACAACAGTGCGCTCCCTCCCTGGAGGCTTGGGAAGGCTCTCCGTTCGCTCCTGCATTACTTGCATCGCTGGACTTCTGCGCATGCTCACTGGAGTGAGGGCAGATGAATGTTTTCTCTTGAACTATCCTATTTTTGCCTCTAGGTTTCTTTTCTGAGTTCGCATCTATTTTCCCCCATTCTTTTTCTCACAGATTTTGTCTCCATGGTGTTTTTCACCACTTTCCTATAAATGAGGAATATCTCGATAGCAGTTCATTCGCCTACTCAATCCTTCCTCTCAGACTTCTTGATATTTAGGTGGACAAAAAATAAAAATACAAAGTGCCAGAACCTCTAAGGAATTTTAGAAGTCTAGAATTCTTTGAAAATAGGGAAACACCACAGTTTCCCACCTGGTACGGTGATTTTTCTTTCCTTCTGTAACCCTGAAACAGAGACGGGAAGCACCAGATCTACGTGGTGGCCCCGGAAGGACGGCTGGATAAGATTTGCTGCATTTTCCACTTAAAGGCAGCTCATCACAGGGAGAAGGGGAGCTAGTCTGCTAGCTATATTCTATGGCTATTTGTGTTTCATAGAAACATGTAGAACTCTAAAATATTTCTCTAGAAATGAGTCAGTCCCTTGACCTCATTGTATTATGAACTCAATGAATCTTAGTCTACCAACTCACATAAACAGGAAACATCACCTGTCAATTTCCTTTAAATATGATTAAATTACCCGAAAGGAGGGATTCATTCTCAGTCATTGTTGGGATGCCCTTCCCTTCCTTTGGGGCACAATTGTCCAAAGGGCTCATGTGATACCTGGAAAATAGATGTCTAGTCATCTATTGCTGCATAGCAAACTATCCCAAAACATAGTGGTGTAAGACATGAAAGACTTAGGTTATCGATTCCATTTATATGAAATTTCTAGAAAAGGAGGAACTACAGAGTCAGAAAATAGATCTGAAGTTGCCTGCTGTTGGAATTAGAAGTAGAAATTGACTACAAAAGTCACAATGGAATTTTTTGGGTGATGAACTTGGCCTAAAATTCACTGTGGTGACAACCTTATATATTTACTAAAACCCATTGAACTGTACACTTTAAGTGGGTGGATTTTATTGTATACAAATTATACTTCAATAAAGCTATTTCCTTAAATTAGTGGCATAAAATAACACAGTGGCATAAAAAAACAACCACCATTTCATTGCACTCATGCATCCTATCGTTAGGAATTCAGTTAGGACCGTGGGCATGGCTTGTCTCTGCTCCACAATGTTTGTAGATTCTGATGAGAAGGCCTGAACGGCCGGGGGCTGGAATCCCCTGGAGCCTTGTTCACTCGCATGTCCAGCACCTGCACTGGGCTGGCTGTAAAGCTGAGCTCCACCGATCCTGTTGACTGGAGCGCCTACACGTGACCAGTCCACGTAGCTTGCGTTTCTTACAGCAGAACAGCCAGATTCTGAGATGGAGCGTCCCTGGAAGGACCCTCCAGAGAACTAGCTTTCCAAATGACCAAGGCAGAAGCTGCAAGACTTCTTCAAGTTCCATGCAAAGCTCTAGGCCAGCCTAGATTCGAGGGGAGAGAAATAAGACCCCACCCCTTGATGGTGATGTCACAGAGCCATTTTCTTCTAATTTGCAGAAGAGCATGGGGGATGGGAGAGATTGTCCAGACCATCTTCGGAAGATAGAATCTGCTGCAGGACCCTGTTCTTCAGAACATCATGGCCCCTGGGTCCCTGCCAGCCTCGCACTGTCCCAGCCCTCACGGCCTCCCCATAGGTGGGCAGAATTTTCTTTTCAAGAAGTAACAGAGATTGCCTACACAGAGGAATTCTGAAGCTGGGGTCTTGGCAGTTCCCAATGGCACGGTAAGGCCTGAGCCTTCTGCGGCCTTGTGGGGACATTTCGCTTTCTCGGCGCAGGCACCGTCCCTTGAGAAGCCCGCTGGCCTTGGCCCACATGTCTGATTCAGAAACTGCCCCTCATCGCTGCTCCTGCCCTTCTGTTCTCCAAGGCACTCAGGCCCCATCCCCGCTCAGAGGCACCTCAGAAAACATCTTCAATGAGCCTTATTTTTCATAAAATATGAGAAGAGGTTGCTCACAAGCAACAGCATTTATTTAGGGTTCTGCAAAATCTCCAAAGTGGAGGAAAAAGAGAGATAGAGTCCACTATTTTCTTTAAATTGAGGAAGGCAAAAGACAGAAGAAAACACAGCAATTTTTCAGTAAGTCAACCTGCCACGGTTGCCAAATATACACATGCACACAAGAGTGTGTACACACACACGAAAAAGACAGAGAGGGAGGAAGGGATGGGGGGTGGGGGAGAGAAAGAGATCTGTCAAAGCCTCTGCAATACTTGCTTGTATGTTTCAAATCACAGAAAAGGAGGCCCACTTCGGGGCAGAATGTAATAAAGAAGGAAGAGAGGAGAAACTGGTGTCATGTGGAGAAGAAAATTCTAATTATTTGTGCTTTTGGGGGGGATACTTAATACCACATCTCATATTTGTGAGAGATAGAACTCTAATCTTTTTAATTCACAAACACGTTTAACATAACCCACCAGTGACAGCTTAGAGAGCATTTTTTAAACAAATTCACTGACTTATCTATTTTTTTTTTTTTTAAGGATTGGCACCTGGGCTAACAACTGTTGCCAATCTTTTTTTTTTTTTCTGCTTTGTCTCCCCAAACCCCCCCCTGTACACTACACAGTTGTATATCTTAGTTGCATGTCCTTCTAGTTGTGGGATGTGGGACGCCGCCTCAACGTGGCCTGACGAGCGGTGCCATGTCCGCGCCCAGGATCTGAATCCTGAGCCGCCGCAGAGGAGCACGCGAACTTAACCACTCAGCCACGGAGCCAGCCCCTGACTTATCCATTTATATATCAATGAATTCTTTACATGACCAGAAGAAAACTTGCTATACTCTAGGCAAAGTTCAAGGGGAAATGGAGAAACCAAATTTTATTGGGCACTTAATACATGGCATGCACTCTGCAAGGAGCTTTCCATTTGTTATGGAGTTGAATCTTCCCAACTATGTGAGGCAGCTCTTAACATCTAATCCTGTTTTACAGATTAATAAACTGAGACTAAAGAAAGTAAATAACAAGCAAATCTGTCCATACCTGGCAAGGCTCTGAGTCAATGCAAAGCTGGCTGTGGTTTAACCTGAGGCTTCCTGGACCCCCGGGAATTCGATTCCAAGGCTCAGAGACGCCTTGGTGCCTCCTAATGTGATAAATTGAGACCCATCTGATGGAGACATTCTGATAGGCCATCAACATCTTTCCCCCCAGCTCCAGTTTTCCATCTTGGCCCAGCTGAGAATGTAGCTCATTTAGGAATTCTTCCCAATTAACTCCATCCCTCTCTGCGACCCCAGCAAGGGCTTTGTTAAATCGAAGTCTTCCCTCAGCAGCACTCTATGCTTATTCCTAACACAGCACTGAACCTTCCAGACTATAAACGGCTCTGCTTGTCCATCTCCCACAATAGACTATTCGTTTTCTGAGGGGGGCACTATGTCCTACTCAGCATTTATCCCAGTGCTTGGCACACAGTAGATGCTCAAATGCCTGTTGAATACATGGATTAGTTATTAAAGATCCTGCAACCACAATTAGTGCCAGAGCCCCTCTCAAGGATTTCACTGAGCACATTGAACTTATAAATCATAAAGAGCTTTTCTAATGAGAAGAAATAGACAAGAATGCCTACATAAAAATTTCAAACTTCCTGATGGCAAGAGACACATAAACAAAATTTAAAAGGGAAGTGATCAACCGGAAGAAAATATTTACAAAGCAAAAAAAGTTTAAATCTTTAACATATAAAGAATTCCTAAAAATCAGTATCAAAAGATGCATAATGTAAGAGGGGAAGGAAGGTTCTAAAAGGGCAATTCACAGAAGAAATGCGAACAGCTAAAATGCAAAAAGATGTTTAACGTCTTCGATAATTAGGGAAATGCAAACTATAATGTCTATCAATTAGCAAAGATATTAAAAGCGTAGTTACTCAGGTGTAGCTCTGGTGCAAAGAAATGGACACCCTCACACAGCACTGGTGGACGTGTAAACCAGAATGACCTTCCTGAAGGGTAATTTGTCAACATTCATCAAAATTTTAAATATGTGCTCCCTTAAATTGCATAATTCCACTTGTAGGAACATATATTACAGAGATACGACTGGCATGTGTACACAAAGATGCGCATACAAATAACTGTTGCCAATCTTCTTTCTTTCTTTCTTCTTTTTTTTTCTTCTTCTCCCTAAAGCCCCCCCAGTACATAGTTGTATATTTTAGTTGTGAGTGCCTCTGGTTGTGCCATGCAGGATGCCACCTCAGCGTGGCCTGACCAGTGGTGCCATGTCTGCGCCCAGGATCTGAACTACCGAAACCCCGGGCCGCCGACGCTAGGCACGCAAACTTAACCACTCGGCCACGGGGCTGGGCCCCGGATCTATTAAATTTAATGAGGTCACGCTAGATGTGTTAATCTGTCTATGTTATATAGTTTTAAAAAATTGGTTACTGAACAATATAATAACTGATTTAATTTTTTGAAAAAATATGTATATTTCTTTGTGGAGATTTGCATAAGCACCCCCAAAAGTTCTAAAATGATACACTCCAAGCTATTAACAAGCTGTTTATTTCTGGGACTGGAAATGGAGTGAGCAAGAAAAAACTTTTCCTTTTAACTCTATATTTGTCTGTACTATTTAAATTTGTTGCAGTTTATGTTGCTTTGCAATATACAAAAAAAGCAAGGAAGTTTTTAAAAAATTCTATCATATCTTTTCTTAGCTGTGTTGCTATTCTTTGTAGAACTAGGCAGAATGTTAAAAAAAAAGAGAGAGAGAGAGAGAAAGACTGACGCTGGACAGAAAGGACCCTGGTTTGAGAGTGCTGCATCCCCAGGAACTCCTCAGCAACACCCTCTTGTCCTCATATGCCCAACACCAGGCAAAGGTACTTTGATAATTGCTTGTCCAACTTTTTGTTGAAATTGTCAGTATTTAGCTCATGAGATTCAGTGATATAGTCTCTTCCCTTGAGGAGCTTACAAAGTCCAGTGAGGAGATCAACAATAAACAGGTAGAACTTGGGCCCGGCCGGTGACGCAGCGCTTAAGTTTGCACGTTCCACTTCAGCGGCCTCAGTTCACCGGTTCGGATCCCGGGTGTGGACATGGCACTGCTTGGCAAGCCATGCTGTGGTGGGCGTCCCACATATAAAGTAGAGGAAGATGGGCACGGATGTCAGCTCAGGGCCAGTCTTCCTCAGCAAAAAGAGGGGGATTGGCAGCAGATGTTAGCTCAGGGCTAATCTTTCTCAAAAAAAGAAAAAAAAGAAGAACTAGCCAACCCATAATGAGGGACAGGTGTGCCGCGATGATGGCATGACGGAGGCCTGGATAGATGAACACAAGTCGGCCAGGGAAAGCCAGGGAAGGCTTCACCAAGCCGGAAGCTCATAAACTGAGACTCAGACATTGAGTAGAATTTTTTTTCAGGTAATTAAAAATGTAATTTTTGATGAAATTTTATATAATTAAAAGTAAAATTGTTTTTTGCATAAAACCATTAAAGAATTTGAGACAAAAGTAAATACATTAATTGAATACAAAGTGAAAGAGAGAAAGGTAGATGACTTCCAAGCTCTCTTCTGACTTTAGAAACGACCATTTTGATCACTTGCAGCCTTTGCTGAGCACCTGCGGCGCGGTCAGCTCGGCACGGGGTGTGGGGCCAGGAGGGATGACAGAACTATGTGCCGTGGTCTCAGTCCTTAAGAAGTTTACAACCTCGGTAAGGGAGCCAATTAATGCACAAAAAGCGTGTACCTAGCAGTGCCGAGCGCAGTAGGCCATTCCAAATATCAGCCTACTGGCATTACGTAACTAGGCCCTAAATTGTATGGCACAGACTCCAAAGATGATGGCCATAAACAATCAACCGAAACCCAAGACGCACTCTTCAGATTTGTAAACTGATGTGCAGGATGCAATATTCAGCTATATTTAGTAACACTTTCAATGAATCTATTTTTTAAAATAGTAAAGTTATATGAAATTTAAATTCTGGCAAAAATATACATAAAATATGTGAGTCTTTAATTATTGTAGGCACTACACATGTTGGTCATAAAACAAAGCCGTCAGTACCCCTGGAGGAGTCAGGAGCAGAATGATGGAGTGCGACTTGATCTGGGCCTAAAATGACATGCAGGATTTGGATAACGGAAGAGATTGGGAAGAACCTCAGAGGCAGGAAGACCACCACCAAGGGTCACCGGATTCTCTTCCATTCTGAATGACTTAATGATCCCACGTGTTCTTATTACCCTTGCTCCCCGTCCATAAAATGCCCAGGCATAAATAAAGTTTGCTTTTGAAAATCCTTGTCAGTGCTATAGAAGGAAACAGACACTTGCTGGTTTACCAAGGCTGAGGCAGGCGGGAAGCCCATTGGGGCACCAAGGATTTCCATCGACTGTACATTCGAAGGTTCAGAACTTTTGCTTTCTGGTCTCTCATTAGTCTGAGTTGTAAACTATTTGTTTCTAAGAGGAAAAAGTATTAGGAGAAAGCAGCATTTCCAAAAGTCTTAAAGACTGCGGGAGGTGAGTTTACAAAGCAGATGGAAGTGTACTAGAAACTAGAACTTTGGAATAGGCAGTGGGGACATGAGCTGGGGGAGGCTGAGGGAAGGGAGGAAAACCAACTCTTGTTAAGTTTACGGCCAATTAACATTTGCCTTACTTCAGACCCCACTGTTCAGCCAGGGCTTCTCAATATTAAAGGCAGCTCTTTGAACAATAGACTCCTTTTTCTTCCTGCAGTTCACAGCTGTCAGAGATCATTTAACTCCCAATATGTTTCCAAAAAGTGATGCCTTTAATGGGCAGCACAAACCCTGAGGTTCGAGCACGTGCAGCTCGCCGCAGACGCGTAATGCTGGGGCATCGCTCGCACCTGTCAGGGTCCAGGGGGGAGGCCTAAGTAAATAATGCCCTAAACTGCATTTAGAAAAAGAACAGAAGAAAGAAAAGGGTCGGGGGTGAGATGAGAGAACAGATGAGGGAGACAGCCAGAGGGAAAGAGAAGGGAAGATGGGAAGTGATACAAGGATAAGTAAAAGACAGACAGATTAAACTTCTGCCATAGAAGTTGAAAAAGTGTTAATGAAAGCTTCAATTCCCTTCTTAAAGTAGAGCATTTCCATTCAAATGGGAGCATAGTCATAAAGGAACATGTTAAATCTCATGTGTCAGACCTAAACAAATTTCCTAGTTATTAGGAGTTCAACCAGTACTCTTATTATCTCAACACAGTTTTTTTTTTAAAGATTTTATTTTTTTCCTTTTTCTTCCCAAAACCCCCCAGTACATAGTTGTATATTCTCAGCTGTGGGTCCCTCCAGCTGTGGCATGTGGGATGCCATCTCAGCGTGGCCTGATGAGCAGTGCCATGTCCGTACCCAGGACTCGAACTGACGAAACACTGGGCTGACTGCAGCAGAGCGCACGAACTTAACCACTCGGCCAGCCCCCTCAACACAGTTTAATTTTAATTTCCAATTTGTTTTTCTTCTTCTACAACAGGTCCAGGTATCACGTGTACTGATTTTTCTGTTTCTCTGAGTACTTTCAATTGCCTCACTGTTCTCCAAGACCAATAAAGCCAGTGGTGTGATGTTCCTCCCTTTGAGCTGGGCCTCTGCATTAGAAAGATAAACCCAATACGGTTATTAAAGACCAACTTGAAACCTAAGAAAAAGGCTCACGCTTTTAATTAAGCAAGGGTAACCTGCAAGATTCAAGTTTTTGTGAGCTCAGCAGTGTTTGTAAAAATATAAGAATCTTAAAAATCTCCCTTTCAAATGAATAGTCAAAAGTAGCAAAATTGGCTTCAAATCATGACGGTAAGTAAAATTCCAAATGCATAGAAATTTTAAATGTAATCTTAAAAACAGTTAACCCTTAAAAACTGAATTTATTGAAGAGTGTCACCTAACTATTTTCTTAAGGAATATCTATATTTGTAATAAAATCATAGAAAGCTTAGCAACACAGAAAAGTTCTGAGAAGTAAACAACTTACCCCAAATGTTACCAACCAGAAGTAAGCAATGTGAAGAGTTCACAAATACTATTACCGCAGAATCTCTCTGAAAAACAGACAGCTAAAAAATGATTGTTATACGTCAACGCCATCTCAACAAAGCTGGGAAAATAAAATAAGCAATGAATAAAAACTCGATAGATCGATAGACAGACACAGATAGACAGATAGACACAAAGGCAAATAATTATTTCATTAGAATGAAATGATGCAATATGTGCCCATTTTAAATATTTAATCTTTTTTTTTTCTGCTTTATCTCCCCCAACCCCCCCGTACATAGTTGTATATCTTAGTTGCAGGTCCTTCTAGTTGTGGGATGTGGGACACCACCTCAACATGGCCTGACCAGCGGTGCCATGTCCGTGCCCAGGATCCGAACCCTGGGCCGCTGCAGCAGAGCGCGCTAACTTAACCACTTGGCCGCAGAGCCGGCCCCAAAATATTTAATCTTATTTTATACACATTTACTAAAGGAAACAGAAATGATGTAAAGCTGAGGAAATTGCAGAATTTTCCATAAATGTCTCTTTGCCATCTATGATTAAGAAAGAGATTAAGTCACTAGCAGCCTAGAATCATCATTTGTTGCTGGCAGTTTAAAATATATACTTTATTTTTCGACAGTTTGGATTGATTTCCTGCCAGAAAAGATGAGGCCCTCTTTCACTTCCTCCTGCCTTCCCCACCCCTCCTAATTTTTGTCGCTTTATGTTATTTTTATATTGTCAGGATCTGGAACATTTACACAAACCACAATTCCCCCATTAGTCTCTTCCTAGATCTAAGTTTGAATGGCTTCTTGCTCACGACTCGTCTTTCCACCACCGCCTCTCCATTCTTGAGTTCTTTATTTTGATTCATCCCTTGCCCCACATTATTTTTTACAATGTAGGGAAACAACTTTCTTTGTAAAATTTATTAGAAGTTTTTCAGTTTAATGCAAATCATGGGACTTGGGTAAATGTGATTGTGCATTTAGTGAGAGTTAGGAAAACATAATCTGCTCAGGCGCCTCGGACGTTAAACCCAGCAGGTCCCTGGAGATGCAGTGTTTGCGAGGACTTGCTGTACTCCGAAGGGAAGCCAGGCAGAAAACTGCAGGGGCCGACAGAGAGGCCGAGAGGGTGGGAGGAAGGTTCCAAAGCAGGGGGAGGGGAGACATCGGCCACAGCCAGCCTCTTCAGAAGTCCCAATTAGGCAGCCAGTGCCTCTCGCAGGGGGAGTGAGGTCGGCCTGGTGTGTTGGTCATTCAGAGGCCAGCAGGACGACTTGGAGGGGTGATTCGTCTCCTCTTCATGCCATCTCTGCTTAGACTTTTAAAATTTACCTCAAACTCCGCCTGTCGAAAACTGAACACCCCACCCTCCCCTGCCCATCAGGACTTCCTCACATCGTCCCTACTCAAGTGGGGAGGCGTCCTCACCCCTCGCAGTCACGCAGCCACAGACTTTCTCCCCCTTACTCCTGCATCCTACATCCAATCCACTTTCGCCTTCTCCACTGTCACCATCCTAACCAGCATGATTTCATGGGTGACAAGTTATGGCTCTTCCTCATTCCATCCTCCAAAATATAGAAATGTACCTGTGAAGCAGCACTTGCATGGCTAAATGGCCTAATAAAACTTTTAAACTATTGTGAATATTTTATTTTGAAAGGCAGATGTCTCAGTTTTCCATGAAAGAGAAATCCTATGAACAAGAAACAAGATTTAGAGTCTCGACTAGGGGGTCAGTAACTGTTTTTGTGAAGGGACAGATAGTAATTATTTTCTACTTTGCAGGCTATACAGGCTCTGTTGCAATGGCTCAACGCTGCCATTGACAGGAGTGCAAAAGCAGCCATAGATAACATGCAAACGAATGAACGCAGCTGTGCTCCAACAGAACTTCACGTATAAAAGCAAGGGGGGACATTCCAAAAAGAATTAACACCAATCCTTCTCAAACTCTTCCAAACATAGAAAAGAAGGGAACATTCTGTGCGATCAGTAAGGGTCTAATATATAGAATACATAAAGAACTCTTTCAACTCAACAACAAAAAACAACGCAAAAGTTAAACATAGAATGACCCAGTGATTCCACGCCAAAAGAACTGAAAACAGATTCCAATAAGTACATGCACACACATGTGCATAGCAGCATTATCACAACAGCCAAAAGATGGAAACAACTCAAACGCCCATCAACAGAAGAAGGAACAGACGAAGTGTGGCGTGCACATACAAGGAAGCACTGATTCCTGCCACAACATGGATGAACCTCAAAACAGTAGGCTACAGGAAATAAGCCAGACACAAGAGGTCATATACTGTATGACTCTATTGATATGAAATAACCAGAATAGGCAAATTAATAAAGACAGAAAGCAGCTTGGTGATTGTCAGAAGCTGGGGCGTGGGAGGAACAAACCAGTTAACAGGTAAGGGGTTTCCTTCTGGGGTGACACAAATGTTTTGGAAATAGATAGACATGGTGGTTGGGCAACATTGTGAATGTCCTAAATGCCACTAAATTGTTCACATTAAAATGGTTACTTTTATGTTATGTGAATTTTACCTCAATGAAAACAAAAATGAAACAGCGGTAGATTTGGCCATGCACGCTGGTTAGCTGAGGCCTGGTCTAGACGATGCCAGGAGTGCACAGCTTGCTTTAACAGTCCCGTTCTGGGTGGCACTGAGACTAGCAGTTCTAAGGTAATCCATCACAAAAGCACTTCCTCTCTCCACGTTCAACACGACTATAATTCCAGGTGACTGCAGAGCTGATGGAGCCGAAGACTAAACACACAAACACACACTCATACATGCATACTCACACACATGTACACATCCCTGGGGAGTCCCAGAATTCTCCTCACTGAGATGGAGCACTGAGAAGAACACACACAGAGAAATCAGTCCCGGCATTCAAGGCACGAGAAATCCAGAAAGTGAATGTTCACATGAAAACTGAAAAAAATGTAAACTTCAAGAAACCCATCAGCCTTTCCGGACAGAGGCCACAGGTGCATCTTAGAGCACTGACGAGCGGGGAATAGTTGTAGCTTGTCTTGCGTCAGCCCACGAGGATGCTTACATCAGCCACAGCATTTAGGACACAGATCTGACAGGGTGTGTCTTGAGGGTCTGCAGAGACCTCGGACCCAGAGAACAGCCTGGGGCTATGGCGTCACTTCTGACCTTCCTGCTTAACACGTACTGTACACTACATGCCCAAGCCAGAAACCTGGTGGCCGTTCTCCACTCCTCCCTTTCCTTCACTCCCCTCACCCACCCAAGCGCCATGCTCTCATACCCCTTAATCTCTCCTAAAGTTATCCATTTCTGGCACTCCTCTTGGTGCTGTCAGAGTTCAGCACAATTACCTCTCAGCTAGACTGTTGCAACAGCCACCTTGCTGGGCCTCCTCACTCCAATGCTGTCCCCTCCAATGCGTGTTCCTTATTCCAGCTTCAATGTGCTTTCTAAGACACAAATTTGAGATTTAATGTAACTGTTAAGAACTCAGGCTCAGGGTCAGTATGTCTGGGTTCGAGTCCTCAGTCCATCACTTTCCAGCCCCACGACCTTGGACAAGTTACTTCTTGTTATAGGCAGAGTTGTATCCACCCCCCCAAATTCATATGTCGAAAGCCTAACCCCAAGTACCTCAAAATGTGACTGTATTTGGAGATGGGGTCTTTGAAGAGGGAATTAAGGTTAAATGAGGTCATTAGTGTATTAGGGTATTAGTGTCATTCTGGGTATTTATCCAAAGAAAATGAAAACACTTACTTGAAGAGATATCTTCAGCATTATTTACAACAGCCAACACATGGAAGCAACCTAAGTGTCCACTGATGGATGAATGGATAAAGAAATTGTGGTATATATACACAACAGAATATTACTCAGCCATTAAAAAAAGAATGAAATCTTGTCATTTGCCACAACATGGATGGACCTCAAGGGCATTGCGCTAAGTGAAATGCGTCAGACAGAGGACAACAAACACTGTATGATCTCTCATATGTGGAATGTAAGACAAAAAAACAAAAACAAGCTCACGGATACAGAGAACAGATTGCTGGTGGCCAGAGGTGAAAGGTGGAAAGGAGGAAGAAATGGGTGAAGGGAGTCAAAAGATAAAAAGGAAAAAAAGACAAAAACAAAGAAATTATGGTGACACAGAAAGAATATGGAAACGGGAGTCAGAGGACTTCGATCTGACTCTCAACCCACGTGACCATGAACAGATCCTTTTGCTGCTTCCTGCCTCAGTTTCCCTATCTGTAACATGGAGATAATGATAATATTTACCCCGAGAGGTGGCCATGAGTCTTATTAATGAAGACAAAAATAATATAAGAAAGGATGTGTGAAATGTTTCTAAGAGAGTAGATCTTAAAAGTTGTAATCACAAGAAAAAGAGTTTTGAAACTATGTATGGTGATGGATGTTAACTAGATTTATTGTGGTGATAATTTCTCAATATATACAAATATCAAATCATGTACACTCGCAACAAATACAATGTTATGTGTCAATTATTAAAATAAACAAAGAGGCATTAAGTTAAAATGAGGTCATTAGGGCGGCCCTAATCCAGTATGACTAGTGTCCTCCTTAGAAGCGGAGATGTGGACACAGACTGTCTCAGAAGGAAGACCATGTGCAAACGGAGGAAGACGGCCCTCCACGAGCCAAGGAGAGAGGCCTCAGAAGAAACCAGCCCTGCCGACACCTTGACCTTGGACTTCCAGCCTGCAGAACAGCGAGGAAATAATGTCCCTTGTATAGGCCATCCAGTCTGTGGTACTTTCTTATGTCAGCCTTAGCAACCAATGCACTTCTCTAAAGCCGTGGTCTTCTGCATTGACAAAGTGGAAACACAGTTACTGTGACTGGCTATTCAGTGTAATTCTCAAATTCTTGACAGCCATGGCAAAACTGGAAACATGTCAGTGAGAGAACGAATTAGTCCAAAATGCTTGATGTTGAATTTAAAGAGGAACATCATGCGACTGTTTGGGGGGTCTCCAGGCTCGCGTTCCAGGCTGGCTTAGTCAGCGTTTATCTGGGGGAATGGCCGAGCGCAGCTTGAAATTCCAGGTGCCGGTGTGTGCTGCGGAGGTGGCAGGAGAAGCCACGGCGAGTGTCCTCTGGGCTAGGGCGTGAGGGGTACAAGGGCCACCTGCGGGGGACACACCTCATCAGGAGTGTGGAGATGGGCCTCAGACGAAAGGCATCTGCTGCCCTCAGGCACATTCTTGGCATTTCATTTGAGAAGAAAGCCTGACGGCCAACATGTCAGGAACGTGCTTGTAAATAACGAATTCCTTAGAGGTACTGATCACATCTCATCCTCTTGTCCAAAAAGCTTGCAGTCCCCTCTTTGAAGCTTACGGACACATCCTAGGGCTTCTCCTCTCAAATATAACACGGTTCCCCTCTTGCAATCATTTTGAAACGTGCGGCCATCCACGGGAGGCTTGGCCCTCAATGCCAGCACTCTGCCAAGCTCCCATCCAGAGTGCTGCGGGAAAGGGCCGGCTGCCTCCCACTGAGAGCACAGCTGAGGATACCGGGTCGGAATCATTCATTCACTCACTCACTCATTCATTCATTCAACAAATATTTAAAGAGTTATTTCATGGTACAGAATCTGTGCTAGCGATCCAATTATGAATCGCACACAACCCCTCCAGGAGTACAGGGTCTGCTGGGCAAGTCTGATAAGCCGTGGACAGGTCTTATTCAGGGTGATCCACGGTATCATAAAGTCAAAGATGGAGGCAGATGGGGAGGACACGCCTTTCAGCAGAGGGCAGAAGCGGGCTGACAGACCCCTCAGGACGATAATATCTGAGCTGAACAGTAGCTCTGAAGATGGGAGGAAGCAAACTGCCAAATTTTACTCTAATATTCAGCACAGTGGCAGAGAGCATAGTCCTGGGCTCTAAAGTTGATTATGTGGGTGTGGATCCTGGCTCTGCCCCTCACCAGCTGTGTGACCTTGGGGTAGTTAATTAACCACTCTGTGCCTCAGTTTCCTCATCTGTAAAATGGGAGCAGTTAAATAAGTTAATATATATAAATAGAATGTTGACACAATGTATATAAATATATAGAGAGAGAAACATACATAAAATAAATAAAAATATGTAGACCAGTGCCTGGCAGAAAGTAATTGCTACATCAGAACTCGTGATATATGGTTATCAATATGAGTTGCTTCAAATATCTTTGGGAAGCAGTTTGAGTAGAAATTGCAAACGTATGATAATTTTAGTAAAATATAGTTACTCTAGTAACTGGACAAATTTGATCCAGGACCCCATGGCACAAACACACACATACATCCACACACACACACAAACACAAAAGCTAAATTTACCTTGGAAGCAAGACTGCAGGAATCTCACCTTCAGCATGAATTCCTTCTATCCTAGAATCTGTGATTGGCATTGCTGCAAAATCTATGTTTACTAGACAGCTACCAATCCTCAAATTTCACGATGTTTGAATAATTTGGGTCTCTAAGGGGACTTGTGGTTTAACAAGCCAAAAAAGAGAATAATGTGTCTCTATCTGAACACTGTTGGAAGGGTAGCACCTTATGCTAAACGTGGGAACAGACTTCAGACTGCGTTGGCAAAAAGTCACAGATCCTGACATCTGTCGCAAACACTACCTCCCACAACTATCTGCTTGGCAACAAAAACATCAAAACAGTTAACAGTCAATAAAAACTTCTTTGGGTGGGTCAGGCCTTCTTTGTTCTCTTGAAGTGCTTGAAGTAACAAAGTATTTGATTCGTGAATCAAAACTCATTTTCTGGGTGACATGCTGTGTCCGGCTCCATGGGTCCTGTCTAGGGAACTGGCGGCGGACGCCATGGGCCCAGGTTCTGCTCACAGAACTCAGTCACGCAGCGGATGATGTGGCAGGTCAACAGGCAATTGCCACGTTGCCTGAGTCTCGCCCGCCTGGCTGGGAGAAGTCATAACAGACGTGTGAGCTCAGGTATGACACTTACTCTCAAGCCACAATGTGCATTTCCAGTCTGAGCCGTGGTTTGCAGCACACTCACATTTTGTGCTATGTCTGCCAGTCACAGAAAGCTGGGTGAGAGGCAAAAATAAACCTATTAGCCACTTCTAATGGCTGAGTTCATATTTTCAGTGAAAACACTTGGGTTCTCCATGACACTAACTCATCTACTGCTCCACTTTCTCCCCCTCCTTTCAAAACCTTCTTAGACCCTTGGAGCTGACGCCTTTGTTTATATGGTTTAATTAAGACTATTGATCAAGTAAGGGGGAGTTTTTGAGCTCCAGCTCTTTCTGATAGAAATTACAGCATAGCTGGAAGTAAAGTCACATTAAAATTAGCTTTTGCAAGCCTTAAAATACTAAATACGGTACTTAAAAAAAGTATGTGATGATGCAAACTGAAGTCCTCAATGCCATGATGCAGCCTTACCCAGCATGCACTAGGGAGGGAAGAGGTGGTAAGTGGAGGGGGTAAGGTTTGGAATGAGCCTTGAAGGATAGATAACGCATGCATGCGTAAGAGATGGAAAATCTTGTCTCGTGACTCAGGGAAGGAAAAGTGCCGACAGTCAGAAATGGAAGATCAAGTAGCAAAGATCTGAAGCTGGAAATGAGCTTGGCATGCCTGTGGAAGCAGAGAAATCAGACCAGAGCCGGGGGCCTCTCCAAAGGAGGGGCAGGCAGGGCAGAGCCACCACTCTCTGATGTGTCCACTCGTGCACGCATTGAAATGTCTTCCCCACAGCACCACATAAAACTCAACTATCCCAAGTCCTCGAGTAATGGGAATCCTTTCTCTACATTCAATGGTTGGGAAGTAATGTTCATAATTATAATCCATATTGCTGATTCTGTATCACGAAGTGGAAATAAGTGTTTATACATTTATACCCTTCTGTTTTCCAAAGTATATTAAAGATAGATGGCAAAGATAATATAAAGTACAATGAAAGAGAATTAGATAAGAGAAATAATGAAGAAAAACACCAAAGGTATGTATTAAATGGAGCCAGAAATAAGCTTAGTACTAATTATATGTCACTTGGGGCCATAAATTTGTCTTCTGGCAGCATGAAGAGAGAAGCTTGATGGTTACAGCAAAGTGATCACTTAATCCATCATAGTCACACATATCGTTAAAGCCATTAGAAGCATTAGGAATCATCCATGTCCAACCCTGTCATTTCAAGACGTGGCAGGTAGGGCTCCAGACCCTATGAGGACGATCACAGAGCTAGTCAGGGCAGAACAGAAATCCACTTTCAGTATTGTGGAAATTACTCCCAGAGAGCAGATTAAAAATGAGAAGTGAACCAATGAATAAAGGTCGCCTTCTGATGGATTTGGAACCTCCTTCAAGAGCAGTCAGATTTCTTCTGCAAAGGCTGCCACTGAGATGTGAATTAAGGAGCCCTGTAAGTTCCTAATTAGATTACCATAATTGTTGCTATGCTCAACTACAAAACCTGAAAGAATGTTTGAAATCCCGCACAGTCTTTATGAGATAGTGTGTTTCTTGTACATCATTTGGCCTCAGCAATGAACTGCGTCTGCTGATTTCACACTCTCCAGTGAGCGCACAGGCATATCCATTTTCTGGTACTTGGGCACAGGCATTTTCTTTTTGGGTTTTTATTCATTCTAGGGAGTATGGCAGCCACATATCCTCACTCTGGTGGAGAAATATGTTTCGCTAAAGCTATAATTTACTACTTGGGGTCACTCCACTCGTAACAAAATGGTGACTTTACAGGAAAGACCTCATTACAACCACTTTGTTCAACTTTGTTGTTGTAATGAGAGAATAAAAGAATAATATTTAATACTTGCTGGAGACACTGGTATAACTGCAATGTCTAATTGAGCTAATAAAAGGAAAGAAATGTGGCATCATGCCCATGTGATGAAGATAAGACTAAACATAATCAACAAAAGTGGGCCACAAAGACATCCTGAGAGTCAGAAGGTGGAAGTGACGCAGCAGCCATATTACCACTACACTTGAAATGGCAGTGTAAGGCTCTTAGGCTGTCCTGCAGCTCACATCATTGACCCAGGGCAGCGGCCAGGCCCTAGCTGCTCCACTGTCCCCAGATCCTCCTGGTCCACGCCCCGGGCCAGGGGCATGCTGTGCTCAAGATCACCCCATCGTTGAAGCTGGAAGTGATGAGGGTTCTAGTTCATCCTTGCGGTTTCTAGCTCCTGCTTGTGGTGCCAGTTTGTCCTTGTTCTTCCCCACTTTTATCTGCCTTCCCTTCCAGCTTCTCCAACATCAGATGCAAAGACCAGTTAGTCAGCAACCACGATTGCATAGGGTGAAATCTCTCTAAAAACTCTCCAGTGGTATTTGCCCCTCTTCGCACGAGATAACACTGTTCTCCGTAGAATCAACAGCCCTTATTCTTCTAACGTGGGAGTTTTCTCTTCTTTTAGAGTTTCTGCAATTGTGTGGGGTATTTTTAACTGAAAAAAAAGCATTATAATATAATTAAGGAATACTTTGAAAAATGGGGGAAAAAATCCCTAACGTATGATTCCTTGTCTCCAACATGCCAAATGTTTTGTCTTTTATCTTATAATCTACAATTATAAAACTGCATGTGAGGCAGTTGATGGTTTATTTTAATCAGTTTGGGCTATAACAAAATATCACAGCTGGGTGGCTTATAAACAAAAGGAATTTATTTCTCATGGTTCTAGAGGCTGGAAGTCCCAGATCAGGGTGCCAGCATGGTCAGGTTGTGGCGAACGTCCTCTTCTGGGTTGCAACCTGCCCACTTCTCACTGTGTGCTCACACGGTGGAGCGGGTAAGCTAGCTCTCCGAGGCCTTTTCACAGAGGCACTAATCCCGTTCACGATGGCTTCATCTCCATGACCTAAGCACCTCTGTAGGGGAGGAGGACATTTCCTCTCCCCAAATGTGGGTTCGTCTGGCCGGAGAATGAATTAAATTCACATGAGACAGAATAGCAAGAGAAAATTAAACAAAGCTTTATGAGGAACCATGGCCCGGGGCCTTTCTTCCCGAAGGAAGAAAGGGCTCTGAAGAAGTGGGGTGCACATAGTGGTTATATACCCCCAAACAGGGTGTTTCACATGTGACTGAAAATGTCCCTCCCACAATAGTCACAAGATTGCCCTGTCGGCACAGTGCTTGATGGACACAGCAGGTAGTGGTCTGCTGTCTCAGAGGGCGTAGCAGGAGGCAAATCTATTGTCTGGAGCTGGGCGGTTACAGGTGAGCACAGCAATCAGTTCCTAGCCTAAGGAAAGATGCTTAATCCTTAAGGAGATGCCAATGTTGGGAGGCGGAGGGAAGTCAGTTACAGGAGGTTACCAGACTAGCACAATAAAATGCAGATTTAAGTCCTTGCCTTTGGTATTGATTAAGAGTTTCTAGAGAGAACATCATCTCCTTTCTTCTTCCTGGTACAGAGAGGGAGGCACCTTTTCAGATAGAGATTTACCTTACAAATGTAAGTGTCCTAACAAAGGGCAAGTTCCATTCCTCCTTCCCTGTCCCAGTTTATCAAAAGCAATCAGCCTCAAATAATCTTGATGCCAAAGAGACATATCTTGGGGTGGCCAATTTCAGGTCCCCACACCTCCATCACTTTGGGCGCTGGATTTTTAACGTATGAATTTAATGAGGGACACAAACATTCAGACTATAGCAGGGCTCATAAGTTTTAAGGAAAATTTCCTTGTAGAAAGTTGTTCATCACCACTGCCTAGGAGAAAAGGTTCCCAACACGCACAGGGTGGTCACAAATTAATAAGATATCTTTGTGTGCTTTGTATCAACCCTTACAGTCATATTTCACTAGCTTTATTAGACAATCTGCAGAGGAAGTTCCATGTGCCCACGCACTGTTTGGTTTATAAGGCTATGTATACAAGATTTCTTTGAAGACTTTTTTGTTTGCCCTTACCTGACCAAGTTGTCCAAATGACAGAATCACATTCTATTACATGTTTGCTGTGCCCAGATTTTGGTTTCCAAATACCATTTCCCCCTAACAGGAACCAGTGCTCCTTGGAGAAATGACTTATTCTGGGTCTGGCACAACAAACGTAGAAGAGGAACCTAGAACCTCTGTCACCCCAGAGATCCAGGAAGCTACTGAGACTACTGGGCTGTTTCAAAAGAAAAGGGAACCAACTCAAAGTGGTTCCTACTGGCCAAAGACAAAATAATTTGAGCACCGAAAAGAATAATGACATGGAGGAGATGAGAATATGTCAAATAGGCCACTTAAGCAAAAGTATTATTTTGAGCTAAAGGCAATTGAGAAACAGCAGATACAGGAAAAGCTGTTTACCCTCCCTAGCTTCCTAAAGGCGGGACAAAAGTTTCCCTTTGTGAAAGTGTCCCTCTCTCATGCCAGGAAGGGAAGAACAACCTTTATCCCCGGAGGTGGAGATAGTAAGAAGACGGGCTGTACAAACAAACCTTACTGAAGCAACCCTTACCTTCCATTTATTTCCCTCATATTGCTGCCTTCCCACAATTTACCACCCCAGAAGCCCAAGGTCCTTTTCCTTTGTCTTGTCAATGCCCCCAAATTTACTGCCCTTTGTTAAAATGATACATAAACCCACAGGTCTAACTGCCTCTTTGGATCTTCACTTCCTTTTCTTAGAGACCACCCTGTGCATACAGAATAACCCTTTTCTTCTGTTAATCTGTCTCTTATCAGTTTGACTCACCGAACCTAAGAGGGTAAAAACGTTTCTCCTCCTCTACCACTGCAATAGCTTGAGGCTACCAATTATATTAAAAACTCATAAATTCACCATGATACTAAAAATAGTAAGAGTAAACATTGGTCCCTTCTGGAGGACGCTCGGGAACCAGCTTATTATTCTGAAAACTGGTAACTAAAGAGAAATGGGCAGGCTTCCTCTACCCTTCTCGTTCAATCTGTTTTTCAAGACAACCAAATAGGTGATGAAGGAATTGTAGCCAATAAATACAAAAGCAATCACAGAATTAGAAAATCGCCATTTGACAGCCCTTAATGATCATCAGTGGTTGCTAAAACCAGTAGATGAAAGACTGACAAGGAACTGTATACTGAGCAAAGGAGGCTGACGGCACCTGGGCTACTGAGCAACATCAGCATCACATGGAAAAAGGCCACCAAAGAGTAGTTACCTTCTGAGGGGAAGAGGTGAGAAGGACAGAGCCCCACCTATGAAATATTCTAGCTGCAAAATTGAACCTGAATCTAATCAAGGCTCCACATGAAATTGACAATTCACAGGAAACACAGGGGCTAGAAGCACATGACAAAGGACACCAGAGGCTACAATCATCAAAATCCAGAATGTGAGAAGTGTGACAGAACATTTCCCCCAGGTTGGATGCCTTGGGGTCATCTATGACTCTTTCAAGACATCAACCTTTCTTCTTAATGCGCCTCCAAACCATAGTATTATTCCTTTGCTATCTCTGTTAAATGCACTGTTTCTCTTTTTATTTTATTTTATTTTTTTTAAGATTGGCACCTGAGCTAACAACTGTTGCCAATCTTCTTTTTTTCTGCTTTTTCTCCCCAAATCCCCCCAGTTCGTAGTTGTATATTTTAATTGTGAGTTCCTCTAGTTGTGGTATGTGGGACGCTGCCTCAGCATGGCCTGACCAGCAATGCCATGTCCATGCCCAGGATCCGAACCAGCGAAAACCTGGGCCGCTGAAGCAGAGCGCACAAACTTAACACTCAGCCATGGGGCCAGCCCCTAAATGCACTTTTCTCTTCCTTCCCATGAACTGTAACAAATTTACTCTTGTCCTTATGAGCAATCTTTTCCTTTTTATAGTGTTTATCACACTTTTTAATTAAATAGCAATATCTGTGTTTGTTTAGTTTGTGTCTCCCTCTGTCCATCCTAAAAGCTCCGTGAAGGCAAACAGCATGACTCTCTCGTTCTTACCTGTTACCCTGACATCTATTAAATGTATCATAATCATATGTTCCGTGACTGAAAGCTCGATTGAATAAATGAACAAATGCACCAGCCTTCCGGACCACAATGTTAATTCCAGACATTTTTCCCCTTTCAATTCATCCTATAAACCGCTACCACACAAATGTCCCATAAAAATTACAATTATCCTATTACTTGAGTGACTTCCTTTCATCTATAGCATCAAGCTGAACTTCTCTGCTTCACTTTGAGGGCTGCAAAATCTGGCCCATCATTCCTTTCCTACCCAAAGACATTTCCCACCAGCCCCCAACTTTTCTGCTCCATGGCGTCCCATCCCTGCCACCCTCATCCCCAAGGCAGCCCTTTGCTGGAGCTGCAGCCATGCCAGTGGCGGATTCCCTCCTTCCTTCTCTCTGATTATCTGAATCCAACTCATTTCCAAAAACTCCTCTACAGTATCTTCTCCAGCTTCTCCAGAAGCTATCCATATTTCCCAGAGGCCAGAACCTCAGAGTGAATCAAGTCAAGTCAATCCTTTTCATGTTCATCTGATAAAACAGAATACAAAAGAAGTGAAGTGGCAGCTCCAAGCTACTTAGAAAGACAGATCAAAGCCCTGTGTACCAGCTCCCAGTTCAATGCCTCTTCACTCCACACCCAAGGGTCCTGCCTACCCTGTGAGTTGTTCAAGGACAGTATATTTCGCTGTGTTCTCCAGAGTGGTAGACGCGAAAGTAGGGTAAGCGTCCCTCAGGGGTACCCAACGCCATCGGGTAAGAAAATATTAGAACTTGTATTCATTTGTATTCTTCATTTCTTCCTTTTAAATTTTCTATTTCTATATGTGTTTTAATGTACATCACATATTGGTATAGTAGAACACGAATATAATTTATAAATACATGCAATGCATATACAGAGGTGCACGCTTCCGTATATACAAAATGTTTTTAACAGATAGGCAGCACGCAAACTTAGTAAAATCTGCAGTAGGCTGCTAAGCCAACTCCTGAGCATTAATAGCCCTAAGTATATATATCTATTGCCTATTGTTAACTAAGAAACCCTGGAACCATTTTGAAGGAGGTCTCTCTTCTCTGCTCCCTCCCTTGCTCTTTGAAATGTCTATTTTTTAAAGCCACTCAGTAGACTCCATGGCTTCAGGCAGTTTCAATCTGTTCAAATTCTTAATGACACTTACAGGCAATGGCTTCATTTAGAGAAGGCTTTCTTGAGAACTGTAGAGAGGATAGAGAGGGAGAGAAGGCTAAAGATCACGCCCCCGAGCCTGCTGGAGCACCTGGCAATATTTTCCTATGAGCTCACTTTTAGTGAGTTTATTTTGGTAACTTTCTGGAGATAAATCAAGTTCTAATTGGAAAGCAACATTTGTATATTGGGAGAGAGGAAAGTCAATAAGTGCTGGCATAAGGCACGGGGCAGCGTGGTGACTGACGAGAGCTCTCCTGAAACCAGACCCACGTATTGTACGGCTCTGGGGACATAACTTAAATCAAACACTCATAATTCCTCACTAGGTCAAAAAAATGTAAGCTAAACCCTTTGAAATAAAGGGTTCAAGTCAAGGTTTGCTCATTCTGGAATCAGGGATATGAGAAAACTGGTGACTGAAATGAACATGATTTTTATTTCTGTTCCTTATGGAAGTAGACATCACCTAAAATAACTTAACAATCAGTTATTTCTAAAAAAGAAAAGAAAAGTTAAAGTAAAACACAGTTTACTGATTTGCTGGTTGTTCCCGCCTTCAAGTTGAGGTCGCTGGTTATATTGGTCATAAATTATATTCTACTTTTCATGGACATTCTGTTTAGGAAAAACATTGTGTTCTTCTCCAATGTTTTCTCACCTGGAGAGTAAAAAGAATAAACTTTATCTCCTTAAACTTAAGCAAGAATTTTCAAAAGTACATCTAATTTTTTCCACAAAACGTAAGTGACCCAAAAAAGGACACTTTGTAAATTGCTAACTCTACAAATACTTCTCAGTAGACAAGATTTCTGATTACAGTATTAAGCACAGGCAATCAGCTGCATTCAGTATTTTATTCCTCAGATCCAGTTCTACTCTGTCCATACAGTTGAATCAGTTGGAAATGGAATTAATTATGTTTAGAAAGCGCTATTCAGGAAAGCACCACTGGAGAGCTACAGATGTCCCCACACCTGTTGACTCCATCCCAAATCCAGCCCCATCGCCTGCACAGGAAGTTATTATTAGTTCTTTCCGGTGTCCTTCCTGTAGTCAGAAATATGTCAGCTGAGGACATAATAGAGCGTGCAACAGCATTTGCTCGTCTAGAATTACAGAACGTGGGGAGTGCGCTCCCAGAGGCTCGGCCCGCCTGTGAGCTCACAGACACCTGCGAGGTGAGTGAGGGACCAGGACAGCCAAAGTACCTTCTCCAACGGAAGGCGAGTCACAGTCCTCTCTGTGAGACACTTGGATTTTAAGGCTGCAAAGAAAGAACCGAGCACGGTTTAACATCCAATAATAATCCTCAGTCACGGCTTGTAGAACAATACTGGAATGCCCTGAATATAGTGACTTTTTACTGATTAAAATTAAGCAATCTTCAAGTCTAGAAATACATCTGAGACAAAAATCAATCCTGTAGTTTATTTGTAAGTTGAGTCTCTAAGATTCCGAAGACCTAGATAGAAACGTTAAAAATCCATCGATTGTTAAGACATTTGCCTCTATCAGAGAAGAGAAGGGTGCACCGGGGACAGGCGCACAGGGAGCAGCTCTGGGAGCACCTTAGGAGTCAACTGAGCAGGGCAGCACAGTTGAAAGGGTCTCTGCCCAGAATGACCAGGGGAAAATGTTATGTGAGTTTTTGAGCCATGAAATGAGAAATAGGTTTTGGCTGATGAAACCCACACTAGTTGGGGGTGAAGATAATTTATTTTCCTTTTTGAAAATACGCACCCTTCCCTGGCCAGTTGATTCAGCTATTTGGAGCTTAACATTTAACAAGGCCCAAGGCTTCAAATAAGCCAGCGATAAGTGTCACAAAGAGGAAGCTTTCTTTCACGACCAAAGATGGATCTACTACCTCTAAACCATCTCCTCCTAGAAGTCGATCTTTTTTGCCAGACAAAAGACTATGATTAACGTAGGGTAAACTGCTCAGCCTAATTTGAAAAATGAAGCATTCCATGTGACCTTGAGCAAGTTACCTAACCTCTCTGAGTCTTAGCATCCTCCTATGTCAGTTGCACTTTATAATTCCACTGACCATGTAGGGTTTGAGGGAAGGTTAGAACAGCTTCTACATGGAAAGCTCTGGGTAGCACGTGAGGCACATAGTACGTGCTCAAGAAATGTTAGCTATCACTAATATCATTATTTTCTTACTAAACATTAAGGATGGGTCAGTAAATCGTCTTCTCTCCTGAAAGCATACCAAGAACGAGGGACTTGACTTTGGAAACTGAGGAAGTAGTTAAGCAATAGGATTCAGGGAGTCTTAACCTGATCAAAGTGAAAAGACTGTCCTTGGCAAAGCCTCAGGAAGGGAACGCTACGAAAAGGAAAGGCAGCCGGAAGGGGAACCCTGTGGAAGACCGACTTGACCCATATTAAGAAACTGGGTGTGATGTGGCATCTACGGCCTAGATGTTCGGCTTTGCCGCAAGCAGAGAGGTGGTGGTGAAAACGCAAAGGCGCGGAAGGAGCCCTTTCCTCGGAGAACCAGGCAGCGTCCTCGCGGGGAGACCCATGTCACTATAACCCAGCTGAAAACAGCGCCCGTTGGGGTGACACTGAGGTTGCAGCAGGAAGGACACCATCCATCAGCCTGAAAAGAAAAAGGGCTCCCTGCAAACATGAATGTGTCCCCACAGGCTTGCCCTCCCTCCCTCGCGCCCCTTCTCGGGAGGCTGCTCCTCTGCGCCGAGGTGTTGGGTCGGTGGGGGTGTCGGCTTAGTTGCTGAAGCAGGCCAATGGGATCAGAAGCTAAGTAAACTTCCTCCGCAACAATAAAGACCTGCTAAACAAAGGATTATCCCCAAGTGGGAAAAAAAGGATGTCTTTGCTGTCACTCATCGCTCCCTTCAGGGAACAAGCTCGTGAAAGCCAGCCTCAGACGCTTACAAATAGAGCAGCTTTCCCAAATCTGATTATGAGCCCTCTGGGCTTTGAAAATTATGGCAGCTTATGAAAAGTAACCACAGAGCCCTCTGCGGGCGTAGAGTGGGGCCCTGGGGGAGCGCCCTGGGAAGGGAATAAATTCTAGCCGGGCCCTCCAGGTCTCCTTGCCAAATAAAAATACAGAGCTTTCCATCAACACAGAACCATTTGCAGCTTTGGCTTAAAAGACAAACAGTAAATTCTTTCTGTTGTTGTGTGTGTGTGTGTGTTTTTGCTTTGTTTTACTCATGTAGATATTTGTGGTTAATGTAAAATAAGACTTGTAAAATTACGAAGGTTGCAAAGACAATATAAGATAGTACAAACCAAGGAAAATTGAAGTGTCTCCCTTCATAACATCGTCATAAAGAAAACATAAAGTGTGATATTTGTTATCACAGATTGCCCCCAGAGAGCCAGAGGCGAAGGCAGGGCTGATGCTGATGGCAGCACTGTCCCTCCCCTGGCTGGGGACCTCGCTAATCAATCATGGTACTGTTCCTTCTAAACAAAACAGTCCAGGCATTCGCCCATCCATCAGAGATGGCATGGAAGTGGAGACCAAGTCGGGAAGATATCTAGGAGTCTCTGAATGAACTCTGAACAAAAATATTTGTAAGAAGGTACTTCACACCGGGTACCAAAGTGCGGAGAAAAGAATGCTA
This sequence comes from Equus quagga, assembly GCF_021613505.1. Lineage (NCBI taxonomy): Eukaryota > Metazoa > Chordata > Mammalia > Perissodactyla > Equidae > Equus > Equus quagga. The sequence goes on from NC_060272.1 coordinate 86,598,088, forward strand.
GATTAGGACAGTGGTGTCAGATGGCAGCGTATATCAGAATGCCCTGGAGGGCTTCTGAGGCACCGATTGCTGAGACCCGCAGCGTTTCTGACTGAGTAGGTCTGGGGCTTCCAAGAATTTGCATTTCTCAGAAGCTCCCAGATGGTGCTGATGCTGCTGGTCCGAGGACCGCATGTGAGAACCACTGAACTAGGGCTTAAGGACACTGTGGGCTGATCATGACTCCCAAAGGTATGTCCACGTCCTCATCCCTGGAACCCTGCATGCAACCTGATATGGTAAAGTTTTTGCAGATATGGTTAAGTTAAAGGTCTTGAGATGAGGGGGTTATCCTAGACTAGCTGGTGGGCCTGCTATGAACTGAATGTTTGCATCCCCCCAAAATTCATATGTTGAAACCCCAACCCCCAGTGTGATGGTATTAGGAGGTGGAGGCATTGGGAGGTTATTAGATTTAGATGGAGTCATGAGAGTGGGGCCCCTGTAATGTGATTATCATCCTTACGAGAAGAGGAAGAGCCCAGAGCTCATTCCCTCTCATGAGGACATAGCAAGAAGGCAGCCATCGCAAGCCAGAGACAGAGCCCTCGCCAAGAACCCAACCATGCTGGCACCCTGGTTTGGACTTCGCAGTCTTCAGGACTGTGAGAAATAACCATCTGTGGTTTAAGCCCTCGGTGTGTGGTTGTTATAGCAGTCCAAGCAGACGCAGACAGTCCCCAAATGCCATCACCAGTATCCTTGTAAGAGGGAGGCAGAGGAGATCAGACACAGAAGGGGAGGCGGCACCGTGAGCACAGAGGCAGAGGCTGGAGGGACGCGGCCACAAGCCGAGGAACGTCAGCAGCTCCCAACAGCAGTGGGGCAGGAAGGACTCTCCCCCAGAGGCTCCAGGGAGACCTGCCCTGCAGACACCTGGATTTCAACCTGGTAACACTGGCTTTGGACTTCTGACCTCAGAACTGTGAGAAAACACATGTCTCAAGCCCCCAAGTTTCTGGTAATTTGTTACAGCAGCCATAAAAAAATGAATGCACCATCTTAAACCTGAGAGACTAGATGCACAAACAGACAGTGGCTGGACCAGTCACAAGCACAGAGCTCGGACCCACAGCCTCTGCAGCCATCAGCCTGGAACGGGCAGGCTTGGTCAGTAACTGCCAGCTTCCCTAATTTTTGCCACTGTTTCCAAATCAGGATCAAGGAGGAAAAGCCGATCCCACAGGTTGCCTGCTTCTCCTTAGCTTTCCGCCGCCTTCCCCAGACCAGCAGCCTCCATCAGAGCATTCCTAGAGCCTTCCGCTTTTCGTGATAAAGATTCCCCACTCCCTGCCCACCTCTGGGTCTCTGGCAAACGCAGGTGACGTGGCTGATTCCCTTGCATAGCGCGTTCTGAATAAATGGCCTCGATTTGTTGTCAGTTGGGTGGGTGTTATTTCCACAAATCCTTTGTCCCAATAATAAATTTGTACTCAGAGTTTACTTCCTACCACACCAAGCAGTACCTTTCTCACAGAAGACATTCAGCAATTATTTTTAAGATCGAAGTGAATTCAGTACAGCCTCCCATATTACAGATGAGGAAACTGAGACCTGGAGAGATGAATCGATTTGCTAAAATGTGTGTCAAAGGTAAGATTAGAATCCAGATTTCCGGACTCCCAATCCAGTGGTTTTTTTCACTGGGAGGTTGCCCTATCGCTCCAGTCCCCACCCCGATCCACCACCTCCTCGGTAGTATTATACATCCTTGCGAAGGGCTTGGGATGGAAAGAGTGGCCTTTCCGGTCCTGTGACTGGGTTTGGCCATGGGACTTGCTTTGGCTGATGGCATGTTCCTATCCTGACTCAAGCAAGACTCGAAATACGCTCTCACGGCTGGGCCGGCCTCTTGCACCCCTGGCTGTCGTCACAAGAAGAACCTGCTTCGGTTCCTCGCAGGTCCGAGGAGGAGAAGAGACCCACAGAGCAGGCCTGCCCTCGCCCGGATCCTGGAGCCCTGATCAGTCAATCGTGGCCGCCCCAGAGACGCAGGAGCGGAAAGGCCCGGTGGGCCCTGAGGGTGCATGGTATTTCTCTGCAGCAATAGCTGAGTAACGCCACTACTAATTATTTTAAAGAAAATGCCTGAGGCTCGCTCAACAATGGAAAGGTACAGCCGGGCTGGCTCCTCGCAGGGAGGGCGCACGGGGGGGCGCTTCAAAGCCCACCAGCGCGGAGAAAGGAGAAGTCAGCTGGCGACCGACGCGCCTAAATCATCTCAGAGCCGCCCCCCGCCCCGCGGGTGCCGAGTTCTCATAGCTGGAACCCAGTCGCAGAAGCCGCTGCCTCAGGGGCGGGATTCCACCGAGGCTGCGCCCCAGGGGCGGGCGCGGGCCGAGGGACTCCAGAAGGCCCCGGCCAGCTCCCGGGGGGACGCCCGCACGACCCCGGCCCGCTCCGTGGGGACCCCTGCAGGCCCCCGGCCCGCTCCGGGGGGGCGCCCTCAGACCCCCGGCCCGCTCTGCAGCGGTCTGCTCCGCCGCCCTCCCTGCAGCTCGTGGTCCCCTCAGACCCCATGGAGGCCCTGGGCCTATGCTCCTGAAGAGCTGGCCGGGAGAACCTAAGGAAGTCGCAAGGAAACGGTGATAGTCTCTGGAAAAGAAAAAGCCGAATGAAGCTGGATTTGCTCTTTGATTCCCTTTCAGGCACATTCATTACGTTACTAATGAAATTTGGGCTATAACTCTACTTTTTGGACTCTGCCCCAGAGAACTTCTAGCACGTGCCCGAGGAGACATATGCAGGGGTCGCCGTCTGTCTGTCGTGTCCAGACCTAGAAACAACCCATGTGCCCAGCAGTAGAGGAATGGCTGCACGGACTTTGATCTCTCTGCACCCTGGAATCCTTTGGGACTGGTTTAAACGAAAAAGGTCAGTTCGAAGTGTACTGTTGAGCATTGAGTGGGAAAGACAAGGGAGAGAATATACAGGCATATGATACCATGTGTGTAAATACACTCCCGCACACAAAACATGAGTATTTTCTGAATATAAAGTGCCTAGGGAAACATCTGGAAGGATACATAGCAGCGTCATAGTACTGCTCAGCTCAGAGCTTTTGAGTCGACAAGAACTCCGTCAGGGGAGGGGTCAAAGGGCAATCTGGTCATCGGTAATGTTTTGATTTTTTCACATGGTGAATGTATTTGTCTTTACATTACTATATATTAACATATAATATATAGTATTATAGTATATAGTATATATATATTAACATATAATATCTATTATTTCCGCCTAGGAGCACATGGGAGCACATGGATGGTAGGAACGCACGTCAGTTCAGTCCTACGGATATTCAGGTGTCAGGCGTTGTGGAAAGGATGGAATTAAAATACAGTCCTTGTCTTCAGTGTGCTGGCAGTCACCAGACTTGGGAAATGCCCTTCACCAGGGAAAAAACCCTGAAGATGTACCAAACCTTTCTTGCAGGATAGCGCTCACCGAAACCACAGCATCCGTCTTGTCAGTAAGTGTTCTTCGGTTCCACCTACAGTGGGATGTTCCTTCCGCTTCAGAACGCCTTCTTCCAGCTCTGCTCCAGGATCACGGCAGCAATCTGGAGGCTACAGTGACTGGCTGTGAGCACACTCCCGGTTCTGTGAAGTCTGCGCACACACACGTTAATGTTGGCGACGGTCATGGCTGGGTGTTTGGATGACTTGCAATTTAATCTTCTTCCTGGTGATTCCCTTTTTCAAATTTTCTGCAATAAATATGTATTAATTGAGAAAGCAAAATGAAGCAAATGCTAATTCTTTTTAAAAGTTAAAAAGTTCACGGCCGCTACATGTTAATCAATTGACAAATAAGTGCTCTTTCTTTCAACATTCAGAAGCCATTTTTATTGAGTCCCTAACTCACCACCCTACCTACTTACCTACCTACCTTCAGCCGATGTGGCCGCCTCACAGGAAGCTGGGGGACCCTGCAACCCCCTGTGGCAGGTGCATATCCAGAAGGAAACAAGTAAAAGCTTCTGACCTGATGGAAAAACCCCCTTGATTCTGAGGCCTTGGGGCTGGTGGCTGTCTTGTTCCTGACGCTCAGACTTGGGATGGAAGGCGGGTTTGCCCCGGAGCCTCGGACTCAGCAGCTAGCCCGGGTCTGGCTCCCACCTGTTCGTAGAAGCGAGGGGCCAGGCAGCCTTGAGAAGCCAGTCTGCCCTGGGCCTGCTCTCCACCTTTCACTTCCCGGCTGGCCTTGACTCCTGTGTTCTAGCTTCTGGCATGATGAAAGGCAAGGAGCAGGGTGCTCCTCTTGACACTTACCAATTTTCTCTTCTTCCTCTTTCTCATCCTGAATCTTGTCCCTTGCCATTGCCAACCAAGCGCTCCTGCCCTGAAGCCTGGACTGCTTCAGGAGCCTCCGCACCGTCTTCACGGCCGCTACTGTCCCCTCCTTCGATCCACCCAGCATGGCGCTGCGGGACTGACACACTCGTCACGTCACTTCTGACTCAGATCTCTCCCGTGTGTTCATGTCGCCCGACCTGAAGTCTGGATCCTCACCACAACAGTCGGCACCTCCAGACTCCATCCCGTCCGAAAGCTGTCTCTCCAAACACATCTCCACCACTCCCCCAATGCCGTCCACCGACACGTTTACTGACACCTGTCTTGCGAGCGCCCCGCTCGGTGCTGGGGCAGAGACACAGAGAGCCGCCAGTCTGCTGAAGGAGACAGACAGCTAGCAGATGATCAGGCAGACTGAGCTAAGAGCTCTCATGCAGGGGCTGGGCGGCGGGGCCTCGAGTAGCACCACGGAGGAAAGCCTATTCCAGACGGGAAAGTGGGAGGAGGGTCTTGGAGGGGTTCCGGAGGAGATGATGCCTGAGCCAGAGCTAGAAGGGAAGTGAAGGCTAAAAAGCTGAAGTGGACAAAGGGCTTTCCGCACAGAGGGAACAGCACCGGCAAGGTCTGGAGGCCTGAGGGAGAAACTCATGAGATGGTGCATGTGGGCCTGGCCGGAGGCACGGGAGGGAGAGCTCACTCTGTCCGGGCAAAGTGGTGCTGATGGGCCGAGCCTGGGCTTTGAGCATGACAGATCACAGACTAAAAGTGACATAAGACAAGTTATTTAGCCTATCAGAGCCACAGTTTCCCCATCTCTAAAATGGGATTAAAAATATCAACAATGGGGGCCAGCCTGGTGGCATGGCAGTTGAGTTCACACACTCTGCTTCTGCAGCCCGGGGCTCACCAGTTCAGATGTGGGGTGTGGACCTATACACTGCTCATCAGCCATGCTGTGGAGGCATCCCACATATAAAGAAGAGGAAGATGGGCACTGATGTTAGCTCAGGGCTAATCTTCCCCCCAAAAAAACCTAACGACCTAGTGGTTATGTTCCCCATGACCTAGTGGTTAAGTTCAGCACGCTCTGCTTCAGCAGCCCAGGTCCAGTTCCTGGGCATGGACCTACACTACTCCTCTATCAGGGGCCGTGCTGTGGTGGCTCACACACAGAAAGTCAAGGAAGATTGGCAACAGATGTTAGCTCAGGGCAGATCTTCCTCAGCAAGAAAAAGGAAAAAAAAACAACAATGTAGTGTTATTTTGAAGATTATAAAACAAAATAAATGTATATCACCAAGTTGAGTGCCTATCCTATCATGGAAGTTTGAAAAATACATGCTTCCTTTTGCCTTCCATTTCTTAATAAAAACAATAGCAAACAATTATGCAGCATTTGCTCTGCACCAGGCACTTGACTAGCATTTGTTTACTCATTGAATCCTGAGCACAACAGTATGAGATGGTACTATTTTCATACTCAATTTAATAGCTGGGGAAACTAAAGCACAGAGATGGTTGAATAACTTCCCAAGGTCACACAGCTAATGAGTGGCAGTTTGAATTGGACCTAGGCTGTCTGGCTCCAGAGTTTGCAGCGTTATCCACTATAGTTGGAGAAGTCATTCAAATTAGTGTGCCTGAGACCATCCTGGCTGATGCCCGTTTTTCTCAGAGTAATAATCAGGCCCTTTTTCGTTCTCAAAAGTGCCCTGTTTGGGACCGTAAACTAGAGGATCCCCTAACTGCCCTGGGAACCTCCGATAGTCCCCACTGCTTAGGCAAGGTCCTCTTCCAAACTGCGCGGAGGCGTAGACCCTCGGGCCTGCAGGCAGCAGCTGGGACAAACGCTTTGGGAGGGAGGCCCCTTCCTCTCCCAGAGGTGACAGGATGCTTCCAGGTGCGACACTGATGATTTGGATTCTGAGCTAACTCCCGAAGCCGAGGTCAGTGAGGGCGCGGGAGCCGCCAGCTCTGCAGTCAGGGCCTCCGCTCAGGGCTGAGTCGCACATGCCTGGCTCGGAGCCAGCACATGGTGGCCATGTGTCTTCCTTCCATCGGGAAGAACGCCCTCCGAGTGCCCTGCAGGTCCTTCCAGTGAGTTGAGTGCACACGGCTCCCAGAGGAGCGGAAGAAGGCCACGGCCCCTTACTTACTGAAAACAACGTCACCCGCGTCAGCTTCAGACTCAGCAAGGGCAGGAGAGGAGCCCTCGCCTCTGCTCCAGCTGGCGAACCTGCTCTAGGCTCACGGCCCGGGCCCACCGCTCCACTACAGGCAAGGGCGAGGACGCCGGACCCACTGCCCCGGAAACGCCAGCAGCAGCGGAGGGAGACGGCATGCCATTGCGATCCAGGTTCACCGCGCTGGGTGATGAGAGAGGATGGGAGGGAAGCGGAGTTTATTCAGCCTCCATCAAGTGCCGTTAGGCGACTGCGTCACATCGTGTAGTCACAACGTCCTGGTGGGATTTGTCTCAGCATAGTTAATTCTCACTGAGCAAACGGGAGAAGGTAGGACAGCATTATCATGTAGCTATAATGTTGTCAACGAGTTTCATCCCCAGAGAGGCACCCTGAGCTGAAGGAACTCACCCAGTCATTTCCCAGTGTCCCTCCTCCCCACTTTGTCGCTGATTAGCAATGCGACCCTGGGTAGGTTATTTCTTGTCTCTGAGCCTCCTTTCCCCAAAGTGGTTAAACCAAATGATCGCTAAGGAGCTTTCTTGGCTCGAGGGCCCCTGACCTTTGAAACCATCCTCTTGTTCTCCTGATCATGAAACATGTCATTCATCTAGCACTGGCCAGCTAGCCTTCCTGGGGGTCCCTTGCCCTTGGACCTGTGAAGGGCCTGGAGGATGCCAGTGGTGGCTTTTGATGACGTTCCTGTCTCAGGAATAGGACCAACCCCAAGTGGTAAGACTGTGAACTAACCCTCAGATTTGAGTTATGGATGGATCTCCCACGCATTTCAGACACACATGTTAAAAGCCATCAGGGTCTATTTCATAATTTCTGGAAGATAAATGCCTCGAGAACACACATGAAATGCTTAGTAGGTCTACAGAGAGGTTCCACCACCACAGCAGAACAAACAGAGGGTAGAGAAGCAAAGATCAGAAAGAAAGGAGTCACCTTTTGTTTAAGGTAGCATAAAACTGTAGATCAGAGAGGAGCAAAAACCTTCGAAATCACAGAGCTCTAGATCCTACTTGAAATCAAGGGCCCTGGGACTGGGTGAGGGCCGCAGCTCTGTGGCCTCTGCCGTCAGGAGCGCAGGTCAGGTTCCAGCGTCAGAACTCCATCAGGTCTTTGCCTTATCAGCCCCCACTTCCACACGTAGAAAGGCGGAGCGTCTCCTGAGTGAGGCGCCCCTTCTCCCTGCTCACGTCACTCTTCATTGCGAACAAGAGGACAAAATTCTCTCTTGTATTACGGTTTGTTTCTTCAATCAATCATTCATTCAGCTGATATTTAGAGAATGTGTAGAATGTCAACCGAGGAGAAATCACTACAATTTAAACAGCAGATATTTATTTGGGCAATTAGAATTGCAACTTGGGAGACGGAGATTCAGGTAGAAACCCAAGACGTGTTCTGATTAAAGGAGAAAGGCTTAGTCGTAATGGGGAAAAGGGAGGACGAGGTGAGAAGAGTTCATTGGTGCTAGACGAGGTAAGGCTAGGTCTGTGCTTCATAAACTGCCCTGAGGTTTGATCATCGGGCGAAAGGCTAGACCTGTACTTCGTTGGTTGGTTAGGGATTTGGTCATCAGCACAGGCCAGTTTCAGCACTCCTTACAGACAGGATATTCTTGTCCTTAGTGACCTGTTGGAGTGTCGGTGGTTGGTCCACTTTGGAAGAGAAATAAAATAAGACGTGCAAGGCGAGTCCTCTGAAATGGCTGCTGTGGCTCTATTTTAATGTGGCTCCACTAGGTCACCTTTCACAAGAACGTGCCAGATTGAGGCTCAGAACATAACGATAATCAAAATAGACACAGCCCTCCCTTCCTGGAGCTCACAGAGCTAGAAACAAGTGAGAAAGCAAGACAGTAATCATTACAGAAGTAAATGTACAAATGTATTTTTTTAATGTATCATACCGGGAAGCAATAGGCTGCTAGAAGAGTGTCGAGCAGGGTTATCTGACGCAGTGTATTGTGGGGTCTTAGAAGCCTGCTGGTATTTGCCTCCGACTGTTTTACAAGCGAGCTCCTGTAGGCAGGACCCCATCAGGTTTCTCTCTGCCTCGCCTGCAGCCCTGGCTGGTGCCACATAGTAGCAGCGCAGTGAATGTCCGCTGCAGTAAAGAAATTACCAGACCAGTGCAGTTCAAGGCCTTACTCCCACCAGAGTCAACAAAAAGCTCAGTTTACAGGCTTCCAAAGTCACAACCTGTGATGTTTGCTTTTCCTCACTCTCAAGGAAGGAGTTCTAGTGTTCCAAACATTTAAGAGAAGGCTCGAGGGAGAAAGTTTGCGTAGCTCCTGATCCAGCTTGGGATGCTTTATCTCAAAGCCGGGAGAGTTTTTGCAGCCTTCACCCTGTCAGCAGGAAACTGGATCTGAAGACGTGGGAGATTACAGGAGCTTTCAGGACAAAGGAACATAAATCAAAAAGAATGAAAAGAAAACAAGATCCTTGATCCTCCTCCTGTTAACGTTCTTTTGCAACTATTTTGCAAGAGAGCAAGTGAGGGAGGGTAAATGCAGTTCATAAAAGGGAATGAAGCCAGAAGTTAAACGGCTGAAGGCAGTGTGGAGCCCGGGTCTGCCCCCCCCTTCTCTCTTTTTACTTTTTTCTGTCTTACCATTAACAACCCAAAACAATGAACTAACAATTGGAAAAAGATGTCGAAGAGATAAGCCGTTTCCTTCCGCTCTTCCCGGTCTTGTTTCAATTCCTGTGTAGTTCAGCATCTCTGAGCTATAGATCTTCTGTAAAGAGCAATGGTTTGAGCTCCACTTAATAAATCAAGATCAGAGTGCAGGGTGGTGATGAGCAGGTGGCACGGAGACACTCTATTCTGAAAGAATAAAAGTAAACCCGATTTTGATTTAAGTATTAACTCTTCAACAAAGCTGTGCAAGAGCTATGGAAGTCCCACGTCCTCCACAAACCAGGAGTGCGGGGAGCCCCTTCCTAGAGTCGCAGGGAAAAACCATCCCATCCCAGAGTCTCCTTGGGCTTCTGGTCTCCTCTAAGATAATGCGTTCCAAGAACCTCGGACAGGAACGATAATTCCAGCCTCCAAAACTTCCATGGTATTCTACTCTCCTACACAGCATATTACTTTCTCAAGAATTAGAGTTGCCATGTAAAATTCAGGATGTCTAGTTAGATGTGAGTTTCAGATAAACAACAAATAATTTTTCATTATAAGTAAGGCCAAAATATTACATATTTGGGTGTCCTATACTTTTATTTGCTAAATCTGGCTAACTTTCCAATTATCAAAGTCAGTAGACCCTGAATATCCAGGGTTGCCAGATGAAATACAGGGTGACCTGGTTCAATTTCAGAGAAATTTCAATTTTTTCTAATATAAGTGTGTCCCACGCTACAATATTTGGGACAAACGTATAATGAAAAAGTTATTTGTTTTCTCTCTGAAATTCAAACTTAACTGAGCATACGGTATTATTTGCTACCTCAGCCAACCCTACTCACAAGTCTTGTTCCCCCAAACAATTTCATGAAAGTAAAGCTAAGATGAGATGAAAATGAGGGCACCCTGGGCTGGGAGGGCAAGTCCAGAAAGAGCCAACAGTTGAAGCGAATGTGGAGAAGCGGCCAGGGTGAGCCCCACCTCTCTCCTTTCATATCTAAATTTTCAAAATCACGGGCTTGGAGATTTTCCTATTATTCGTGTGTTCTTTAAAATCCCTGTATCTGAATTATTTCACCTTTACTATTCTTAATGCTGCTTATTTGTTTGCTCACTCGCTTGCACATACTCATATTAATCTTATCAGAGATAGTCCTTTTAAAGAACTAAGTTTTAGTTTTAAAGAGTTTGCCTATTTCATTTGTTTATGCTTTTATCTTTAAAAGCATATCTTTCCTTCTATTTTCTTTGGATTTACTTTGGGTTATTTTTTGTTTGGTTGGTTTTTCTCTTTTTTTTACTTTCTTGAGTTGAGACATTTTATGCGTGTGTTTTGTCATCACCATTAAGATTTCTTCTCTTTGCAATCGCTGTATTTAGAAGTATTTTACTTTAATAAATATACTTTTATAAATATAAGAACTTCTCCTTTGGCTGTTTGCTGGTTTTTTAATCTGAGGTTGCTCTCTCATGGTGCTATTTTTATGCTCTTGCTTCGTAAGTTTAGGGCATGAGCCCGTTTTCAGCAGAGGTTTCCCACACGTGTCCTCGTGCCCAGCTTGTGGAGGTCCCTCTTCAGGTTTTTGGTTTTTTTTTTTCAGATTTTTTTTTTCCTTTTTCTCCCCAAGGCCCCCAGTACATAGTTGTATATTCTTAGTTGTGGGTCCTAGTTGTGGCATGTGGGACGCCACCTCAGTGTGGCTCAATGAGCAGTGCCATGTCCGCACCCAGGATTCGAACTGACGAAACACTGGGCCACCCGGAGCAGAGCACACAAACTTAACCACTCGGCCACAGGGCCAGGCCCCTCTGCAGGTTTTGAGCTTAGGGGCTCAGCTGAGCTTCTGTGCTACCGAGGGACAAATTCGCCTGCATGCTGCTCCCAGTGTGGGCTTGAGGTCTTGATTTGTCACAGGCCCTCTGTGTCTACCCACAAGCTAAGGTCACACCGGCACTGCCAGTGAACAGGCCTGAGTTAGCCCGTTGTACCATATATGAGAAGGGCAGACTGTTTAGGAGCCTCTAAGTTGGGGGGTGGGGGCAGGCAATAACAGGATCTTCCTCCTAGGATTTGTGTGAAGATGAGATGAAGAGTCCTGGCACAGAGTAAATGCCCAATAAATGTTAGATATTATTAAGGTTATTGTATTGTTATTATGGTTGATAATAAAACTGTTCACGAAGCACAAAAATTGGCACACAGCATAAGCAAAATAAATGTTAGCTCCTGTTAACCGGTTGCTGATTATTTCAAATAACGAGCATCTTGCTATTAGACTCTTTAATTTCTTCTTCAGTGTGTGTATCCACTATGTACAAGGCATCAGGCTAAAGCCAGCACAGAGATCGCGTGCAGCTTTTGTGAGGATGACCTGACAAAGATGAAGATGTACCACACTACCACAGGGCACCTGTGTGTGCACACACGTGTGTAAGGAGCCATCATCAAATTGAGGATGATGACAACTATGAAAACACCTGAGTTATCATTGTTGCTGTTTTCAGACGGAAGAGAGAAGTCTCAAGAACACATACAAATATAAACCATAAATGAGGTGGGGTGTCTCTTCTGAGAAAACGAAGGGGTAGAAGCGGTGGTAAAGGCCCCAAATGGGTCTTGAGGGTAAAGGAAGAAACATGTGAAATGGCCTCAGTCCCAGAATAGAAGGAGAAGGCTCACCCTCCGTATGTTTCAACTGGGAGCTTATGGAAGACACATTTAATTCAAAGTCACTTAGGAGCCTAGCATTTGTCTGGGTGTTTTTGTGAATGCTTTGCCTGTTTTGGTGGTTTTATTTTTGATTATTGGGTTTTCACCATTCTCTGTTTCGCATTCTGTGAGTGCGTATAGCTAAAACGTATCTTTTCTTCTTAGTCTACCCACCAACGTGTAATCCAAGTGGAAACAGCTGCAAGGATTCAAATACATTTTCCAAAATTATTATAGTCAACTCCATTTAAAAATTGTAAGAGGGCCAGCCCAGTGGCACAGTGGTCAAGTTCTCACCTTCCACTTCGGGGCCCCGGGTTCACTGGTTTGGATCCCGGGCACAGACCTACACATTGCTTATCAAGCCATACCGTGGCAGTTGTCCCACATATAAAGTAGAGGAAGATGGGCATGGATGTTAGCTCAGGGTCAGTCTTCCTCAGCAAAAAGAGGAACATTGGCAGCAGATGTGAGTTCAGGGCTAATCTTCCTGGGGAAAAAAAAAATTGGAAGATATGTTCGTAAGAAGTGATCAAAAATTTCCGATCTTGCTCAAGATGTGTTTAGGAAGAATAACAACGATCATTCAAGGCAGTGCTGGCCAATGGAAACAATGTGCCCCACTACATAATTTTAAATTTTCTAGTAGCCATATCAGAAAAAGGTAAAAAGAAACAGGTGAAATTAATGTTAATAATATATTTTAATTTAGTCCAATATATCCAAAATATTCTTATTTAAACACACAATTAATATAAAATTATTAATGAGATATGTTATTCTTTTTCTCATACTAAGTCTTCAAAATCTGGCACATCTCAATTTAGACGCTAAATTTTTATCAGAAATGCTTAATCTGTATTTAGATTTTATAAAACGTACAATTGAAAAAGTAGATTCATGTGCCCAAGTTGTTCTAAACATACTTAAAAGCTTCCCAATAAGTCAAGTGTGTATCATTTTAAGATTTAAGCTTAAATTTCATAAAATAAACAGAATTGAAAATCCATTCTTCAGCTGCACTAGCCGCATTTCAAGTGATCAACGTTTGACAACACAGATCGAAGGTAGAGATACAAGTTTCCAGTCCTCAGTTTTCAGCCGTTAAGTAGCATAATCCACTTCTAGTTTTAGTGCCATATTTCTTGTTCTTTCAGCATCCTGAGTGCCACCCGACCTCCTCCATGTGTAGTAAGGCTAGCCCAGCCTCTGGGAGACAAAGACGGAAAAGAAAAGGGGTTCACAACCAACTTACTCCAACGAACAAAGCAAATCCATCCTGTGAGCTCCATTGACATTTCCTTGATGATAGCATTCATGTCTGTAAATACTATAGGAGTATCCCAGGAATCCCATTTACACATCATTTGGGGGCGTTCTTGCACCTAGTTTTTCGCATTTCCTATTGGTAGGCACAGAGCCTTGTGGGTGGTAAGTATTCAACAAACGCATGTTGGATGAACAAATACAGGACCATTTGTGTATATTTTCCAGTTAATTATTTTCATAGAGTACCTGAAGATCATTTAAGGAAAATTTCTCTGTCCTATTCTTTGGGCAATGTCTTTGACTGAGAGTCTTTCATCCAGAGGTGCCTGACAACAGCAAAAGGAGGACAGAGGGAGGAGGAGGATGCTGAGAGGAGGTGAGCCACCAGCCATCTCTGCTCAGATGAATGACCAGAATTCTACCTCCCACCCTGCTCCCCCGCCGCGATCTGATGGTCACACAGGACCAGCACAGCTAGGACGTGGGCAAAGGGCTGTTAGCAGGATTCAGGTTTTGAGGGGAAGAAATAGAGCAGAGTACCCAACCCAGCGGAAAAGTTTCAGAGATAGAAGGGCCCATAGAGACCAAAGCACCGCCCCCTGAGAGCTGCCGAGAGCATTCATAAGTAAATACATATGAAAACACGTGGATTATACAAACTCAGATGATTTCAACAAGGAAGAGATGGATCTGGGAAAACTCTGTCTAAGAAAAATGCAAATCACTTAGGAATTGCACAAAGAACTTTCAGATCAAGTCTACTTTACACAACTAGAAGGACCCACAACTAGAATATACAACTATATACTGGGGGGCAGTGGGGAGAAGAAGAAGAAAAAAGAGAAATCTACTTTAAGCAGGCCATGTGCAAAGATGGAAAAGAAGATGCGTGAGTAGTACCCACCTCTAGGAATAATGTCAGCAGAGAAAAAACCCAAATCAAGGTTAGGATTGAGAAAAAAATGCTCAAAAATTATTAAAAGGATATCGTGCTAGTTTCTTAATTGCTGCCGGAACAAATTACCACAAACTTCATGACTTAAAATAACATAAATTTATTATCTTACAGTTTTGGAGGTCAGACATCCCAAATCAGTTTTCCTGGGCTAAGATCAAGGTGTCGGTGGGCCGGCATTCCTTCTGGAGGCTCTAGTGGATAATCCATTTCCTTGCCTTTTCCAGCTTCTAGAAGCTTCCTGTATTCCTTGGCTTGTGGCCCAACATGGCTCCATCCTCTTCCTCCGTGGTCACATCACCTTCTCTCTGTCTGATCCTCCTGTCTCCCTCTTAGAAGAACACCTGTGATTACATTGGGCCCACCCAGATCAGCCAAGATAACCTCCCCATCTCAAGATCCGGAACTTCATCACGTCTGCAAGCATCTTTGGGGACTATTATTCGGCTGACCACAAATAAACGGAACTATTTTCAGGGAAAAACAATAAATATTTCTTGCAGGCAATGGTGTAATGCTAAGAGATGACAAAGAGGAAGTGAATTTCCTTAATTCCCTTATGGCTTCCAACTTCTCTGACAGGAAGATTGATCCCTGGGCTGATAAATTTGGGACTCACACCTGCCCTGCCCAGCCCGAATAAGCTCATGCCTCACTATTTCCCCTCGGTCCCCATGGCCCGTTGCCCGTTCCTTTGTTATGTCATTCAATCACTCGATAAATATGTGTTGAGCACCCACTATGTGGAAGCAACATTGGAGTCACCCAGGAGAATCAGTGCACAAAACAATTGGAAGTTCCTCCCGTCAGAGAATTACCACACTTGTCGGGGAAGGCACATGATAAACAAAGTAAAGAAGGGAATTGTATGGCATTCTTGAAAGCAGCTAAGTGCTATAAAGAAAAATGAAGCAGGGAAGACCGGTAGAGATGGAGCAGGAGTTAGTGGCAGAGCTAAATCGGGTGTCTAGGAGAGGCTCAGCCGAGAAGATGGCAATTGAGCAAGGTTTGAAAGGTATGTAGGGGGCACACTCTTTCTTAGATGCTCTAAGAAAAGAAATAGCAAATAATGCAAAGGCCCTGCAGAGGAGCAGCATGGGCATTTTGAGCAGATGCAGACTAGCCGGATGCAGGAGAATCAGCAAGGGGACAGTTGCAGGAGCTGAGGACAGATCTTAACGGGCGGGTCAGCCCTAGAAAGGCCCTGTCACATGGGGTCGCACAGGACTGCGAGCTCCAGAGAGGGCACACTCATTCTCATTGGTGTCCCTGGCACCTTGCACAGCACGAGCTTGCATCATCAGCACTTGAGAACTGTGACTAAAGGGAGGAAGCTCTGTTAGGTTTCCCACGGGGCAGGCGAGGAAACAAGTCATTGTTTTCTCTTTAGAAGCTCACTTGGAGTTTCACCTTCCCTTCTGCATCTGGGCCAGAGGCCTGGGGTGTCTGTCATTAGACTGCGCAGGAACCACCCCTGATGCCACGACATTAGAGCTGCAGTTGCGTTGGCCAGAATCCTGTGGGCTCAGCTCACACTCTCTGTCTACGTGTCCTGCAGCTACTGCCCTGCCCCTCCCTCATACTACTGTCCCTGCCAATGCCATCCCACCTTGGCCAAAGCCCTGGTGAGGCCTTGGTCCTCTCATCACCTGCTGGGGGCACTAGCTCAGCTGAAATCTGGAGAGAATGGAAGGACGTGGGGTAGGAGAGGGAGGTGTCAGCAGTCGGGGTTGGGGGGCGGGGAGAGTCGAGAAACAGCCCAGGGAATGGGAGGGGAGGCACATTTGTTGCCGCACAGGGGAGCAACAAAGGGTTAAGTGATTTGCATTACTGTACTTGTGTGCAGGCCTGGAGGGCCGCCGGGCTGCACTTGGGTGGTCCGGTACGGTCTCAGGCAGCGACCTCTTAGTGGTATCGGTGTGATTTATGCAGCTGTCAAGCTGCCTTCACCAGGACAAGTGAACTGCGGGCACCGGCCGGCAGCCGTGCTCCCTCCGAGAGGGTCAGTAAATGGGGCCAAAGAGAAAGAAAAACAGCCCAAGGTGCCACCCCTCATCCTCCGGGTCCTCTAATGACGAGTCCCCTCTATAGAAAAACATCCAGCTGCCCACAGGAGACCGACTCACAGAGGCCCACTGTCTCGGGCCGCCAGGCTTGGCAGGGAGCCACCCACCACTGATGGAGCGGGAGAGGCCAGGCTGACAGACAGACCGACCTGAGCCCAGCCAGCTAGCCTGGCGTGGACACGGGGACCTGCTGTCTCAGGTCCGAGGGTGATGTGACAAGGCCAGGGTGCAGACTGTCGTCCTGCAGCCAGGGAAGCATTGTCACACCAAGATGCCACCCACAAGGTCCTCCGTCCCTCGGGAGAAGGCCAGGGCTCTTGACCCTTCGGCACAGGCCGGGGTAGGTAGCACAGCAGGGGCAGCACGGGGAGAGCCAGGACACAGAAGCCATCTCAGCAGCGAGGGAGAGCCTGCCTGAGCATCTGAGGCTCGGGGGACCACCCCGCCCTGGACTGGGACCCTCTCAGGGTGGGTCTGTTCATAAGCACCAGGCCTCCCCACCCCCCCACACACCTCCACACACACACACACCTCTGCACTCATACCCTCCTACACCCACACACACACCCCTGCATACACCCCTACATACACACCTGTTATCACAGAGGAGAGGGCTCTCTCTCATTCAGTGTTTGATTGACAGTGAAGTAGCCAGGGACATGGGACATGCACAAAGCTTTAGAGGCCTGTAGAGTGCGTGTGTGTGTGAGAGAGAGAGAGCGTGTGTGAGAGAGAGAGAGAGCATGCACGCACAATGGCAGGACTGCACTTCTTAATAATGTCAGGAACTTTTCTTTAATGGGCCTCTTTCGCTCCACTGCCAACTGGCATGTGGTGCATTGTGCGTGTGGGACGGCAGTGGAAGGCAGGTGTTTCATCTTGGACTTGATTCCCAGCCAGAACGTTTCCGAGACCCGGGTGGCAGGCAGAGCCGAATTCCTGACTGAGCAGAGCAGAGCGAGAAGGGGAACTGGCTGCGTGCTCTCAGCCGTCGGCAACGGGCGAACCGCTCTCTTCCACCCCTCCCTCCTTCAGTCCTCTGCCTGCCCCTCACTCCGTGGGACCCGTCACTCCACAATGGGGTGCCCAAAGAGGAAATCTCTCAGCTGGACTCAGACAGACACAGGTGGCCCCAGCAGCTGCACGTCCCCTGGGTCTCTCAACTTGGCAAAGCTCTGTAGACTTGGTCATTTAACAGTCTTGTCAGCACAGGCGGGAAAGGACAATGGCGTTTTTAATAGGCTTCCTGTTTGTTCAGATAGGAAGCTGCTAATGCCTCCTTGGAAATGGTGTCTGGAGGTAAACGTGCCAACTGGCCCTCCCGGCACCTGACCCGCCTCCTCTTCGCCCATTCAGCCGGAAGTTTAAAAGGTTGACAGTTGAGTTCAGGGCATGGCAGCACTTGTATTTCCCATTGCCAGGGGCTCTTAAGGACCCTGTGCCCTTCTGTTTTGCAGGACACCATTCTTCTGCTCTGGTCCTGGGTATAAAGAGAACAGCTGCCCTGGACGCCGGACTGTAGCGGGCTTGGCCAGCAGTGCTGGTGTAATTCCCGTCTTGGCCGTCTCCCTCACGCCCCCACATCCGGTCATCACAGACGGCTCATGGTTTCTTGAGCTGGCTTCTCATGTCAAATCTAAAATGTGGAACTTTTGTGCTGTCCCCAAAAGACCTGAGATGGCCTCCCTCGTGGGAATCCCTCACACCACACTACACCTTGTAGGGTTCACACAACGCAAGGAGCCTTTTTAGGATTTGTTTCCTGGACAGCTCTCTAGAGGCCCTAGACAGAGAATGTCATGAAGATGTGGAAAAGATCCTTTCCCTTTTCGGCTGCTCTTGAGAAAGAAGGCGGGTGGTGACGAGGCAGAAACTGTTCTCGTGTGCCGGGTGCTTTTCTGACAGGCTCTGTGGGGAGGCCGTGCCTGGAAATAACAGGCAATGGAGCCCAGGGTGATACTTTCTGCTAACACTTCACATGTAGGGTCTTCTCTAACAAACTTACTGAGGGTTGCTTTCTTTTCCATGAATTTGAGAGAAGGTTAAATTTCACACAAGAGTCATACACTTTCTTCTGCGGGAGCTGTGAATACGTTTGCCCCCTTTACTGTTCCTACGTGGCTTCAGCCCCACCATGTCCCATCCAGGTCATTGCAATGACTTCCTAAGAATCCACCCTTCATGCTTTCACCATAATCACCTTCCTAAAATACAAGCCAGATCCCATGTCTTCCTTCTCAAAATCTTCACTCGTACTCCCTCAGCCTAAATCCCAAACTTGAGAGCGGCATTAAAGGTCCTCCGACAAGATGACTCTATCCAGTCTCTTGTCCTATATCCTGCCTGCAGAAGATACAGACGATATGTGTTAATCCGAGTCTTCCAGAAGCTGACACCGTAATGGGATTAAAAGTGCACAGATTTGATTAGGGCTAACACCTGTGTAAGAGGAAATGGGGAGAGAGCTGGAGAAGGTTGGAAGAACTGTCACAGTGGGATGAAGGTTTGACACCAAGTGAAGGAGAGAAGCAGGGGATGTCAGGTGAAAACCCCCTGGACTGCTGTAGAGTCTAAGAAAGTTGCAGCAAGGCCATCGGGGAGTGATGTCAACCCATATCAAGGGAAAATCAGCCAATATAAGGAGTTCCTTGGCTCCTAGGAATGAGCCAATCTTAGAACTCATGCATCAGCCAGCCACTGGCTGAGAGCAGACAATGGGAAATGCGCATGGTCTTGGTGTGGATTGGCTTATGGATTTCAGAGAGCAGCAGCTTGGGCCTTCGGTCAACTACACTCCCCAGAGTTGGAGGTCTACAAGGAGCATTCCCATAGCCTCCATAAGACACAAGTCAGCTAAAGAGGTAACCCACAGTTTCCAGAGCATGTCACTCGATTCCATGTATCCATGCATTTGCTCATGCCTTCCTCTTTGCCTGCTATGCTTTTTCTCCCATTCCACCACCAAATGAAATTCCACTCATCCTTCAAGCCTCCATTCAAGTGCCACCTGCTCCATGAAACCTGTTCATTACACTGATGATACTTTGCCTGCCCCTCTATTATAGCATTCCTTCAGATTAGAACTAGTTGTTTGCAAGTCTCTCTCCTCTCTGGTCTCGAAGGCAAGGACTGTTTAATTTCTCTTCATATAAAGGAGTCTAGCACTACAGCTCACATGCATTATTTCATTTATTTATTCAACAAAATGTATTAATTGTGCCAGGCACTATGCTAGGCCCTGCTGGTCTGGCAATGTAGAAGACAGGGAAGGAGCTTACTTTCCAGTCTTGGTGAGGGAACTAGTGGGATGACAATGGTTAGAGTCAGAGCAGTAAGCAAAAGTTGATACTGTACCTCCCACAGAAGATGGGGGAAGAGAGAAAAGAGGGCTGGACCAAGGATAACCAGGTATTAGGTTTCTAAAAACATACAGCAACAGTGTATAAGGTCTTGGGATGCTAAAGGTGGAAAGTTGAATCTGAGACCCTTACAAAAGCCAGAGCTCTCAAAGGGCTGCAATCCCAGTGAAAGAATTAGTAAACCTCAGTGACCCCATCAGCCCAGCAAAATCACCAGGAAACCTCTATCTACAATGTTTTTCAATGGGCAACACATCTGTGCCTGTGTCTTGCACTACTTTAAAATTTTTATTTTAACTATGCACAGTTTATGAAACCCCAAGCCAAAGTCAAGAAGATAATTTAAAAAACATAAAGCAAAAGTTCTTCTGAAACTAGTTCTCCATTAAGAATTACAAAGTGCTTGAGCAAGTAATCTACCATGAGTGAAAGTCAGTAGATACAATAGATGTTTAATTCATCAGAGCTTCAGACAATAGAAAAACAATGTAATAGAAAATAAAAAGCATGTTTAAAATATAAAAGGGATTTTGAAACAGTCTTAGAAAAATAAGGAAAGAATTATACTCCATGAAAAATGAACAGACAGATTTAAAAAAGAACCAAATGGAACTTCCACAAATGGAAAATATTTTCATTAAAATTAAAGAGTGAACAGGCAGGTCAAACAGCAGATTACCCAAGACAGACTTGGAAAAGTCATCAACTATGGCATAGTGAAATAATGAGATAGAAAATACGAAACAGAGGTTAAGAAATATGGATGATATAATGAGATGGCTGAATGTATGTCTAGTTGGAGTAGAGGCAATATTCAAAGAAATAATGTTTGAGAATTTTCTCAAATAGATGAAAGACATGAATCTTCAGATTTAATAAGTATGAATCTCAAGCAGAATAAATAAAAATAAACCCAACCCTAGAATAGCAAACAGAGACCGCAGAACACCAATGTCGCAGAAGAATTCTTCAAAACAACCAGAGAGAAAAGAAAGATTACCTACATGAAACAGAAATTAACCAGTGTAACTCAATAGTTCTAGTAAAGGTCAGAAGACAGGAGAATAGTGTAAAAATCCTGAAGGACAAAAATGTTCAATCCAAAATTCTATACTCAGATAAAATTCTATGCTTTATTCTATAATCAAGAACACATAAATTAAGGATATTTCAGGCAAATAAATGCTGATGTAATTTATAATTAACAGGTTCTCAGTGGAAAATATTCAAAAGGAAAAGAAAGATTAAACCAAAGGCAGGATGCAAATAAAAAAGATGAAAGTCAGCTAATAAGTTTTAAAATTTAGGTAAATCTAAATAAACATTGACTATAAAATTAATAGTAATAATAAAAACTAATTTAGGATAGTTTAAACACAAATGAATTAAAAGTACTTGACAAAAACAACATGTGAACCATGGAAGGATGCCAGGGTAAAGGTCTTCATTGTATTGTTCAAAAGGAGGACAGCCACAATAGGTCAAGATCTGGCCAGATCATGTTAGGTCAAACATGCATAGTAAATATCTAAGGGCACTAAATGCAATGGGATACCCTGGATCCAATCTTGGAACAGAAAAAGGACTTCTGTGGAAAAACTGGTAAAATCCAGAGTTTAGTTAATAATTGTGCATGCCTGTTGTTTT
Organism: Equus quagga; assembly: GCF_021613505.1. Taxonomy (NCBI): domain Eukaryota; kingdom Metazoa; phylum Chordata; class Mammalia; order Perissodactyla; family Equidae; genus Equus; species Equus quagga. Next base: position 86,619,260 of record NC_060272.1, read on the forward strand.
GTTTTTCTAACTTTAACAAGTGTGCCATGCTATATAAGATGTTAACGTTAGGAAAAGCTGGGTGAGAGATATAAAGAACTCTGTATTCCAAATTTGTAACTTTTCTGTACACCTAGAATTATCCCAGAATAAAAATCTTATTAAAAAATACAAACTTTTAAAATCTAAAGGTAACCACTAAAGACTAGAATGGGAAGGTATAACCTCCAGATCAGTAGACAGTAGAGAGAAATAGAAGGAAAACTTGGTGATCAAAATACAAGGCATGAAAGCAGAAAAATAAATAACAAAATAAAATAGTGATAAATAGAAAGTAAAAAATAAGTTCATAGAAACAATTTTAAAGATGAGATTAGGGACTTGAAAAAGATAAAAGCGGCAATTAATGAATCACAAAACAGAAAAAAGATAAGCTAATTAATAAAATGCAGATCTAGTTCTTTAATACAAAAAGAAAGACAGAAAAACAATAAATCATTAAGTAAAATAATTTCCTTAAAAAAGGAGAAAACAGGAGAGTGACGTCAGCATCATGGCAGAGTGAGTTGTTCCCTTTGTCTCTCCCCTCTAAGTCACAACTAAACTGACATTCATTAACCAAAAGAGGACACCAAACACAGCACAGTAGGATCCCTGAGAGATCCACACAGCCAAACATCTGAAGGTTGGTGGACTGAATCCCCAGGAAGCAGTGGAACTAGGTGAGCGGACCCCTCCCCTTCCCCAGTGCCAGGGATCCAGGTGGTGGGTCCTCACACAGCCATCGGTATGACTGTAAGAGGAGGTGGGGGCAGCCTGGCCTGTGCACAAACACTTTCACAATTGTAGCCTGGCCTGTGGGAGTGCCCACCAAGCTGTGGTGCTCTCATCTGTGGTAATGCTTCCCAACAGGTGGTGATGGCTCAGCCCTGGGCCCCAAGAAAGAGACCCACCTACCAAGTGCAACACTCAGCTGAACCACTGGCAAGCGCACAGCTGCTCATGCTCAAAAGAAAGTGCCCCTCCCCTCCCACTTAGCACAGCAGATCAGCTGGTCCCCTGCTGAGCACAGCAGGACCACCCACATTAAAGCAACCCACCCAGTGGAGCACAGAGGTCCTGCCTGTACATATATGCATGACCCACCAAGCAGCTGTGGCCAGCACACAAACACAGAGTAGCCCTACAGGCACAACTTCCAGCAGATGGGGTGGGACCAGAAAACACAGCTCCTGCCACCCCCCACCCAGAGGTTGGCAGGTGGAATCTGTGACCTGATCCTACAGCAAATGTGCCAGCAAAGGATCAATTCATCAAACACCATGAAAAACTACAGTAACAATTAAGAGCAGAAGGAAAATGACAAGTCTCCAGAAACCAATCCTGAAGTCAGAGAAATTTATCATTTAAATGACAGAGAATTCAAAATAGTTGTCATAAAGAAACTGAAGAAGTAGCAAGAAAACTCAGAAAGACAGTTCAATGAGCTCAGGAATAAAATTAATGAGCAGAAGGAATACGTCACCAAAGAGATTGAAGCTCTGAGAATAAGAAAACAACAGAAATGCTGGATAGGAAAAACACATTTAATGAGATAAAAAGTAACCTAGCGACCATAAAAAACAGAGCTGATATTGTGGAGGACAGAATTAGTGATGTAGAAGATAGAAATATTGAAATGCTTCAGGTGGAGGAGGAGAGAGAACTAAGATGTTTTAAAATTGAAGAAGTTCTTCAAGTAATATCTTACTCAATTAGAAAAAGCAACATATGGATTATAGGCATTCCAGAGGGACAAGTGAAAGAGAAAGGAGTAGAGAGTTTGTTTAAAGAATTAATAGCTGGGAACTTCCCAAAACTGGGGAAAGAACTAGACTTACAAGTACATGAAGCCAACAGAACTCCTAATTACATCAACACAAAAAGACCTTCTCCAAGGCATATATTAAAACTGGAAAAAGTCAATGACAAAGAAAAAATATTAAGGGCAGCAAGGCAGAAGAAAATAACCTACAAAAGAACCCCTATCAGGCTGTCAGCAGATTTCTCAGCAGAAACATTACAGGCTAGAAGAGAATGAAATGATATATTCCAAATACTGAAAGACAAAAACTTTCAGCCAAGAATACTCTATCCAGTGAAACTACCCTTCAGATGCAATAGGGAAATAAAAGCTTTCCCAGATAAACAAAAGCTGAGGGAGTTCATTGCCACTAGACCTCCCCTACAAGAAATGTTGAAAGGAGCCCTCCCATCTGAAATTAAAAGGCAAAGATTTACAAAACCTTGAGCAAGGAGATAAATAGACAGAATCAGAAAATTGCAGCTCTATATTAGAATAGGTTAATAAACACTTAATTATAACATGAAAGATAAATGGAAGGAAAGTATCAAAAATAACTAAACAGTTCAATTTAGCCACAAACTCACAACACAAAAAAGAACAATTTGTGACAACAATAACTCAGAAGGAGAAGAGGATAGGGATGGAACCTGCTTAGACTAATGGAGATAAGGGGCTATCAGAAAATGGACTATCTCATCTACAAGATCTTTTATACAAACCTCATGGTAACCATTAAACAAAAAATCAAAGCAGAGCCACAAGACATAAATAAAGAGAAAACCATCACAGGAAACCACCAAAATGAAATGGCAGTCAGAAATACAATGGAAAAGAAACAATGGAAATATAGAACAACTGGAAAACAAGGGATAAAATGGCAGTATTACGCCCTCATATATCAGTACAGACTCTAAATGTAAATGGATTCAATTCTCCAATCAAAGGACACAGAGTGGCTAGACGGATTAAAAAACAAGACCCAACTGCTGCCTCCAGGAAACACATCCCAGCTCTAAAGAAAAACATAGGCTCAGAGTGAAGGGATGGAAGATGATACCCCAAGCAAATGACAAGCAAAAGAAAGCATGTGTTGCAATACTTATATAAGACAAAGCAGACTTTAAGATAAAAAAGACAATGAGAGACAAAGAGGGGCAGTATATAATAATAAAAGGGACATTCCAGCAAGAGGACATAACACTTATGAATATATATGCACCTACTACAGGAGCACCAAAGTATATAAGACAACTATTAACAGACCTAAAGGGAGAAATTGACACCAAGACAATAATAGTAGGGGACCTGAACACCCCACTTACATCAATGGACAGGTCATCTAGACAGAAAATCAATAAGAAAACAGTGGCCTTAAATGAAATACTAGACCAGAGGGACTTAATAGATATATAGAGAACATTTCATCCAAAAAAAGCAGAATATACATTTTTCTCAAGTGCATATGGAACATTCTCAAAGATAGACCATGTGTTGGGAAACAAGGCAAGCCTCAATAAATTTAAGAAGATTGAAATCATATCAAGCATTTTTCCTGACCACAAGCCTATGAAATTAGAAATCAACTACAAGAAAAAGGCTGGGAAAGTCACAAATACATGGAGACTAAACAATGTGCTCTTGAACAACCATTGGATCAATTAATAAATCAAAGGAGAAATCAAAAAATACCTGGAGACAAATGAAAATGAAAAAACAACATAACTCTTATGGGTTGCAGCAAAAGTGGTACTAACAGGGAAATTTAGAGCAATACAGGCCTACCTCAACAAACAAGAAAAATCTCAAATAAGTAATCTTAAACTACACCTAACAGAACTAGAAAAAGAACAAACAAAGCCCAAAGTCAGCAGAAGGAGAGAAATAATAAAAATTAGAGCAGAAATAAATGAAATAGAGACTAAAAACACAATAAAAAGGATCGATGAAACTAAGAGCTGGTTCTTTGAGAAGATAAACAAAATTGACAAACCCTTAGCCAGACTTACTAAGAGAAAAAGAGACAAGGTTCAAATACATAAAAGTGAAAATGAAAGAAGAGAAATTACAATGGATACCACAGAAATACAAAGGACTATAAGAGAATACCATGAAAAACTATATACCAACAATTGGACAGCCTAGAAGAAACGGATATATTCTTAGATTTGTACAAATTCCCAAACCAGAATCAAGAAGAAAGAGAGAATCAGAATAGACAAACACAAGTTAAAAGATTGAAACAGCAATCATAAACCTCCCAAAAAACAAAAGTCCAGGACCAGATGGCTTCTCTGGATAATTGTACCAAATATTCAAAGAAGATTTAATACCTATCCTTTTCAAACTGTTCCAAAAAATTCGAGAAGATGGAACACTTCCTAACTTGAATAAGTTGAATATGATGCCGACATCACTCTGATACCAAACCCAGACAAAGGACAACACAAAGAAAGAAAATTACAGTCAATATAACTGATGAACATAGATGCAAAAATCCTCCACAAAATATTAGCAAACTGAATACAGCAATACATTAAAAGGATCATACACCATGATCAAGTGGGATTTACACCAGGAACACAGGGATGGTTCAACACCCGCAAATCAATCAATATGATACACGACATTAACAAAATGAAGAATAAAAACCACATGATCATCTCAATAGACGCAGAGAAAGCATTTGACAAGATCCAACATCATTTATGATAAAAACTCTCAATAAAATGGGTATAGAAGGAAACTACCTCAGCAAAATGTGACAAATATATATATATATATTTTATATATAAAAAAATATGACAAACCCACAGCTAACATCATACTTAACATTGAAAAACTGAAAGCCATCCATCTGAGAACAGGAACAAGACAAATGTGCCCACTCTCACCCCACTCCTATTCAACATAGTTCTGGAGGGTTTGGCCAGAGCAATCAAGGAAGAAAAAGAAATAAAAGGTATCCAAATTGGAAATAAAGAAGTAAAACTCTCACTGTTTGCAGACGACATGATTCTATATATAGAAAACTATTAGAAATAATCGACAACTATGGCAAAGGTGCAGGGTACAAAATCAACTTACAAAAATTGGTTGCATTTCTATACACTGTTAACAAACTAGCAGAAAGAGAAGTCAAGAATACAATCCCATTTACAATCACAACAAAAAGAATAAAATACCTGGGGATAAACTTACCCAAGGAGGTGAAAGACCTACACACTGAAAACTATAAGACATTATGGAAAAATATTGAAGAAGATATAAAGAAATGGAAAGATATTCTATCCTCATGGATTGGAAGAATAAACATAGTTAAAATGTCCATATTACCTAAAGCAATCTACAGATTCAATGCAATCCTAAGCAGAACCTCAAGGACATTCTTCACAGAAACGGAACAAAGAATCCTAAAATTTATATGGAACAACAAAAGACCCCAATTAGCCAAAGCAATCCTGAGAAAAAAGAACAAAGCTAGAGGCATCACAATCCCTGATTTCAAAATATACTACAAAGCTATAGTAATCAAAGCAGTATAGTAGTGGTACAAAAATAGACACACAGGTCAATGGAACAGAATTGAAAGCCCAGAAATAAAACCACACATCTATGGACAGCTAATCTTCGACAAATGAGTCAAGAACAAACAATGGAGAAAGGAAAGTCTCTTCAATAAAGAGTATTGGGAAAACTGGACAGCCACTTGCAAAAGAATGAAAGTAAACCATTATCTTACACCATACACAAAAATTAACTCAAAATGGATTAAAGACTTCAATGTAAGACCTGAAACCATAAAACTCCTAGAAGAAAATATAGAAAAAGTACGCTCTTTGACGTCAGTCTTATCGGTATCTTTTCGAATACCATGTCTACTCAGAAAAGGGAAACAAAAGAAAAAATAAACAAATGGGACCACATCAGACTAAAGCTTCTGCAAGGCAAAGGAAACCAGGATCAAAACAAAAAGACAACCCATCAACTGGGAGAAAACATTTGCAGATCATCTCTCTGACAAGGGGTTAATTTCCAAAATATATCAAGAACTCATACATCTCAACAAAAAAAAAAAAAAAACAATCCAATCAAAAACTGGGCAGAGGGGAGCTGTTCCAGTGGCATAGTGGTTAGGTTTGTGCACTCTGCTTTGGCAGCCTGGGGTTTTCAGGTTCGGACACCAGGTGTGTACTCACATACTGCTCATCAGGCCATGCTGAGGCAGCATCGCATATAAAAAACAGAGGAAGATTGGCACAAATGTTAGCTCTGTGCTAACATCTGACAGTCTTCCCTGGGAAGAAAGAGGAGTATTGGCTCAGGGCCAATCTTCCTCACCCCCACCCCCCCCCCCCCCCCCAAAAATGAGCAGAGGATATGAACAGACATTTTTCCAAAGAAGATATACAGATGGCCAATAGGCACATGAAAAGATGTTCAATATCACTAATTATTAGGGAAATTCAAATCGAAACTACAATGAGATATCACCTTACACCTGTCAGTGTAAAACAGTACAAACAGTGGAAAACAGTACGGAGATTTCTCAAAAAATTAAAAATAGAAATACCATACAATCCAGCTATACCACTACTAGGTATTTATCCAAACAACTTGAAATCAACAATCCAAAGAGATTTACACACCCCTATGTTCATTGCAGCATTATTCACAATAGCCAAGACGTAGAAGCAATCTAAGTGCCCATCGACTGATGATTGGATAAGAAGATGTGGTATATATACATATATATATATATGTATATATACAATGGAATACTATTCAGCCATAAAAAAGACAAAATTGTGCCATTTGCAACAACATGGATGGACGTTGAGAGTGTAATGTTAAGCAAAATAAACCAGACGGACAAAGACAAACACCATATGATTTCACTCATATGTGGAAGATAAACAAACACATGGATAAAGAGAACAGATTAGTGGTTACCAGAGCGGAAGGGGGTGGGGGTGGGTGAAAGAGGTTAAGGGGCACATATGTAAGGTGATGGATGAAAACTAGACTATTGATGGTGAGCACAATACAGTCTACACAGAAACTGATATACCATAATGTACACCTGAAATTACACGTTATAAACCAATATGACCTCAGTAAAACAATTGCAAATTAATTAATTAAATTAAAAGGGAGAAAACAAGTAGACAAAATTAGAAAATAACCACAGAAACAGAAGAAACTTAAAAAACTATGAAAGCGTCTATTGAGCTCTATGTAAATCAACTTTCTAGAATGACTCGGGTGATGGGTTTTTTCTTTGTCCTCCAGATCCTCTCTGCCCCTCTCCTCCCAGCTGTGGGCCCAGAAGGTTGACATTTAGGGACCACACGAACCGCTCTGGCTTCCAGTCAGTTTTAGGTTCAGCCAGTGGGAAGGCATGAGAGGCGGGACCTTATCCCCCCAGCTCCTTCCTCCACCAAAGGGCACAGCTCCTGTCAGGAAGTCCTCTCCTACAGCTATTCTCCTGGGTGCCCAGAGCAGCTGCCTCTCCTTTCCCTGGTGGATTACGTTCTCCTGCATTCTTTCCCTTAACCTTGCCAACGATGTTATAAATCATCCTTTAATTAAACTCTCTTTAATTGACCCTTTTGAAGTTCCCTGTTGGAACCTTGGCTAGGTGATATGGAAGACTTGCAAGTAAAACAAAAATGACTAAGGATAACCAGAGAAAATGTAGAGAAAATGTACATTGGCCACAACCATAGCAGAAATTGAGAAAATTATCAAAGAATTATCCCTCCTCCTCATCCATTTGCCCCAAAAGTATTTAGGCTATGTGGGGGCCAGAATGGGAAACAAGGAGGAGGGGGTGAACGTATCTTAGTATAATTGACATAGAAGATATTATGTATTATTGACAACCTGGATGGGAAGGAAGAGGGAGTGAGCAAACCAAATATATGACAAGATGGGGAATCCTGTTCCTCTTCTCTTATCTTCTACGTTATAACTCTATTTGGGTTCCTCATGTGTTAGAGAAGAATAATTGTGTTAAAAACAGCAATGGAGTAGGGGCTGGCCCCGTGGCCGAGTGGTTAAGTTCACGCGCTCCGCTGCAGGCGGCCCAGTGTTTCGTTGGTTCGAATCCTGGGCGCGGACATGGCACTGCTCGTCAGACCACGCTGAGGCGGCGTCCCACGTGCCACAACTAGAAGAACCCACAACGAAGAATACACAACTATGTACCGGGGGGCTTTGGGGAGAAAAAGGAAAAAACAAAATCTTTAAAAAAAAAAAAGAAAACAGCAATGGAGTAAATTCCAGAACTCAAGTTCACATTGCTTTGATCACTGACCTTAGAGCCCAGAGCACCATTTCCCCCTTAGCAGCCTGGCTTGTTGATCTCATTTAGAGTAGAGGCCAACAGGAAGCATTTTTCACAGGTGTTCTGTAGAGCATTAGTTCCACGAAATTGTTGGTGAAAAAATGTCCCACGGTAGTGGTAGAGGTGCCCAGATCCCCTCTTTGGGGCTGATGTGTCCATTCGCCCAGGCTGTGAAGCTCATAGCTGCACCTTTCTCCGGGAAATGCCCCCAGCTAAAGGGAGTTGTTTCAGTGTGGGAGCCAGAAGCCACTGATGGCTGATGCAGGAACATAAAGGCCCAACCTCCTTGCCCAAGTTCAGGACACTCTGTAGGGCCCATGCCAGCTCCAGAGCCCCCAGTGGCACCGCTGAGGATTCAGCTGCAGCTGTGTGGCAGCTCAGCTTCTCCCTCAGCCCAGTCCTGCCTTCCTCACTTCCATATGGGTATGACTCCTGAGAACACGCGCCGACTACTTATTCCACAGACAATGCTCCATCTCAGCATCTGCTTTCAAGGAACCCAATCTAAGACAACGAACAAATAAGTCTAGGAAGCCAGTTGTACTCGCTACCACCAATCATCTGCAGTGCTGCGCAGCACTGCAACATCTCTGAGATTTCCACTATGAAGAATTTAAACTTGTTTGACCTAGCAATTACCACATTTGTTTGCCCACAGAACCTTTTTCCAGTGCACGTGAACATGCCATGGAACGTACTTTGGAAGTATTGACTCAAAGGTCAGAGCAGTCCATAAGCTATAAGTCAATCTGCATGTAAGACACGGTTTTTATTTTTAGTTTTGGCAAAGGCAAACTGAAAAACCAAGAGACCGTTCCCTGTCTGTGATCACCAAGAGCCCCTGCAGAGGGGCAGGACAGCCTCAGGAATGGGGAAGAGGCTGGGAGCCTGTGAAATCCAACTCTGTAGGCCCTGGCTGTGTGGCCTTGGCCTGGTGAGTCCCTTATATGTACGTTAGAGGTAAGAGGAAGAGATATGCAAAAGAATAGCAGTAATGCATGTAACCAATAGAGAGATATTTGCAAAGGCTTAGAGATATGTAAGTAAAGTAATCAATATATATCATAATTTAGAACCTTCACAGTAATTCTTCCTTATCACCTCTGTCATTTTGCTCTTATCTCTATCCTGTCCCTTTCCTAAGTAATTAAACTATGTGTAACGAAAAAGACATAGGAAGTTGACAAGAGCACAAAAAAACAGGAGCCAGATTCTCTGGAAATTTCACTGTCGCCATGATCATCACGCACATCTATAAAGGCTATGAGCCATTGACTCATTTGGACCCAGCAAGAAGAGGCTAGAGCCTTGGTCTTCAATCTGTGTATCCATGGTTACACTCTTAAAAACTGAGTGAAAATAGGGGCTGGCCCCGTGGCTGAGTGGTTAAGTTCGAGTGCTCCGCTGCAGGCAGCCCAGTGTTTCGTTGGTTTGAATCCTGGGTGCGGACATGGCACTGCTCATCAAACCATGCTGAGGCAGCGTCCCACATGCCACAACTAGAAGGACCCACAACGAAGAATATACAACTATGTACCAGGGGGCTTTGGGGAGAAAAAGGAAAAAATAAAATCTTTAAAAAAAAAAAATGAGTGAAAATACATTGAAGATTTTGGGGTCAGATTTGTTGCAAATTGATCCTTTCATCACTTGGATGGAATGAATGAATGATACGGGACATCAGTAAAAAGCCTGGCGAGAACAGACACCCAGGTGCCCTGGTGATGGTTTCTAAATGAGGCAACGAGCCATCTGTACGTAGCTGGTTATTTCACATTAGTTTTGGCGCAGGACAGGAACTAAGCAGTTCTAATTTTCCTTCTGCTTCATTTTCATTGCTTTTTTCTTTTCACATCATTTCTGGCAAAGTCCAGTATTTCCAGTATGCCCAGACTGGATTGGGGAGTTACAAACAGAAATACAGACCTCACAGAGGCACCTCTATGCAGAGTTAGCATTTGATTCTCCCTTCTCTTACATCCTGTTTTTTTCCTAATCCAGCTTTTGGGTGATTTCAGCCCTCACTAGAATCTTCACCAAAAGGAGGAACAGTCATGTTTGGTCTCTTGGTTTTTCAATTTGCCTTTGCCAAAACTAAAAATAAAAACCATGTCTTACATGCAGATTGACTTATAGCTTATGGACTGCTCTGACCTTTGAGTCAATATTTCCAAAGTTTGGAGCGGCCAGTGTCGCAGCCATGTGCAATTCTGGGAAGGAGCTGAAATGCCCTACTGGTCTCTCAGTGGGCCTTGTTCACTTCACCCAACACGGAGGGCTGCACCGGGCACCTTCGAACCTGTCCAGCGCTGCCCAGGGAGAGGTGTGCAATCTCTTTCTTGTCTAGGTGACAGATCTTAAAGATCTCGTGACACCAGGACCAAGGTCATGTGGACAATCCAGCTCCAAGGGATGGAGCTCAAAACTCACTTTCTCCTCTGAGATGGTCTTTCCTCATAAAACCAAATGAAGCCTCATAAAATAATTTCCTTCCATGACTCAAAAGTGGCATCAGTAACACACACATAAATCTGGCAAGCTCCTCTTCTCTAATCACGTCATATGATATAAAAGGCAATATATTTTTTAAACCACCTCCTGTCTCTCCAATATAGTGACAGTCTGAGTCCCTTCACCCAGCGGTATATGCATCATAAAATACTTAAGAAGAAGAAACAAGAGGAAGCTTCCTCCCATGTGGGGTGTTTCCCTCTGAAAAGCTTGTTTCCTTCCACATCTAGAACGCCGCTCCTCCACAGGCCGCCTCCTGGGAGCAACCTTGCGATGGGGACACAGACAGTCTAGACGTGAAAGCCATTTAACAGTTTCAACTACATTCGAACCGTTTTCCTGTTTGCCAGACCCTGGTATTCATGCCTTTTCTCCTCGTTTTGCCAGTCTGCAAGTCAGGCACAGAAACGATTCCAGGGATCCCATCATCTTTAGATGTATGAAACAAAGGAGTTTTGTTTATTTATTTTCATTTTTTTCTGCTTTCCCAAATTTTATCCTCAATATTTGGATCTGCCCAGGAGGGGCTTCATAATTTCACTAAGCAAAATTCTTTCTTACATTTACATTACATTACATTACATTTTTTGCATTTTATAAGATGAGTTTCACAAAAAGTGGACTAACAGAACTTATACCTTTTGAGCTCAATGCTACTTAAAAAATTAAATGTAAACAACAGGGAAATGAAATGAATACAGTCTGGAAGGGAAAACACCTGCTGTAGTTGGGACCATCCTGCAACCCCCTCCCTTTCTGCTCCGCAGACGCTGTTTCTGTCTGTGTTGACTGCAAACCATAAGCTCCCAAAGAGGAAGACTTCCCGGCGAAGTGGGGCCTGAATCCCACCTGTGTCACACACCTTCCGGCAACTTGTGCTGTGGGATCTCCTTGCCTCCCTCTAAACTTTGCTCTGGGCCCAGCCCTTGGTCAGCCCTCCTGCTCTGTGGCTCCTGGAGAGAGAGCTGGGTAGGCCCCCAGGGCGGACACCTCTCTGATTTATCTTATTGTACCCAGCACTCCTGGTCGCAGCTCCCACATAGAGTCTACCCTTCAGAAGATTCCATGTCGGCGGCCCAGGGTTCACCACTTCACATCCCAGGCAGGGACATACACACCACTCGTCAAGCCGTGCTGTGACAGCGTCCCACATAGAAGAACTAGAAGGACCTACAACTAGGATATACAGCTATGTGCTGGGGCTTTGGGGAGGAAAAAAAAAGATTCTGCAATGCCGATGAGATAAGTATGTCCGTAAATTTAAAGGGGGTGAGCAGAACATTTCCTTTTTGGGGAAAAGGCATAAGTTTTGGAGATAGACCTGATTGGAATCTTGGCTCTGACGCTGATTAACTGTGATCCTGTGCAAGTTACAAGCATCCCTGAACCTTTATTTCCTCGACTGTAAAATGGAAATGGTATCAGTCCTTTTAGGGGATTGCATGAAATGAAGTATGTCTCCTCTATATTTCTGGGAGTCACTGTCTGGTACATATCAGGTTCAATAACAAATATTAATGTCCTACCCCATTTCTGGAACTTCCACCTTTTTTCCTATCAGCTACTTGATGAGCTAACTTCTAATCTGGACACTTTGCACTTTTTTTCACAATATAATCTCTGAACAAAACATATTTCCAATCTAACTTTAGAATGTATTTAAGGCTTGGCATCATTAACCTCAATGCCCCCTCCCAGATATTGGCTGTACCAAAAGGTACCATCATTTTTCTGGCCAAAGAGAACATCTTGGATGTCCGTTCAATCCACTGGGCATTTATAGAGCGTGCAATCATGCCAGGCGTTGTGCTGGGTGCTGGGGGATACAGAAACGCATTGAACACATTTTTTTTCCTGCTTTTTCTCCCCAAATTCCCCCCAGTACATAGTTGTATATTTTGGTTGTGAGTCCTTCTAGTTGTGGCATGTGGGATGCCGCCTCAGTGTGGCCTGATGAGTGGTGCCTTGTCTGCACCCAGGATTCGAACCGGCAAAACCCCGGCCCACCGAAGCAGAGCACACAAACCCAACTACTCGGCCATGGGGCCGGCCCCACACTGAACACATTTTAATGCGAGAAGCCTATATCCTGCTATAACGTCAAGCCATCCCCTCTCCTTCCCTCACTAAGTGAATCACATCCATTGTCCTCGGTATATCCTTTGAAGAAATGTAAAATTTTCAGAAAATTTGCAGCCATAAAGGAAGGGAGTATCCTCTACTGACCTGTTGTTTGGTGAGCGATAGAAAAAGGCGGGGAGATACTGCAAGGGGTGCTTGCTTTTTGGTCTCATTGACAAACTAAATCTCTTGATGTGTTTAGGAAGGTAAAATATATCACGTGCAACAGGACAAAAGGTATTACGTGGAAGTTTCCACTATTTCTCCTCACTTCCCCCTGCAGAACCAAAGAGGAGAGAGCGAATGGAGACAATAAAATGTCATCAGACTGATTTAAGAGAGAAAAGCCAATGAGCAGAGAAAGAAGGACAATGCATTACAGTTTGCTCATAGGAGGATCCCGTTTTGTATATTAACTTCAAGGGGAAATGTGTACAAATTTAATATGTCTTTACATGGAATTGTACATTGATGAGCTTTAAGAACTCTAACCTAACACATTCTAAGGTTTGCCAGTTTATGATAAGCTGACAAAAGTATGAGAACCCAGGAAAACATCAACCTTAAGGTTAAAAAAGGAATATCACACTTTCTGTGGTGGTGTCATCCATGGTACTGAGCAGAGAAGGACTACACCTTATTTCTCATTTGTCTGAGGTTGTTCTGATACAATCTCACCTCTTTCTTATCCTATTGAAGCAAGCAAGAAGGAAGGAAAGTGAGAAAATGAATGCTGCCCACCCCATGGTGGGCAGTTCCCAGAGGGCATGCCGAGATCAGACATTACCCTTGAATGTGACTTTTCAACACCAACACTTGGCAATCCTGCTTGCTTTGTATTATCAGGAAACACATTAACAGCGTCTGCTCACGATCACACGCTTTCTCCACTTTGTACCAAATTCCCAAAGGACTTCCGCCTTAGATTTTGGAGTCTAGAAGATTCAGGGGAGCATAAGTAACTCACTAAACTTCTTCCAGGAACTCAGGAAGATCATTCTCTTTTCTTTCTTCTGCCCTTTCACAAAAGTCCTCCAAGATTTCCACTAAAGCTGGGACATTTGAAGAGGGATTTTGACCAAAATGAGATGGCTGATTCAGACGCAGTGACGACCGGCAAAGTCGGCATCCTAAGGAGGCACTGCAGGTGGACACAGAGGGCATCCTAACCACAAAGGACACCCACATTCGACATTTGGGTACTTTCTAAATTCTTAACTGCAACTCTTTCTTGAATTTTCCTTGACTTTTACTCAAAAGACTGCATCAAGCCTTGTCCTTCCTTGCTTCTTTTGGAAAAAAAAAAAGAAGATCATAGACTATAACAACACTGTAGACTATAGACTATAACGAGACTGTAGACTGTAGACTATTACGAGGCTGTAGACTATAGACTATAACGAGACTGTAGACTATAGACTATAACAACACTGTAGACTATAGACTATAACAACACTGTAGACTGTAGACTATAACAA